>NW_026000026.1:799601-814771 GCF_001458135.2 Marmota marmota marmota
GGCGGGGAAAGAGGGCTGCGCGGTCCAGGGTCCAGAAGACTCTGGGGGGCTCTGCAGCGGGGGCCCCCATGCAGCCAACCGGTGCAGCGGGGCTGGCCTCTCCTTGGCCATCCTTCCAACTTCTCACTCTCCATGGGAGCTTCTGGGTTGCTGAAATGGGGAGGGGTCTAACTTCACCAGCCCAAGCCCTGGGCCAGTGCCCCACTGGTGCCAGCCCTCATCCCTGATCCTCACACTGAGCACAGTCTTGGCCTGTCTTTGCACAGCAGCGGGTGCCCCCCTGCACATTCAGAGCCTGGGAGGAGGCCCGCCCAGGACCTGGCTATGCCCCTCTTGTGGGGCCTGGCGCAGGCTGGCGGGGGCTGCCGTGTTCTGAGTGTGGTATTGTGGGAGTTGCTGGGTGTGCAAGTGTGTGTAGGTAGTGAGCAGAGCCTCCAGTGTGAGGGCGCTTGCTCTCCCCTTCCAGCCAAGCCAGGGACAGGAAAGAGCCCCGAGACTCGGCCATTTTGTGTGGAAGAGGCATTTTGGGTCTGGAGTGAGGAGCGGATTCTGGGAAGTCTTGGGCCAGCTGCCTGCTTGGGCTGCGAAGGGTGTGCGTGCCTGTGTGGGTGCTAGAATGTGGTTCTGGGACGGAGGAAGGCCCCTAGCGGGAACCCCGGCTGCCTTCAGGCCCCCAGTAGGCACTGCTGGTGCTGCCAGTGTGGCCTCCACTTCCCTCAGTGAGAGGGATCTGCTTCTTCAGTCTAGGGTCCAGGCAGGGTCCAGGCAGGGTCCAGCGCCTGTCCTTATTAGTCCAGCAGCACCCTGCTCCCTGCCTGTCTGGGGTTCAAAGGCTTCTGTGGGACCAGCTCTGGCCATCCAGGTCGTGGCCAGAGAAGACTTCTGGGGTGTGGGCCGGACAGAGTCCCCCATGCAGTATCAGCATTTCCTCAGGGTCCCCTTTGGGTCAGGAGCCCTGTGTGGGTCCCACCCCTGGGTCCTTCCTTAGAGCTGCAGCATCCTGGGTGAGTGGCAGGCTGTGGGGTCTGTGGGTCGTCTCCTCTGGAAAGCCCCGAGTCAGGACCATCCCCTTCAGAGGGCATCCTCTGCCATGCAGCTGGGGGCGCTGGGGACGAGACCTTCCCCAGGCAGCGCTCTAGCCTGCTTCAGGCCTCTGCTTGCTCCCTCACTGAGGCATGGGGCTTCCGGGGCTCCCTGGCAGGGGAGGCTGGTGGGAAGCGGTGCCTTTCTGGCAGGGGGCAGACAGGAGGGAGAGTGTCTAAGAACAGGGCCTCTGGGAGGTGCCAGGCCACACACTAGGGTCTGCTTTCAACCTCTGCAGGCTTCCATCTTCTTGTTGGTAAAGGGGTGCCGCCTCTCCCTGTCTCTTGGGCCTTGTGAAGACCCACTGAGAGGGGTTGTCCACCCTCTCCAGGTGCCTGCAGACCCATTGTGCCAGGTGGGACATCTTGTATGGCTGTTGTGGCTCATCACCCATGCCCAGGTCTCCAGGGTGGGACCCTCCATGCCCAGCATGCCCCTTCCCGACTCAGGAGGACTGGTGGTCTGAGCTTCCTGACCAGGTGGCCGGTCCTCATGTCCCCTGCTGGCCTTGCACAACTGGCCCATGTTATGTATCAGACGCCATTCGGTTTGTCCATTAACTCATAATGAAGATCGAGTCCTTCCTTGGCCCTGGATGGCCAGTGGAGGACAGGGCTGTGGCTCACAGTGGAAGCTAGTCCCACATCTGGTAGTGTCGGGCCCCCTTGGGCCAACTTCCTTCTGCCTTCGGCCACCAAAGCCTGGTTTCTAAGGGGTGGAGCTCTGTCAGTCTCTTGGCCATCCTTGCTGGGCCCCTGAAGGACAGCTGCTGTCCAGGGTGGGAAGAGGCAGCTGCTCTCTGGCCCCAGGGCTTGGTGGGCAAGGTCAGCCAGGCTCACCAGCCATAGGACTCTGACAGGCCTCTGGGGGAGCCATCGCACGCCGCCTGTGTGTCTCCAGAGCTACTTCCAAGCTGGTAGACACCTGCCCCCAGCCCTTTCCCGAAGGGCTCCAGTCTGCGCAGCACTGTAGGGCCTCTTGGAGCCTGAGTGCAAAGGGTGGTCCTTCCTGGGCTGCCTGCCAGGCATGCTGCTCCTGAGGGGCAGCCAGCCCCCCAGAGGGGTGTGTGGGAAACAGGCTGAGAGAGCCTGTCCTGCCCAAGACTGGGGCCTCCACCTCAGAGACGAGGACACCTGTGCCATGGGTGGCCTGGGAGAGTGGCACTCAGAACAGGCCAGATGGAGCATCTGGAGTTGGGTGGTACTGTGCCTGGGGGCTGGACCCACTGCACCAGCTCAGCGCTTGGGCTGGTCACGAATTCCTCCATCCCCAGTGTCCCGATTCCCTGTGGAGGCCTCTGGGGTCCCAGGCCTGTGGCTGTGGACGCCCCACCAGCTTCATCTCCCATTCACAACAGCAAGAGCAGATCCCAGGGTCAGGGCTTTGCTTGACGCTCCTTGGGCACCCAGCTGGGGCTCCTTCCTCTGCCGGGCCCAGGATAACAGTGGGGCTGAGTCCAGGCTGCCCTTGGGCCCCCTCCCTCAGCCCCGCTTGCCTTTAGCTCTGAGGCCTGTGGTGGTGGGCAAGCCCCGCACAGCAGGAGGTACAGCCTCAGCCCCACATGCAGACCCTCATGTCTGCATGTCCTCCATCTGGCTGCCTGCGAGGGGCAGCTGCAGGCTGGACCGCCCGCAGCACAGGCAGGAGAGGTGGCCACTTACAGGAGCAGGCTCTCTGGTCTCTGCTGACCCAGCACCCCGTGTGCTGGGAAGAGACCCGAGTCACTGAATGGCGTGTTGTCGGCTTCTCCAGGCCCCAGGCCTTGCTGCGGCTCTCCTGGGAGGAAGTGTCTATCGACTGAGGAGTTGAGAATCTTATGGAAATTTCCCCAAAGGCAGAAATGCCTCAGAGTTGTGGTTTCCAGGGAACCTGCATTTCTGGGGGGCCTGAGCTTGTCCGACTGCGTTCCAGTCCTCGCCAGTGCTTTGAAGCGGAATTACTCTGCAATGGTGGGATATGTTTAACCTCTCTGCTTACTTGTGGAGGGAGCCTCTGAACGTTCTTGAGTTTGCACAGGATTGGAACACACAGTTGACCGCAAGTAGGAAGCTCTCTGGCAGGTTCACAAGTTAGAGTGGGGAGAACATGTGTGTGGGGGTCAGGGTGGGTCAGACTTTCCAGCCAGGTTCTAGAGACTCAGGAGGACACACAGCACAGCCAGCACACCTGGAGGCCTTTGATGTGGACCCTGCATGGCCCCCTTGAGGCCCCCGTATGCCAGCCACGTGGACGGGGGGCCTGTCTCTACTTCTGAATGTTCTTGAACCCAGGATGGTCCTGAAGCGCCCGTGATCCTGGGCAGAGTCCCACAGTGGACACAGCGTCTTCAGTGTTTCCCCACTTTGTGTTAGCCAAGAATGAAACAGTGGACCTCTGCTGGCCTGTGTGCTCCTGGCTGACCACTGTCTGGGCTGAGAGTGTCCATTTGATGAGAGACCCCAAGAACCTGCTGGTGGGAGTGCTGGGCTGGCCCCCAGCGGAATGAAGACCTTGTCCTGGTTGGGATGTGGAGGGCCAGGAGGGATGATGGCTGGCCCCGTTCTGAACAGCCTCCCGCAGCCTTCCATCCCTCAGCCTGACCTTTGGAGAGTTTTGGTCCCACTGGGTGATGGTGAGCATTGAGGGGTTGGTTGGTTTGGGCTGCTGTTTGCTCAGAGACACATTTGGACCTGACCCAGCTGCTTGTTTGTCCAGCAGGGCTGGCCTCAGGTTCTGGCCATTTCCCTAGGATGGGTGTTGGGATACGTCTTCCTGCTGGGCGCCAAGTGGTCCGTGTTCCTGCATCCTCTGGGTTGGGGCATGGAGAAGCATGTTTTGGCCTGAAAAGTGCCATTGTGGGTAGGTTTTGCCAGGGAGCCCGTGCAGACCGTGTCCCCACAGCCCTGTAGCTAGCTGGCAGGGCTGAGCCCACCTTAGGACGAGCCTGCCCCCAAGTGCAGGCGCCTGCCAAGCAGGGCTGCTTCCTGCATGGCGGGAGCTCAGCTGTGGTGACAACGCTTTGCTGACAGCTCCGGGAGCTTCTTAAGACAGCGTTGGCTTGTGGTGACGTGTGGTGCCGGGTGGAGGAGGAGGCCTGCCCGGCGGCAGCTGAAGCAGTTGGCTGGACCTGGGGAAGGGGTGGAAGGCCAGGGCTGCAGGAGACTTATGCTCCACGTGCTGCGGCCTGCCCTTTGCCAGCCAGGCCCTCCTGCTGTCCCTGTTGTGCCCGTGAGCCCTGCTTCTCTGAGTACTGGGACATGTGCTCCTGTCAAGAGTAGGCAGGTGGGGGCTGGTGTGGTGACTCAGTGTAGAGCACTTGCCTTGCATTGTGAGGCCCTGGCTTTAATTCTCAGCGCTGTATATAAGTAAAGTAATAAAATAAAGGTCCATCAACAACTAAAATATAAATAAAATAATTAAAATAAAAAAGAGTGGGCAGGTGTGAGCATCGCCAGTGGGGCCCGGGGCCAGGACATGCCAGCGTCCAAGGTTGTGGCCTTGTGTAGTATGTCCTCTGGGAGATTTGCATTCCCTTCATTATCCCATCCCCAGGTGCCTCTTGCTGTGAGGGAACCAGGGTGCCCAAGGCGAAGCAGTGGGCCCCCCTGGAACAGCAGGCCCTCCTCAGCCGGGGTGGAGAGACCTGCCCACTAGGGGGCGCTCTGAACCTCCCCATCCTCCAGCAGAGCTGCAGCTTCTTGCAGAAGAGTGAGGCCCGGAGGACAGCAGCTGCCAAACAGGAGGGGGATGTGCTCCCACACACTTGAGGCCATTGTCTCGGGCACTGCTGGTTACCCCACTGGAACAAAACCAGGTCTTCCGTCTCTTGTAGGATGACTGGGAATTTTTTGAATGTCCAAAAGAGCAGTTGTTCCAGAATATTCTAACAGGAGTTGCTTAGAAACAGCGTCTGCAGAGATGCTTCCACTGCCTCAGGCGTGGTCTGCTGCATGAGCTCTGAGCTGCCCGGGAGGCAGGCAGGGTCCTTTCTGGGTGCCCTGCTGTCTGTGGAGGGGCTGCGTTCTCTCCTGGCCCACCCTGGCCCAGGGCCTGCCTGGTTCGTCTCACCCCTGAGCCCTTACCCTGTGTCTTCACAGCTGCTTTTCTATTTAGGAAGAAAATGTATGGGGTGAGTAGGAGGAAAAGACCCAGTTCCTCCTGGGGCCCCAGGTTTGGGGAGGAAAAGCCCAGGAGCAAGGTCAGGACTGAGAACTGTAGAGAACTGCTCAGAGGGGCTGTGGAATGGAGGGCTTCCACTTGCAGCCCTGCTCCTGCTGGTGGCTCTGAGCCTCGCTGCAGACACCCCGAGCTGGGCGGAGAGAGGGACACGCTGGAGACTGGGCAGCCTATCCACCCACCGTGAGCAGCAGACCAGGGCGGGGGCCGGACTAAGCCCGCCTGTGCTTGTGTCCCTGGAGGAGACTGACCAGGGCAGTGGGGCTTTTGCAGCTGAGCCTCCAGGGTGGGGTGGGAGGCAGTCTGGGGTTCTCTTTGTAGACCAGGTGGGTTATTAGGGCCAGTAGTGGGGGGAGGCTATCCTCTTCTTGTCCCCTCCTTTCAGAGTACATCAAATTCTCATGAACCCCACACCACACACATACCACACAGGGAAAACCCTGGAGTACGTAAAACCATCTCCACTGAGCCCAGCACCCTCCTGTCTTCTGCCCAGCTCCACTGTGGCTCCTGGTTTCTTCTTTCTTCCAGAGAAGTTCTTTGCCTGTGGTCTGCAGTGCATTGTGCTGGTCCTTATGCTGCACACAGCTCTGTGCTTGCCACAGCCTCTTGTCTGTCCTTCCCTGAGCTTGGGGAGCCACCTGCGCCCCTCCAAGGTCCCTGCACCCCTGCTCCAGGGTACATCCAGGGTCCCCTGTTCGCAGACACAGAGGCCGTCTCTGGGATTCCGCCAGTGCAGAAAGTGCTGCCGTGAGACCCCCACAGACCTCTTCATGCGTGTCCAGGCCTGGGGCCCATTCCTAGGAGCTGCCAGCCTACTGCAGAATGTTCTTGTCCCAAAATGGTTTTCTGTGTCCAGATGTGGAGAGTTGCGGATGCCTGTTATGTGTTTGTGGAGAAGTGTCCGAGAGGAGACGGCCGAGGGCTCTGCACCCCACCGGCTCTCCTCCTGCTCAGGTGGCTGGTGTGGGCAGGCCTGCCAGGTAGGAGGTGGGGCTGGGCGTAGCGGAGGGAGGGTGCTCTCCGTGGTCCTCGTCCCGAGCCCAGGTGGCCCTCCTTGTGGGTGGAAGGCCCCACCCCAACCCCAGTGTGTGTGGCTCACCTGCCTGGTGGAGGCCCTGGGGACCTTTGGGGCCAAGACAGGGGCCTTGGTGGGGGCAGCTCTCTGACGAGTGCTGAGTGGGTCGGAGCTGCTTGTGGAGACCGCGGGGGCAGGCGGCACTGCGTTCCCCGGGGCCAGCCTTGCTCTTTTCTCCCAGCAGCTCCTGGCTGTGGCTGTTTCCTCCTGGCCCCTTGTGGGAGACAGGAAATGCTGGGGAATCTGGGAAGGAGCACTTGGGCCTTCCTGACGGGTTTCCTGGCCGCAGCCCTCTGCACATCTGGACAAGGAGGCGTCAGGCCCTTACTTTTTCCCGTGCTAAGGGCACATTGTAGGCTTTTCTCCTGGACTGGCTGTGCCATGGCTTGGCCTGAGACACTGGGGTCAGGTGGGGTGTGAGTCAGGGTGCCGTGCCAGGACCCTGCATGTGTGCCTGTCCTTGGGCGTCCTGTTCAGTTAGGGCACCATTCCTACACCCCCCAGTGACACCTGTAGTGGGTGTTGCCTGGGCACAGAGCATCCAGAGCCGCTGGCACGCGGGCAGTGGCCCAGCTGTGGGTGGCGTTTATGGCCTTGACTGTTTTTAAAAATGGAGGAGAAAGTCTCCTGACAGCCTCTGGGAAGTGAATGGCTCCATAGCCTGGGGCCACCCGCTCATCCAGCAGGGAACTTTGTCATTGCCCCATCCAGATACCTGTCCCCACCAGTGGTCACTGCGCAGCTCCTACCTGGCCCCAGCACTGTGTTCTGCTTCTTGCCTCTTGGATGGGCCTGTACTGGACGTTCCAACCAGTCTGTCCTGTGTGTCCAGCTCATCTCCCTGTGTGTGGCCCCTCCAGAGTGTCCCCACTGTGGTGCATTGGAGCCTTGCTCCCCTGTGCCCATGGATGTTGGGTTGTCCCTGTCCTGGGGCTGCGGTGGGCAGCGCTGCCGTGGGTGGTGTGCTGGTGCTCTGGTTGAACGCTGCTTCTCTGGGGACGTGCCCTGTTTTCAGTGGGAAGCTTCTGCCCATTGCAGGCTTGGGCTGGCCAGGCTCCCGGGCCCTGTCCCACCTCCCTCCACTTCCTGTTCATGGGGCCTGGCTGCAGCTGGGCTTGGGCTGCACCTTGTAGTCACCTTGGCAGGGCAGGGTCTTGCTGCTCAGGTGCTCAGGTGGGGAGGCAGAGGGCTGAGGCCCTGCCCACGGTGAGTGAGCACATACCTGCACTGGGCAGTGCTGGGTGGGGTCAGTCTGGAAGGAAGGCGGCAGCAAGGAGGAGGGCTTCCTGTGCCCACGTAGAGGGGCACCCCAGGCAGCAGCAAGAGGCAAGCAAAGGCCCTGGGCGGGGAGTCGGCTTGGTGAGGCTCAGAGCAGGAGGGGAGTGAGGGGCAGAGGTGGGCATGTAGGGAGGCCAGGCCAGGGCAAGGGTGTGAGCAGGGCTGCCTCCTTGTGCTTCTGGGATTGAAGTGTGGTCCAGTGGGGGATGCAGGTGGCCTGAGGAGGCCGTGGAGCAGACACAGGAACAGCATGTTGGAGGCAAGAGCCCGAGAAACTCTGGGAGGGTCTAGACCACCTGTGTTGGGTGGAGAGGGTGGTGGACCTGGGGAGAGCATCCAGGCCAGCCCTGCCCTGTGCACCCTGGTCTCCGTCCAGCACCTGTGGTGAATCGGGGAGCAGCTTAAGTGCATAGAGCTGCTGTCTCCAGGGACCCAGGCGCCAAATCTGGAGGCCGTCCCTACCTGCTGAGCTGGCGCGTGTCCTGCCAGCCCCGGTCCCGCCTGCACCAGATACCCACCCAGTCTGGGGAGGGCACAGGTTGCTGTAGCAGCACAGTGGCCCCTGTGAGCCTTGAGTTTCTGCTGGGATGCGTAGTTAGGGAGCCGAGGCCCAGGGGAAGTACCTCTGAACCCCTCTCCTGGAGACAGCTGTTGCTGGCCACCCGAGGCCACTGGTCGGTGGGCATGGAGAGAGCACCTCTTGCCCTGCCACTGGGAGGAGGGCTGGATGGGGGGCTGGTGGGCCAGGGGTGTTTGTGGGGCCTCGAGGGTTCCTGAGCTGCACCTGCGGGGCCAGGCACTCACTGAGCACCTCTGTGAGGTGTGCCCCAGGCCTCAGGTCCCCACAGGTGCTGTCCGTCTGGGCAGGTATGAGGGCCACAGCCCACGCAGCCTGTGGGCAGGACAGCTGCATTGTGTGCTTGGGAGAGGCCACAGCGGAGTGTGGCTACTGCCCTTCCCTGGCCGCAGACCCAGCAGCCATTCTTCATGTCCGGTTTGTGCCCGGAGCGGCCGTCAGCACTCCGCCCTCCCCACTCCTGAGGCCAGAGAGGCAGAGGTCCTGCAAGCCGAGCAGTTTATTAGGGGAAATTAGATTCCAGGCGGCAGTGCCGGCTGCGACTTAGTGGACAAGGCGGGAGGATGTCCCTGGGGAGCCTCCCTGAGTGTGGGCCAGAGGGAGGGACTTTGGCAGCTCACCCCCACCTCGCCCTGTGGTGCTCCCAGCCCCCAGCCCAGGGGGTACAACTTTATTGGAATGAGCCCTGTTTTGAGGGGCAATTTCTGCCGGGGACCCCGTGAGAACACAGCATCTGTTGGAAGAGGGGTATGCCATTGGCTCAGACCCTCCATTTCCTTCTGAAAAGTGGGGATGGAGCACCTTCCTCCTGTGGGGACACTGTGTGCCCTGCCGAGTGGACAGTGCTGAGGATCTTAGCCCTCGGGCCAGCCCCTCCCGCTCATCCCACAGCAGCCTGAGGGCACTCCCCGGGCTGGGGAGTAGAGCAGGGTGCTGGGTGGGGCCTGTCCTGCTGTTCCTGCGGTCAGTCTTCACCACGTTACATATGTCAGATGGGAGTGGAGCCCCGGCCATCTGGAGCTGGTCTTTGGGAAGGTGCCTGGCGGGAGCACAGTTTTCTCAGTGGGGGTCTGGGCAGTGTCTGCGGGCCACTGGAACAGCCTCGGGCTCTGTCTCCCAGCCAAGCCCTGCCAAGGAGAGGGCTCGGAATGAGGCGGCAGTGGCTTTCTTGGTTTTCCCAGAAACATCAGCTGCAGCAGACCAGTGGGGGGAGGTGAGGGGACAAAAGAGGGGCTGTCCCTCACCAGGTGGGGCCCACTTGCCCTCACGCCTGCAGTCCTGCACTGTTGGTCCCTGCTGCAAGCTGCCCACACGGCTGTCATCTGGCTGGGGTGGGCGTCCCCTGCTCTGTGCTGGGGCCTCCTTGCTCCCTGCCCAGCCTCCTCCTTGCACTCAGGCCATGTCAAGAGGGGACCCCCACCCTGAGCTCAGACTGTGTCCAGAGCCCTCCCTCTCCTCTGGGAAAGATGGTCCATGTGCTCTGGATCCCAAAGGGCTGTGGCCAAGCCTCCCTCGTGGCCTCTTGTGCCTGGTTTTGGGGGTCCTGGGTGGCCTGATCCCCAGGGGTCAGTGGGGCTGCCCAGGGCCATCTGGGGCCCGGGAGGCTGGGGCCAGGGACCAGTTGCTTGCAGTGCTGGTCTCCTTGGCGACTGCTACCAGGGAAGCATTGAGTTGGACCTATCAACCATAACGGGTCGGGAAGCCCCTGGTGCTTCCGTTCTGGGCGCGGGAACCCCACCATTCTCTGCTGGAGGCGGCTCCTTTCTGTCCCCTCAGGCTTTGCTGGACTGTGGGCCTTGCTGGCTCCTGTCCTGCTGCCTGGCCACACCTGAGTGAGCGGAGCACCAACTCCCAAGTCCGATGTCCCCTCAGAAGTGGCTACTGTGGGGTTCTGGAAGGCTCTGAGCACAGGGGCACCCACGCTGGTCCCCGAACCTCCTGAGGTCTCTGTGCTCTCCCTGGGGAAGGGAAGGGTGCTGCACTGACAGCAGCCCTGCACATGAGCCAGCACGGGCCTTGTCCCCTGGCTGTCCTTGTGCTGTGGGGCTGGGTCTCAGGGTGGTCACCCCACCCTGTCCTGCTGGGCCAGTCCTCCCCAACCGGGGGGCTTCAGGGATGGACCCTGTCAGGTCCCGTATCACTGAGGCCTCTGTTCCAGGGACCTAGGGCCATAGGACAGGGAGCCCATTCTTACCCCTCCCGGGTACAGAGGCAGGAGGTGGCAGAGTCCAGCACCTCAGAGCTTCAGCCTACATCTCTGAAAAGCAGGGGAGTGTGGGGCGAGGCCTCTGCTGGCTGGCCCTGGTCACCCAGACACCTTTAGGTGGGAAGGGGCCCGGAGAGCTTCTCCCACATTCAGCTGGACACGGGCTGGATGTGGGGTGGGATGAGCCGTAGTCTAGGGAAGGGCCCTGGCTGCACCTGGGATGATCTCCCCATTCATCTGGGCCTGGAGCCCCGGGCAGCCAGGGCCTCTCCTGGGAAGCCTCAAGCTGGGGAGGAGGCCCTGCAAGCACAGTGGATGCTCCTTCCTCTTCCGGGCCTCCAGGAGTGCGTGGGAGCACTTCCCTGCGTGCCCGCCGCCAGCCACCCCTGCACCAGCTCCCCCGCGGAGCCATCTGTGCCGTCTGTTCAGAAAACGTAAAAACAAAGCGTGAAGCGCGGTGGGCACTTCTGGGCAGGCTGCTCGAGGCTCCCACCACCGCCTCCGTGGGGTGGCCAGGTGCTCCCTGCTCTCCTCCTGGGCGACTGGAACAGGGGCCTTCCAGGGGCTGAGCTGCTGCGCCCCGGCTCTATGCTGGCTCCGTGCGTCCCAGGCTGCTTGGAAGGGCTCTGATCCACAAGGCGGTGTCAAAGGTGCCCCGTGTCTCTGGGGTCTCCTGAAGGTTCTGAGATGCCCAGCCAGAGCCCCCTAAGAGCAGGCCTGAGGCCTCCCCTGTGCTTTAACTTAGAGGAATCTTTCCGTGTGAGGAGCTAGACTCTGTGATGCAGTTCTGAGACACTGTGGACTCAGGATCCGGTTTGCGGGCTGTCCTGGGCCCTGTCCTGTTTCCAGGCCTGGCCAGATTCCCCCTCTGCTGAATGCTGGACATACCTGTCCTCCCCGTCCTCTGGGCATTGCTCTTCTCTCTGCCGGGACACCCTTCCTCCTCCTCCCCTGCTGCTTCTGGCCCAGGGCCCAGGTCTCCCTGGTTCCCTGTGCTGTCTGCAGGGCTGAGCTGGTCCCAGAGCCCTTTCTGTGATGGGGTGGGTGCCTTCAGGGCCCCAGCCTTGGGGACCTGGCTCAGGCCCAGGAGCCCCTGTCCTCCCTCAGGAGATCACACCATCAGGCGGGCACAGTGGCCAGAGAAGGCACACGAGATGTCTGCACTTTTTTTTCAGGGCTCAGTTAATTGAATCAATTGACTAATGAGCAGAGGAAATTAATTGCAGTTTTGAAATGTGCCGTTTCTTTGCGTGTGTTGTCTGTGCCAGAGGGCCCCGCCTGTGCTTCTGCTGCCCGCTGCCCGCTCCTCTGCCAGGAGCTGTCCTTGGGGCCACGCCCTGGGGGAGGGGACTGCTCCGGTGGCTGTGTTTCAGGGCCAGTGCGTGTGACAGGGTTAGCCCAGGGGACAGGTGCTGTCAGGACGGTGCGCCTTTCCTTGGGGCTTCAGGAGCAGGCTGCGTCTCAGAGTGCTGGGTGATGGCGTGCTCCCCCTGCCCTGGAACCAGCGGGCAGGGCTGGACCCGGGCCGAAGCCCATGTCCCTGTGGCCAAGCTCAGGCTGGGCCACGGGGGTCCTCAGGGGCCCACTGGGAGACTAGTGGCCCTCACTCTGAGCAGGCAGTGGAGCTGGCAAGGGGCAGTTCCCCTGTGGCCCTCAGGGCCCCTCCAGCTTCTGCATGCGGCTCTGGAGCTTTGCGCGTCCTGTGCAGCCCTGGCACCTCGGCCTCGGCTGCAGGGACTCTGCCTGAGTGCCCCCATCCCCACTGTTCACCTTGGGTACACGCACTGCTGGCCGGGCAGAGGCTCCTGCCCCCCAGTCAGCTGTGCTGTGCCTCTTGGGAGCATGTGTGGGTCGAACAGCAGTGTGCCGCTGGGTGTTGGTGAAGGCCGCTGTGCCTGGATACCTGGGCTGGATGCTCCTAGCAAGAGGCCTCCATGCCTGCAGCTGCCCTAGAGCACCGACTGGGGTGTTCCCTCCTGAGCTGCTGAGTCAGCGGCAGGCCCAGGCCCTGGCTGAGGCCGTGTCCTCTCATGGTGACTGGGGTGTCGTGTCAGCATGCCCTAGGAGTCGCTGCACTTTCAAATGTGATTGACACTTCAGCTGTGACTCTGAGCAGAGCTGAGGACCCTCCACATGGTGCAGGCCCTGGGGCGAGGGAACGGCGAGGGACTGGTGCTCTGCATGGGCAACCAGCCTGGACACGGTGGGCTTGCACAGAGGGCAGTGGGCTTGTGAGAGCCAGTGGGCAGAGGGCCCCAGGGCTGCCTGCTGGGTTGCGGGGCAGCCAGGTGGCACAGTGCAGGAGGGCGGGCCCGGGCACCTACTGTGCGTGGCACTGTCCAGTGGCCTCCTTGGGTTGCCTTCCCTGTGGACCAGGCTTGGCTGGGGATGCAGAGGCTGGGCTGGGGCCGGGCTGCATGGCTGACACCCCTGGGTCTGTACTGCCCGTCCACCTCTGCTGCAGCAGGGCCCAGCAGTCTCCTGGGCAGGGAGCCCAGCTTTGGGGTTTGGGCTGACCCCAGGTCTCCTGAGACACCCATGGGCCAGCTCTCGTGGTGCTTCAAGGGCTTTCTTTTCTTTATTGGTGGTCCTGGGATGAAGCCAGGGCCCCTCGTGTGCTAGGTGAGCATGGCACTGGGCGGAGATCAGCCCCCAGGGCGCCTTCTTCCCAGAGAAGGAAAAGAGCAGGTCAGGTCAGGTAACCAAACACTGGCCTTCAGCCTGTGTGCCCAAAGGCTCCACACACCCAGGACTTGTTCCCACTGACCCAAGGCTGCTGGGCCGCCTGCAGCGTGGCTTGCCTACAGGGATGAAGAGAGCTCAGCAGCACGGTGGTGTGGGACGAGGTCAGCAGGACCCTCCATGCCTCGGCCTTCACATCCTGGAGAGCTCTGGTCTTCTTTCTGCAAGGGGCAGAAACCATGTCCAAGGGCATGAAGTTGCAGGCTTCCCTAGTCTGAAGTCCAGGCTCAGGCACAGCTGGATGCTGTCTAAAGGCAGGAGTGTTGAGGCCCTTCTCTGTCCTCCACTGCTACCTCCCTGTGGCTTCATCCTTGGGGACGCCTGTGCCTGGGGCCTTGCACCAGGCCCCAGGCTGCAACCTAGGGTCATGGGGCCTCTTTTCATGTGGCTTGACTTGAGCAAAGGTCCTGGGGCTGATGATGCCAGTGCTGGCTGGCAGCCTTGGTACCAGGAGCACCCTGCACCCTGGCTGGAGAGGCTGGTTGAGGGGCTGGTGGTGGGTGCTGCACAGGGTGATGTCTAGTGGCATGTTCCACCTCCCTGGCACCAGTGGCTTGAATGATGGGGTGTGTGGAGCTGGGAGAGACTCCCTGCAGCCAAGGGAGCTTATGGCCAGCCCCCGGATCCACGGTGGAGGGTGCCAGAGGTTTCTTCTGTCCAGTGGGGAGAGGAGGGTGGCCAGAGCTTCAGGCAGGCCTGGGAAAGGGACGCTGTGTGGAGGGAATCCGACCCAGACAGGCTGACATGCAGCTGTGACTGCGGCTCTGTGCCCTGGGCTCTGGTCCCTCCACGTCACTGTTAGCAAGGGTCACTGTGGCCAAGGGGAGCCTGAAGAGCCTCTCTCTGTGCCATGTGACCAGAGCACGTTCATGGTGAGGACACGCCCCCTGGATGTGGACACGTCCCTTTCCGATTGCGAGTGGCCACCTCAGCGGCCTCAGTGCAGCAGGAGCTGCCTCCTTGGGAGGAGCTTCTGACGGTGCCTCTGGTTAGCTGCCTGTGCCCCAGCGGAGCAGCCTGTGGCTCCCAGGAAGAGGAGCGGGTGTGGCGGCCTCCGGCAGGGGCCCAGGAACAGGAGGCAGAGGGGGTCGTGGGTCACGTCCCTCACTCTTCCCGCTGTGGGCTCTGACCTGCGGCTCTCTGTGTCCTCCAGGTTCTTGCTGGTCTTCTCCTGCCTGGTGCTGTCCGTCTTCTCCACCATCAAGGAGTACGAGAAGAGCTCGGAGGGCGCCCTCTACATCCTGGTGAGCCAGCACCTGGGGCCAAGGGGAACAGGGTGGGGCTGAGCCCAGAAGACAAGGCCCCCTGGGCTGGAGAACCTACCGGGCACTCTGGCCTCAGCCCTGCTGCCCGTGTGCGCCTGGCCTCCCTAGTCCAGGGGGCACCCAAATATGTGGCCTTGCTCCTTCCAGGTGGGTTCTATGAGGTGGCCCTTGAGGCCCTTCCCAGGCTCTCAGTCCCCAGCACTGGTGACGCCACCTTGGATGACAGCACCCCCTCCACCACCCACCTGGTCCCTCTCCTCGCTACCCTCTTGGTTGTGCTGGAGGTGTGGGGTGCTCCACTGGAGGTGTGGGGTACTCCCCAGCAGATGTGGCACATGGGTGGGGCGTGATGCTCACAGCAGCCCTGTGCCAGGGCAGGGTGGGCACCAGGGCAACGGGAGTGTGATTTCTGTTGCCGTTGGTAACAGGGGTGGCTCTCAAGGAAGGTGGGCCCACCAGGAGGCCCCCTCCCACACCCACCCTCTGTCCCAGGGCTGCCTGAGTTTCGCGGAAGCTGTTTCCTCACTGTCACCTGGGACCCTCCCTCAGCCCTGCCATCGCCCCACATTGTCACCAGCTTTGACCAGGCAGAGCCTAGTCCAGCCCAGACAGTGAGGACCCCCCAGCCCAGACAGGAAGGACCCCCCCCATCCCAGTGAGGACCCCCCCAGCCCAGACAGCCCAGACAGGGAGGACCCCAGCCCAGACAGGGCAGATGAAGACCTCTGTGGTTTTCAGGCCCCTCGTGCTCATGGCTGTGGCCCCATGGGGCCCTGTGTCCTGTCC
>NW_026000026.1:816688-828333 GCF_001458135.2 Marmota marmota marmota
GGGGTCGGGGGGTGGGGCGCAGGGGCTGGCCTGGAAGGAGCTGGTGTTCATGCCGGCTACAGCAGGCTGGCCAGATGCCAGGACCAGCTTCTTCTGGAAGTTTCTTCTCCCCATGGGTAGAGCCCATGAATGGCGTGGGCAGGGTGTCAGGGGAGGGACAGGAGCCAGGCAGCCTGCCCCAGACCCCACAGGCAGGGTGCACAGTGGAACTGCCCATCCTAGGGCCTGGCGCTGCCCAGATTCCTGCGAGGCTCAGCATGCACCACCATGTCCACCTGTCCCTTCGGGGTGGGAGACGGTGGCTCTGAGGGAGGGAGGCCATGTCCACCTGTCCCTTCAGGGTGAGGGACGGTGGCTCTGAGGGGAGGGAGGCCAGGTCCACCTGTCCCTTCAGGGTGGGAGGTGGTGGCTTTGGGGGAGGGAGGCCGTATCCACCTGTCCCTTCGGGGTGGGGGCGGTGGCTCTGAGGGAGGCTGTGTCCACCTGTCCCTTCGGGGTGGGGCGAGACCGTGACTCTGCCGTCTCTGCAGACATCATGGTGCTCATCGCCTCCATTGCCGTGCTGGCCGCGGGCTCGCAGGGCAACGTCTTCGCCACATCTGCGCTCCGGAGCCTGCGCTTCCTGCAGATCCTGCGCATGATCCGCATGGACCGGAGGGGGGGCACCTGGAAACTGCTGGGCTCTGTGGTCTACGCCCACAGCAAGGTGAGTGGCCCGGGCTGCAGGGCCCAGCCAGCCCCAAGGCCGCTGCCACCTGAGTGTTTCCTGGGTCCCTCTGCCCTGGGCCTGCTGCAGGGCTTCTGGCCTGGGAGGAAGGGCCAAGGGCTGGGCTGCTCAGGTGTGGAGCGGCCTCCCTCCCCTTCCGTCTCGGGGTTTCTCTCTGAGACTCGACCTGATTTTGTCATCTGCCCCCGGAAAGCTGCTTTCCTGCATGGCCAATCGGCTGGGCCCCTCCTGGAGCCGCTGGCGCTGTGGTTGGGTGTCTCATTTCCTGGTTTGGAGCGCCTGGATCGATACACCGCTGGAGTCACCTGCCGGCTGGTTGTTTAAGCTGTGGCTGGCGTGGCTGCTGTCTGGGGGACCTGTGGGGTGGCTGCAGCCACGTGCCTGTGTTTCTGGGGCCTGAGGCCCCTAGTGGCCAAGACCCCCGTCCTGCCAGATTGTGCTGTAATGTAAACTTGTGTGGCTGGGTTATTTGCCTAAATGGTCCCTTCCCGTCTTCCTACCTGCCAGAGCCCTGTGTGGCCGTGCCAGCTTTGGGGCAGGAGTCAGGCCCTGGGGGAGGTGGGCTCCCTATTGCCTGGCCCCTGCTTCTTCCCTGAGTGTTGGGGTGGTGAGATGCAGCTGGGTGGGCCAGCCTCCCCTGTGGAGCTGTCTGGAGGGCTTTCTCCAGGCCTGCCTGTGTTGGCAGACACTCCAAGACCTGGGTGAATGCTAGCCCACTGGCCATGGGCTGCTGTTCTTCCAGGTCTCCATGTGCAGATGGAGGGCCCAGCTCAACAGAATTGCACAACCATGTCTCCTCCCATCTGGGTTGTAACCCTCCAGCCCACCCCTGCAAGGGCAGTGCCGGTCTGCCTTGGGGGTCAACCCCAAACTCTGGAGATGCAGAGACTAGTAGGCTCCTGGGCGGGACGCTGGCCAGGCTGGCTGAGCACTGCAGTGGTGTGGCCCGTCTTCCCTGCAGGAGCTGGTCACTGCCTGGTACATTGGCTTTCTCTGCCTCATCCTGGCCTCATTCCTGGTGTACCTGGCAGAGAAGGGCGAGAATGACCACTTCGACACCTACGCAGACGCACTCTGGTGGGGCCTGGTGAGTCCCAGCCTGTGGACCTTGGGTCAGCGTTGCTTTCCTGAGGGCGCACAACTACCTCCTCACACCCTCCTGCCCAGTCCAGAGGCTGCGCCTACCCTCAGGGTCTGCAGAGGAGACCCACCTGCCCTTGAAGAGCAGGCTGGCCACATCTCTTGGGGGCCATCTGCTGGCTGCGCATGGACAGCCTGTGGAGGTGGTGGCAGAGGTTGGGGGTGGCTGTGGATGTGCGCACACATGTATGCGTGTGTATGTGCACATGTGTACGCGTATGTGTGTGGTGTGTATGTATGTGTGT
This sequence comes from Marmota marmota marmota, assembly GCF_001458135.2. Taxonomy (NCBI): domain Eukaryota; kingdom Metazoa; phylum Chordata; class Mammalia; order Rodentia; family Sciuridae; genus Marmota; species Marmota marmota. The sequence goes on from NW_026000026.1 coordinate 818,801, forward strand.
GTGGGTGCACGTGTGTATGTACATTCATATGTGAGCATGTGCATGTGTATAACATACATGTTTACACTGTGTGTGCACAGGTGTGTAATGAGTATGTAATAAGTGTGTTTGTATGTGTGCATGTGCAGTGTGTGTTGTGTGTGTGCAGATATACATGTGCACATATGTGTTTGCACATGTGTGCAGCATATATGTAAGTGATGTGTATGTTTGCACGTGTATGAGTGTAATGTGTGTATGTGTGCAGTGTGTATGTGTTTGTGTGTATACATGTGCAGGCATTCACCTGTGTAATGTGTGTGCATGTATGTGCTTGTGTATGCACATGTGCTTGTGTAATGTGCGTGTGCATGTATGCGCATGAGTCGTGTGTGTGTGTGTGTGTGTGTGTGTGCGTGTGCACCAGCACTGGGAAGAGCTGGGCTCTCTGCCCGCTGACAGCTCACCTGCCCTTTACCTGTATGCCGGGGTGCGTGGGAGGAGAGAGGATGGGGGTTCTGAGAGCCCTGGACAGCTGGGGCTGTCTTGAGGCTCCCAGATCAGGGGCCAGACCCATGGCCTCTCATCCATCTGGGGTAGGGCTGGAGGCTGGCCTGTCCCAGGACACCCCTTCTGGACTCCCAGCCTGGCTCTGCCCCCCATGGTGAAAGGGACACTGCTCTCTGTGGCCTCCCTGGCTCAGCCTTCCAGGCTGCCCTGTGCAGGGTGGTGTGGACCCTGGGGATGGTGGTCCTGCTTGCATGGCCACCCCTCCCCAGGGCCACTCCTGGTCCCACTGCTGCTCTGGTGCCCAGACTGCTATTCCGCACTGTCCACCGCCCCCGGCCTCTCTCCGTCTGTCCCTCCACTCGTGCTTTTCTATCACCTTTCACTGCCACGGAGCCACGTGTTGGGGAGTGGCAATGAATTAGTGTTTTGTGTCTTCAAAAATAAGTCTTGGTGTGTTAAAAAGCTGCACGCGAGGCCCGAGTCTGTGGCAGAACCTCAACTGGGCAGGTTTGTGGTGGGCAGTGTCCCCTGGCCCACTGTTCCCTGCACCAGCTTCCCAGTGCCCTTGGTGTCCAGAACCTCCTCTGCAGGTCCTGCAGCTGGCTGTGAGGTGCGCTTGCTCTCGCTGCTCTGCACCGTCACCAGGGCCACAGCCTCCTTGGCCACCTGGGCTGCTGTCCCTGACCTCAGACTGCCCAGTTTGCTCTCTGTGCCTGGGCCAGATGCCTGGAGCCTGGGCCCTTGGGCCCTGTGAAGGCCCCACCCTCTCAGGGTGGTGGCCCACCCCTGGTTCCAGATAGGGATGTCCTCTGTTGGCCCCTGTGGTCCTGGTGGTGGGGTTGTCAGGTTACCTGCAAGCACCTCCTGCCCTGGCCCCCGGTCACCGGGCTTCCCTCAGGGTGCTGTCATGAGGGGCCACTCCCGCTGCCCTGGCCTTACTGGGTGGGTGCCGTGGCAGCAAAGGCCCCTTGTTGGTCCAGCTGGGTTCTGAGTAGTCCCCCAGGGGTGTAAAGGAGCCTTTGGGTGAGTCCCCAAGTGCTCCGTAGCCCAGGGTGGGGGGCCTCCGTGGCAGCCACTGCCTGCCTGGCGAACTGACCCAGCCCCTGCCCGACAGATCACCCTGACCACCATTGGCTACGGGGACAAGTACCCCCAGACCTGGAACGGGAGGCTCCTGGCAGCAACCTTCACCCTCATCGGTGTCTCCTTCTTCGCCCTTCCTGCGGTAAACCTCCGCGTCTTCCTGTGGGGAGGGGCCAGGCTCCCCACGACCCTTGACAACAGGCCACCCTTGTGGGGACCTCACCCCGGGCTGCAGTGGAGGCTGCCCTGGCTAGGACCCCGTGACCCCGAGCTGGCAGCCTCCCTGTCGTGCGCTCCGGGGTCCCAGGCTGTGACTTCTGACCAGCTCTTATGGTCACTGTGACTTCTGTCCAAACACCTGGATAGAGAGGTCCTTGGGACCCGCAGCACTGCAGCATGGTGACAGCTCCCCTGTCAGGGCTCCCTGGGCTCCAGGGCCACCCCAGGCAGAGGGGTGGGGGCTCTGCTGAGCCTTCACAGCACCAGGGTGGGCAGTGGCCAGTGGCATGGGCTGTCCTTTGGCTTTGGTGTGGGCCTGCTGTGCCTCCTGTCGGCCAGTGTGTTCCTTGACCCCAAATCAGAAGGCTAGCCCGGCCTGGTCTCCAGGTGGTTTGGGGTTGGGAGATGGAGGGTGGGACTCTGTGGGCAGGCGGGAGCAACGGGGTTCCCCTGGGTGTCGGCCGGGGGTTGGGGGTGTAGGCCCACAGGCCTGCTCTGACCCTGGTGACTTGCAGGGCATTCTGGGGTCTGGCTTTGCCCTGAAAGTGCAAGAACAGCATCGGCAGAAGCACTTTGAGAAGAGGCGGAACCCGGCTGCGGGCCTGATCCAGGTGGGTCTCAGCCTCCCACCTTGGGGACTAGGGACAGCCCCTGTCTGGCCCTACTGGTGCAGAGGGGAGCCTTCTCGGGGTGAGCCTGAGGGTGGCTGTCCCCAGGACAGGACCACAGTCCCTGTCTCTGCAGGAACATGCGGGGCAACAAGGTGGCCTGGGCCAGTGTGCAACGGGTTAGTGCCTGAGGCTGCGCAGCCCAAGGCCCTTGTCCTGGGGGTGCTCTGCCAGGCCAGGCTGTCCCAGCACTGTTCTGCAGCTGTGGGGCCCATGCTTGGTGGGTCGTCACTCAGGTGGCAGGTGGTGCCCCGGCGGTGTCTGTGCACCTCTGAGCCTGAGCTGTGCGCGGGGTGTCCTGAGTGCGGCCAGCCTGTCCCACCACGCAGGGGCAGGTGGGTGTGGCGGCCACCTGGATGTGTGGGCAGAAGGGCAGAGGTTCCTGCTGGACCCTCGGGGTGACGGGAGCTCATGGCCGGCCAGGCGTGGCCTGCCTCTGCTGTTTCCTTCTGAAGATGTGGCTCTCGGTCCAGCCTGCTTTTATGTGTGTGTGTGCGCGCGCCCAACTTTTACCTCGAAACTCCACATGGCCATTTTGTTTATAATTGCAAAAGGAGAGCAGACCCCCGGAGTCAGCCGCTGCCTCAGGGGCTCAGAGGTCACTCAGGGCAGAGTAAGCAGTCCCCACCTGCTGCTCCTGGAGGTCACTTTAGCAGCCAGAGAAGCCCGTGCCAGCAGAGGGCAGCGCCACGCACTGTGCCCCCTGGGTGTGAGAGGTGAGAGGACACTCACCTCTCAGGCTTGGCTATCAGGGCTCCCCACGACGCCGGGCTGTTCCCAGGGTCTGATGAGTGGGCACAGGATGGAGGCCCTGACAGAGCAGCAGGTCAGAGGGTTCCTCCTCTGGGGGAAGCTGACCAGTTGTGGGGACAGGAAGCACAGCCCCCTGAGAGGTGCGTGACCTGGTGGACTCCAGCTCCCAGGGAGGAGACGCCCTGGGGAGGCTCCAGAGGAGACCAGGCACTTTGTGCCCCAGGCTTAGGGGCTGCTCCTCCGGAAGCCAGCCCGCTGGGCCGCGGTCCCGCTGTCTTCGCCCACGGTGCTTGTTCACTGGGCAGTGTCACGTGCTAAGTGAAGGGCGCGCCATGTCTGTGGCTGGAGACAGTCCCGTGAGTTGGTCTTGGTGAGACTGGTCACGGACTCGGTGGCATCCCTGCCCCGAGCCCAGGGCCCTGTCTGGAGCTGGAGAGGCTGGTCATGAGGCTCAGGTGGAATTGCAGTGGACGCCAGCCCCATCAGGCTGGAGGCAGGACAGCCAGACTCGCTGCTGCGGCTGGAAGCACTCTGCCCTGGTGGGGACGCACAGGTCAGCAGAGCAGTCCGTCGCCGACCCTCTGTCTGAGGGGCTGATCTCCAGCCAGAGCCCCGTGTCCACCTGGGCAGGAAGAGTCCTGGCACATGCTACCAGGACAGCTGGTGTCCTGGGGCTGGGCCTTGCTTTTGCAGTGCTGGGCTTGAGCCTGGGCCTTGCATGTGCTGGCCACGTGCTCCGCCACTCAGCTGTGTCCCCGGCTTATTTTTCAAAAATCCATTTTAAAAGAATGGAACTTGTCACTTACCTCACACCATGTACAAAGATCAGTGGAACGGTCATCAGAAACCTGAACGCAGGAGCCAAGGCCACCGCAAGTCTGTGGGACAGTCACGCCCCCTGGCCTGTGCTTCCTGCGACACAGAGGCAAAGCAGGGAAGGGCCAGAGGCTCCTGGAAGCTGTGTGCTGGGTGAGGAGGGCGGGAGACCGCAGCACAGGGCCCAGCATCCACTGGACACAGCAGGTTCGAAAGCCCAAAGGGTCACGAGCAGAGGATTTCCAAGAAGATAAGTGGACAGCCAGCAAGCCAGGTTGCTGGTGGCCAGGAAGGTGCAGGCTGTGCCCGTATGGGGCCACTCCCCGCCCACAGGGGAGGCTGAGTGTGGGTGGGAGGAGGTGGCCCTTGCCCTCTGCTGGCGGGATGCACAGAGCCACTCCAGGGCTGCCTGGAAGCTTGGCAGAAAGCTGTGGCTCACCCTGCAAGCTACTTCTAGCCACTGGCCAGGAGAACTGAGTCAGCAGGTGGCGTGCCCAAAGCAAGTGCACAGATGTGCACAGAAGCAGTTTACAGTAGCCCCGGGGGGCAGACAAACCTGTCAGTGGACGAGCGGGTGGTCAGGAAGTGGTGCTTCCACACAGTAGAATACTATTCAGCCATCAAAAAGGAACAGTACCCAGGGGCTGGGGCTGGGGCTGGGGCTGGGGCTCAGCGGTAGAGCACTCGCCTGGCACATGCGAGGCCCTGGGTTCGTACCTCAGCACCACATAAAAATAAATAAATAAAATAAAGGTATTGTGTCCAAGTACAACTAAAAAATAAATATTAAAGAATAAAGAAAGAAAGAAAAGGAGCAGAGCCCAGGCCTCAACGGGGGCCACCTGAGGACGTTTCGCTCAGCAACCGAATCCACACGGGGCAGGCCAGAGTGTGGTTCTCACACTAGGCAATGTCCAGAACAGGAGTGGGAACAGTGGCTGTGGGTCCTGGGGAGGGGACAGGAGCAGGCATGTACGTGGCCCCCGGAAGGTGAAGCAGCTGCGGGGACCAGCAGGTCACAGTTGGTGCCACCCTAGGAGGAAGTGCAGGGAGCACACCCCTAGGCAGTGGTCAGCCTGGAGGACAGGCCCACAGCCTAGCGCTCAGCGTGCCTTCCTGGTCCCTGTGGTGGCCTGTTAAGGCTGGGGGCGGACGGAGGCGGGTGGGGCGGGCGGCCTGGCAAATCCCGCTGAGCTGGCCTTGCACCCCCCCCCCCCGCAGTCGGCTTGGAGGTTCTACGCCACCAACCTGTCCCGCACGGACCTGCACTCCACCTGGCAGTACTACGAGCGCACCGTCACCGTGCCCATGTACAGGTACCCGCGCCAGCCCCGCCCCTCGAGCCAGGCGTGGTTTTGATTTCTGTCTGTTCTTAAGCCCCATTTTCTGTTGTTCATTATTTTGACGGATTTTTATTTCTCTTTTTCTTTAAAATGTATGCATTTTTCAAAAAAGAACCGTGTGTGGTTTATTTCAAAGCATTTATTTGGTTCCTTGCTTCCGTGTCTCAGCTTTTGTTTTGCACCCCACCCGCCCCTTTGCTTTCTGTCCTCTGCTATGTGTCCCCAGTACCACCAGCTGAGTGTTGACCACAGTGCTGGGTGCAGAGTCTTCCATGGCCGGTAGGCCCCAGCTGCAATCTCTGGGGGATGATGGTGACCCCAGCAAGGAGCAGGCGTCCTGTGTGGGGGAGGGGAGAGACCCCCAGACCACAGGAGGGCACTTGGGCTAGGAGACCACACTCTCCAGGGGTCCCAGGTGCCCCCAACAGGACAGAGCACAGGACACCCAGGCCTGGGAAGGAGGCAGATGGGCCCCTTGGCCTGCTGGTCAGCTGTCAGGGTAGGATCTGTCTATGCTGGGCTCTTGCTTGGGTTGAGGTCTGGGTGAGAGGAGAGCGTCTGTGCAGCTGGGTGCTGCTGGCTAAGTCCCTCTGCCCTGAGGCCATCCTGCGGGATGGGGTCCTTCCAGCTTTCTCACCTGCTCCGGGGTGTTTTTGCCCACCCAGCCCATCCGGGTGGGTGCAGAGAGCCTGGTGGGGATCTGAGGCGGGGCTCACCGAGGGCCCTGCAGCCCTGGGTGGCCCGGCCCTGCCCTCACATCCACCCGCTGGTGCCTCTGGAGCCGAGCCCGGGAGCCTGCGCCCTGGACCGCACGCATGCAGCGACCGTGCGCCGTGCCCGGGCCGGGCAGCCGCGGGGCCGGGCCTTGTGCTAATTCTCTCTGTTCTGTTGTCCCCCCTCTTCCCCGACTATTTTTTTTTTGTTTTCGTTTTCTTTTTCTTACCCCGTTCTCTCCCACGTTTCGGTTCCTCTCCCCTGTGTGTGTGGAAACTTGAAAGCTCACAAACTCAAACCTACGGGGCCTCCAGGTAGGAACTGCATGGCGGAGCTGTGTGTGTGACGCCTCCCTCCAGTCTGCCGGGGCCAGCCCCGGGCCGTGGTCCTCACGCAGACACCCTCAGGTCTTGCGCCCTGTGGCCCTCCCTGCCTGGAGCCCAGCCCACCCCTCACCCCTCGCCCTGCCCCCTTGGAGCTGCTTCCTGTTGCCGGCCCCTGTGTCCCTGGCCATCTTTCGTTCTTGTTCTGCTTTGTGCCTTGTCTCATAGCTGTGGTCCCCCGTCCCTGCCCCCACCTGCACCCCACGGCCCTGCTTGTGAACAGAGTTGTGGATGTGGGGCCACCGTGTGGCTTGGGGACTGTGTCAGGGCCAAGAGCGTATCCCAGACAGAACCCCAGGCAGGGGAGGCCAGGCACACCAGGGCACCTGCCCTGGCAGCCTGCCTCTGGGCTCTCCCCGCCCCCCGGAGCCTCTCAGTTGCAGGGTGGAGTCCAAGGCCTGGGAGCCTCCCTACTGGATCAGTGTGCCCACACCTGATGACCCTTGCTGAGTCTTGTCCCCTGTGGGGTGCTGTGGAGTGACCACAGGAAGCTCCTCCTCACATACGGTGCCAGTACAAGGGCCCTCCCCTGACAAGTGTGTGGGCCTGGGCTGGATGAAACCACGTCCCTGTCCAGCCCCTCTCCAGAGGCCAGCAGGGGCCTGGTCAGTGGGCCCAGATCCCCTCTGTGGAAAGAGGCCTGCCCAGGCGTGGGGTTGGGTGAGGAGGCCAAGCTTAAAGAGTGGGGCTGCTGTGCTGGGCAGAGGTGGGTCAGGCCCCATGGGCATTACCCCCAGTGTCCTCTTCCTGGACCCCTGGGCTCCTTGTTCCCTGGAGTGACGATGTCATGTCTCCCTCGGCCCTTGTCTAGCCAGAACTGCACCCAGAAGTAAGATGCACCAGTGTCTGCAGAGCCCTGGCCTGGCTGGATGGGGTGTCCCCTAAGGCTGGCGGACCCTTGGCCAGCCCATGTTCTCTCCGGGGCACCCCCACCCCTCCCTAGCACGCAGTGCCCTCGTCCTCCAGGACTGCTCCCAGCCGCCCTGGGCTCTGCCCGGCTCTACCTGCCTACCCTGGTGCCCTGCCCCTAGTGTCCCAGGCAAGACACCTTCTCTGGCTCCAAGGATGGTGTCACCTTTCTTATCAGAGCCTGCATGTGTGGGGGCCCAGGGCAGAGTGGTCCCCGGCTCCCTGCTCCAGGCATCAGTGGGGTAGCCGGGGAGGGGTGGGGAGGCCAGCTGGGTCCCTGTGGACAGACTCTGCACCCTGCTGCCTCACCTGGTTGCTGGCCCCAGCTTTGGGCTGAGCCACTGGACATTGGTAGCCTGGGGGGGGGGACAGGCAGGGGGAGAGCTCGCAGGACCACCCCTCTAGGGCCTGGCTCTGCTGGGGGTCAGGGGCAGCCAAGCCAGGAGCCGAGGGGTTGTGGGGATGGCAGTGTCTGTTGCAGGTTGAGCGGGGGAGGATCTCTGCGTGGAGGAGCCGGGCAGATGTGAAATGAGGGGGTGACTGGTTGGGCCAGTAGGATCAATTGTCCTTTGGCTTTGGGGCCAGGGAGTCACTTAGTGAGAGAGGCAAGGATGTGGGCCCATCTGGAGGACACACTCGGGTGGGGCTGGGCAGAGCAGGTGGCAGTGGTGGGAGGGTCTGAGTGGGGCTGGGCAGAGCCACCAGGAGGTACTGGAAGGGTGTCCCCAGCAGACACTGAGGCCATGTGGGTGTCAGAATGGGTGAGGGCTGGGCAGGGAGGTTAGTCCTGCTGTGCCACTGAGGACCAGGAGGACAGAGGTGAGAAGGGTGAGGGTTCAGGGCCAGGGTCTCGGAGCTTTGTCGGGACTCCACGGAGCTAGGGGCTGAGGGGGCAGCGAAGGCTCTGGAGAGTGAGGGTGTCATGATCAGGGTGGAGCTGAGTCAGGCCAGGACTGAGGGGTGTCGGAGGCCAAGAGCCAGGCAGCTGAGCTGGGAGCAGAGGGAGAGGGTGGCCCAGATGCGGGGAGGAGCCCCGCCTCCCAGGCCTGAGTGCATTTTCCCCGGTCAGTCTGCAGGACCTGTCCCTGGTTGTGCCAGGGCTCAGGAGTGGCTGGATGTAGCGCGGGTAGGTAGGGCTGGCGCGAGGCTGCTGGGCTGTGTGTGGCCAGATCTGGGGAGAAGGGAGCAGAACCGGGTCACTTGCCAAAGTTCCCAGGGCTTGTCCCCCGGCTGTCCAGGCCACTCATCTTCAGACCTAGAGATGAGCTTCTCTGATCAGGAAAGCCCTGCAGTGGCCTTAGCTCCTGCCTGCCCCAGCTTCCACAGGGCACGTGGCTCTGCGGCAGGACTTGAGGGCCTGAAGGTGCTGGGGTGCAGACGTGCAGCCGTCCCGCCCCTTGCGGGAGGGCGAGGAGGAGGACCCTCACCTGGGCCTGTTCTCTTGACCCCTGCACGCTGCAGTGCTGGGCTCTCACAGACAGCCTGCCACCTTCCCGTCTGCTGTTCATGTTGGCCACTGCCCATCTCCAGGTCACGAGGCCCCAGGGGCAGCCTACAGAGTGAAGGTAGTACTGGGGCCTAGAGAGGTGGAGACACAGAGCCCTTGGAGGTCTGGCCACACCCCACATCTCTGGCATTTGCACCTGTTCCGGGTGCAGGGTTGAGCCTTCCTGGAGGCCAGTGTGGACAGGAAACTCACTCCCATCTCCTCTCCTGCTCAGACTCATCCCACCTCTCAACCAGCTGGAGCTGCTGAGGAACCTCAAAAGCAAATCGGGACTCACCTTCAGGTCAGCTGCAGGTCTCCCAGGCAGGGGCTGGAGCTGTGGGGCAGGACGGGCAGCTTAGGCCTCCTGAGGGTCCCAGCTGCCCTGGCGAGTGGCAGGAAGCCTCCTGGGATGTGCTTGGCCATGGGTCTTATGATATTGGTGCTTTCTGCTTCTGCTGACCTACTCAGCTCCTGTCCCGGAGAGGATGGGTGGGCCTAATGGGAGGGATACAGGGTGAAGTGTGGAGCGTGCATGACTGTTCATGGCTGTGCTCAGCACCCAGGTGGTGGCACCTTTAATCACAAGTTCTACTGCTCACTTCTTGCAGTGCTCTGGCACATCACTGATGTGCTGAGGGCCTGTGTGCAGGCAAGCGCCGTCTGTCCC
>NW_026000026.1:829570-880031 GCF_001458135.2 Marmota marmota marmota
GGGCCCCCCCCCCCAGAGCCTTCTTTGGAGAGTACAGCTGCCAACCTCAGTGTCAGGCTTCTAACCTCGCAGGCATGAGAGGGTGGCTTCCAATATTCAGCCACCATTGTGCATTCTGTTATGGCAGCTCCAGCAAACCTGGGGGGCTCTGCTGTGCACCAGAGCAGGCAGGTGAGGGGCAGGGGGCTCTGAGGTGCAGTGCAGGGGATAGGTGAGGAGCAGGGGGCTCTGAGGTGCAGCAGAGGGAGCAGGTGAGGGGCAGGGGGCTCTGAAGTGACGGGGAAGAGGTCCTAGGTGCAGTAGAGCAGGCCCTGCTCCCTGAAGGTGGTGGGTGGCAGCTGTGCTGAAGGCGGTTCTGGTGAGCAACGGAGGAGAAACTTTCTGTCATTGAGCACTTACTTGGATATGGTGACGTACAAATGGATGTGGCCAGAATTCTGACTGCCTGCGGTGCTTGTGGTGCTGCTCAGAAGGGAGGGGGCAAAGGATGAGTTCCTGCAAACCCAGGAAAGCTGGTTCTCACTGCAGGGTGGCAGAGGCGTGGCTGGGTCTTCTTTTCTGTGGAAGCAGAATCAGTGATGAACTTGGGGACTTGGCCAAAGAGGGTTCCTAGCCAAATGTGGAAGTGCCGCCTGGCTGCTCTGTGCTGACAGCAGTGAGGCTGCAGAAGAGACGGAGTTGAAGAGGCTGAAGATTTGGGAGTTCCCAGCTGTCCCGGGAGCAAGCCTCATAAATCAGGAGGCACTCTGGGAAGCTTGCCCAGAGCAAAGCCCGCAGGTGAGGCTGGACCTCCTGCAAGGAGAGTGGGCGTGTGGCTCGTGGACCCACGGAAGCACCTCAGCAGAAGCCAGGAAGGAGCCCTGTCTTACAGCCCTGAGAGGAGCCAGAGGCTTTGAGCCACAGGAGCACTGCCAGCACCCATGAAAGGAACAGAGGCTGCCGGCTGCTGGATCGTCCGGCAGGAGTGCGGCTGCTGCAGCTGCCCAGCTGCAAACCCCAGCTGCCCTTCAGAACAGGGACCTCCCAGAGCTGGGGGAGCCGATGGTTGTTCAGAGCTCGAAGCCCGGACATTACCAGTCACACTTTGACCTTGGGTGCAGGGACCTCCGTTACTTCTTCCTTCTGGAACCGAGATGTCTGCTCTTGCTGTCTCTCCACTGTAGCTTTTAAGCAGGAGCCTCATTCGGCCATCAGATGGCTCACGGGAGCCTTACCTTCGTGGCTTAAGTGGTTTTAGTTGAGACTTGGGACTCCCTATGCCAGTGGCATTTAGATGACATTTTAGATGGGGAGTTGGCACTGCACTGAGCAGAGACCTCAGGGTGGGTATGGGGCGAGTGCACTCAGGACCTAGGTGGATGGGGACTTCTGGGAGCACCCCCAGTAGGATCCTGGCCCAGAGCTTGTGAGTGTGACTCCTCTTGGAGGAGGGTCTTTGTGGAGGTCATCAGTTAAGGGTCTTGAGGTGAGGTTGTCCAGTGAGCCTCAGCTCAAGCATAGCTATCCTTCAGAAAGACGGGAGACACAGGGCACAGAAGAGAGCTCTGGGCGAGCCAGAGGCAGGGACGGAGAGATAAGCCAGGAGTCGAGGAACAAAGGGCCCAGATCTGGAAGAGGCAGCAAGGTTTCTCGCCTGCACACAGGGAAGGTGCCCTGCCCCTGGCACCTTGGCCTTGGGTCGGTGGCCTCCGGACCAAGAGAGGAAATGTCTCTTGTTTAAAGTCAGGTTTGAGGCAATTTGTGGCAGTATCCTCAGGAAGTGAAGGATGACCTGAGCTCCTGGCTGGGGCGCTGGGGCCTGCCTGTGGAGCCCAGCACCCTCAGCCTGCTCCAGATACCTGAGCTTTAGCATGCCCCACGATGGGCCTCCTGTGAGGCATGTTGTTCCTGGGGTACAAAGGCCTGCCAAGATGCTCTGGGCTCCTCCTTGAGGACCCCTGGCCAGGCAGGAGCCTGGCCACACCCTCTTCCTTTGCAGCTGCTCGCTAGGCCCAGGCTGTGGCATCTGTACCAGCTGTGTAGGGTGCTTGGAAGTGCACAGAGGAGCCCCAGTACTGCAGGAGACTGGCCTGAGTGCTCTGAGGGGTCACCCCCGAGCCTCTGAGCTCAGTGGAGGGACACCAGAGCCGCTGGTCTAACGTTCTATTTACAACTCACATTACCAGCAGAAACATCCACCCCAAATTGAACCACCATGAGCAAGAGGGCCTTGGGAGCAGGACCTGGGGTCAACTGGCCACATCACATCACCGCTAGAAAACGACATGAAAGAAAAATGGCATTAGGAGCTTTCTTCCGCAAACATTTTCTTTTTGAGATCTGTGAATGCCCAGTGGAAGTGCGCTCTGGGGTGGGAAGGTGGCGGGCCCCTTGGGGTCCCTGCTCCCTCTGACCCTCCCCTGGTCCCCAGGCACTGCTGTCTCGCAGGGCAGGTACTCTCAGGAGGGCAGTATCTCTGTGCCTCCAACCTGTGGGAGGATGGGGCCTGGGGCATGGGGGAGGCCCTTGGGTGGGTGCAGGTCCCCACTCTGGGCCACAGGTGCTCTGTGGGGGCCAGTCCGAGTGAGCAACTGCTAACTCTCTTGTTCTCTGTTTGAAGGAAGGAGCCCCAGCCTGAGCCCTCTCCAAGGTCAGTGCCTTCCTGCCTCCAGCTGCCTGGCGTGTCTGCTGCGCGCACCGTCTGGCCTTGCTCCCTCTGTGTGCACCGCGTGTCCTGGGGCAAGGGCTGCTGGGCGGACCCTGTGTGTGCTTTTGTGTGCGACCACGTGACTGAGTGTCCTGGCCCACCCTGAGTCACCCCTTGTTCACAGCCCTCTCCCAGTATTTCAGATGTACTCTGCAGCACTGTGGGCCTGAAGGGCTTCTCTGGTGGGCCTCCAGCCTACCAGTCCTCCTGGGGACCCTGAGGCAGGGTTTTCTAATAGATTATTCCCTCCAAGCACTCGGCCCAGATTTGCAGCTGGTCTGAGCTGAGCCCCAGGTGAAAACTCACAGTGGGTGGCCCCCTCCTGCCACTCTAGACCAGGCATGGAGGAGAAGCCAGGCCAGAAGCTGGTGGAGGGCCTTCAAGTCCAGCCTTGCGGAGGACCTTTCTCTGTGGACAGTCTGGAGCCAGTGGGAGTCAGTTCCTCCTGTCCTGCAGAGGCTGGGCTGGGCTGCTCTCTCCCCGTCTCACACCTCCTCGCTGGAGACCCTGACCTCACTGGGTTTCCTTTGCTGAGGTCAGGGTAGCCAAGGGGCCATCCAGGTGCTTAGCCTGGCTCCCTCCCTTTGGGCTTCCGCTGGCCACTATGGGGCTATTTGGCCAGGAAGTTAGGGCTCATGGGCCCAGTGCTGCAGAGGTGGAGAAAGGCCAGAACTGGCTGCTGTTTCCTAGTACTTCACAGAACACCACGGGAGCCACCATGCCTCCCCGTGACGTCCCCAGCTCCTCTGAGCCGGGGTGTGTCCCCACCCAGTGCCCTGTCCACCCGTTCCTGAGCTCCTCTGAGCCGGGGTGTGTCCCCACCCAGTGCCTCAGCCCCACCCAGTGGCCCTTCCACAGCAGTGCCCTATCCCCACCCAGTGGCCCATCCACACTCAGTGTCCTGTCCACACATTTAGAATAAACCTGACACCCAGCCCCCGTGACTAGGATGGATACCTCCTGGCCCCCTCATGCCCTCCTGGACCACAGGGTGAGCCAGCTGGCTGGATGTCCAGGAGCTGCTCTGGTGGGGGAAAGGCAGGACTGGGCCAAACCCCTCCTCTCTGTCCCCTGGAAAAGGAGCTGACCCTTCACCCTCTAAGCCCCACAAGAGGGAAGAATCACTGGTGCCCTGAATTGGAAAGACGGGCAACACTGTTGCCTGATATCAGCTGACAACAACCCCTAGCGGCCCCCAAAGAGGCCGAGAAAGCTGCCCTTGGAGCCAGAGGGGAGGAGGGTCGGCCCCCGTCGGTGCTGGCTGGTATGTGGCTGGCACTGTTGACAGAACAGGGACGAGAAGGGGGTGAAACAGGAAGGGGCACCCCGTTCACGTTGGGCTGCCGTCCAGAGGGCACCGTTCTCACTGTGGCTGTGGCTGGCCTCTCCCACACTGCCCTCCACTGGCCCTGGGGCTGGGCATTGGCTGGAGGGGGGAGCCCTGCGCAGCCATGGAGGCTGAGGCTGACCCTTGCGGGGAGCGACTGGCCTGGGGCCTCCTGGGCACCCCACCTCCCGCTTGTTGCCATGGCTTGGGCTCTCCCCGTCTCAGCCTGTCTCTCTTTCTCTCCCTCTCCCGCCCCATCTGGAAAATCTTGCTGTCCCCAAGTGCTTTTAATCACTGTCACTGCCCTTCTGGGCCCCTTTCTCGTCTGCTCTGTCTTTTGGGATGAGGTGCTGGCCCTGAAAGCAGGACTCCAGGTGAGGACCCACGGAGCCCCTGGCTCTCTGGTATGTTCCGTGGCTCCCTGCTCCCTGTCCCGCCACTCCTCTGTCTCCCCGCCTGTCGGTGGTCCCTGCCTGCCTGTGCCTCCCCACGCCCTTCCCTGAGGGCAGCGCCTGCTGAACAGCCCTCCTGCGACGCCCCTGGTAAGTGCTCAGTTGGGGCAGTCGACTGGGGGCTCCTCTGTTGGGAAGCGCTCCCAGGGTCTCAGCAGCTGCACCTGGCTCCCTGCGGGTGGAGGCACCAGGAAGGCCCCTGGGCGCTGTGGGTATGAGGAACAGTGTCTGTCAGTGAAGACTATGCACCCTTCCCCGGGACGCCCTCCTGCTGGACAGGTAATGGTGGGTGGTGTCCATCCCCCTGCCTGGGGCAGCCACAGTTCCCTGTAGCAGCCAGCACACTGTAGGTGTTCAGGAAGCCTGTTACTTGGGTGACAAGCAGGGGCGCCTGTCCCACAAGATGCTCAGGGAGCTTGGCTCCCAACATCTCTGCTGCCCCAGGCTCAGCCATGCTGTGGGAGTCCGTGCCCCTCTGAGGGCCACGCTCTGCTCCTGCCTGCCAGGACCTGGGCCGGCATCAGCCACGCTCTCCAGTCCTGGTCCAGGTAGCCCAGGGTGCTTAGCCTGGCGATGGTGGCACACCCCTGATCTCTCGGGGTCCTCGGCTCCTGAGGAGACCCACCAGACTATGCTGGAGTTGTTGGGGGTGGGGGTCGGGAGCCAGGGCAGGTGGGGGCCCTGGCCTGTGCTGCTCTGCCCCATTCTCTGTGGCCCTGTCCCCTTCCTCACTGCCTCCTGCCCCCATGCCTGTGGAGCCCTGTGCCCTAGCATTGCCCCTTGCCATGGGGGCCTCCCCTTCTTCCCAGGTGGAGGCATCTGTGTGTGGTGTATGTCTGTCCTGTCTGGTCCTGGCCGGTGTCTGTGGGCATCTCTGCCCCCAGGGTGCCCCAGAACTCCCGTGGTCTTGCTTGCTGCTCCTGCCTATGGACTGGAGGTCTGATGGGCAAAGCCCCACTTGACTGATGGGGGGCCAGTGCCATCCTCAGGCCCAGGGGGAGGGCACAGCATCATTCTGGCCTGAGTCGGGATCCTCAGCACCCCACCGAGCAGGGGTATCACTCAGGAGAGCTGAGGCCCTGAGGAGGGGACCCCCTCCTCTCACTCTTGTTGGGCTCTCAGACTATGCTGTCTTACGGGACTTGTGTGTAAGACACTGGGCACAATTCCTGAGTCCCCAGTGTTCAGTGGCCACAACATCAGAGTGTGCAGCTGCTGAGCATACTCTCCACTCCCCAGCCCTGGGCCTCAGGGCCTGGAGGTGCATGGTGTGCAAAGTGCCCAAGGGCTCAGAACTGGGGACTTACAGAGGTGCTGGGAACAGGAACCTCCTTCGCCGTCCTTCCCCATGGGGTGGGAAAGGCCTCCTGAGGGTCCTGGGCAGCAGCCTTGTGTTATGGCCTGAAGACCACAGTGGGCAGAGGGGGTCAGGGCTTTGCTTGCTTGGCAGGCTTGGGTGCAACTGGTGCTGAAGGCTGGCAGGGTTTCTGAGAGCGGTGGGGTACTGTGGGTACCACCTGGGGCCAGATAACTGGGTGCTCTGCTGACAATCCTCCTATAGCAGGTGGCCAGCACATGGAGTCCAGCCATGGCCCTCCACCCTCAGAGTGACTGGGGAGCCTAAGCCACCTCTCTACTTAGAAGCTAACCCATGTGAGGGCTTGGGTAGAAGCCTCTCCTGCTCAGAGTCTTGCTGGGAGACGGTCCAGGGCTCCTGGCCTGTCTGGGCAGCAGGTGCCCTTTGAGCAAGCCCCCAGCCAATTACCTACGAGTTAGTGAATTGCATCCTTCATGCCTAAGTGGAGAGAGTTGTGTATGGGCAACACAGAGGGCCACCATCAGTGTTAAATAAATGTGCAAAGGGGAACAAGCCTGGGCGCTTTCCCCCTGGGGCTTGTGCGCTTCTGACTTGAGGCCGTCGTTAACACTGGGGTCCCCAGGTGCAAAGGTGCTGTCTCAGAGGGACCTGGATGTGAAGGGGAAGCAGTGGCCTGGAAGAAAGGGAAGGATTTCTGTAATCGTGGATAGTTTCCGTTTTTATTTAAACACCTGAACGTTTGTTTGTAGAAATCAATCCAAGGGCATGGGGGAGGTTGTTGGGAAAGTTGAACTGAGGACCCTCCGCAGGCTGCAAGAGCTCTGCCTGCAAAGGGCCTCAGCACAGAGGCGACTTGTGAGGTCCCAGATGAACTGACTCGGTGAAGAAAGTCCTTTTAAATCTAGGTGTCCCTGAGTCCCCTTTTCCTTGTCTTCCCTCCAGATAGGGGCAGCCACTGCCTCCTGGGTAAACTGAGGCCACTTCCAACTGGGCGACAGACTGGCCTGTGGGAACCTCACATTTTTCCTCCCTAGACTGCATGTTTCACTGGGGTCACTTTCAGGATCGTGTCCATCCAGAACCAGCTCTTTGCAAAATCTTAGCACGTGTATTATTTTTTATTGGCATGAATATAGCAAAAAATAATACATCTTTTAAGACATGAGCTCAAACTCTGGCTTTGGAAGGAAAAGGTATTTTTGGAGGAAAAAAAAAACCCCGAATTATTTTTCTCCAAAAATAGGGGACTATTTTCTTTTCCAGGCTGCGGGAGACTTTCGCAAGCAAATCCCTTTCGCTCTCCTTGCTCAGACGCAAACTCCCCCCTGCAGCTGGGGGTCTGCGAGCCCAGAACCGCCCCAGGGTGCTCGGGGCGCCTCAGGGTACCTGCTCGCCGGGTCCTGTTGCCGCCCCCGGGACTAACTCTGCTCTCCTCATTTCCAGTAAAGGCAGACCGTGCAGAGGGTGCCTGTGTGGATGCTGCCCCGGACACTCTAGGTACCGCGCGATGCTGCACGGACTGGTGCCCCGCTGCACGCTCCTGCCCTCCCTGCTTATTAGAGGTTCGGACAAGCGGGCCGGCGCCCGCCCAATTCTGCCCGCTCCCTGGGGCCACAGACCCCGAGCGAGTGCAGGCGCCTCCTTCCGCCTTACTGACCCCGCCCTGCCCGAGGGTTGTTGCCTTGGAAACAGTTCCTGCCCTGGGCGAGTTTCCTCTGGCTGGTCAGTCTAGCACCTCTACTAGGCACTGAGGCCCATCCTTAGCGCCCTGCTGGGGGAGGCAGCTACTGTGTGACACCCCACCCCAGAGGCAGAGGCCCTGGCTCCCCCTTCTGACTTACAGGTCTGGGTTAGGGCAGACTGGAAACAGGACGGTGGAAAGGCCCCTCCCTGCACCTTGACCACACCTTTCCTGTCCCTGTCTGCTGTTGGGTGTGTGAAGGCATCTGTCCTGCTTGCTCTGGGGGCCCCTTGCCCCTGGTCTTCCTCTCCTACCCGTCCCCTTCCTGGCTGGTGCAGCCCAGCTACCAGCAGGCAGCTGTGAGGTGCCCACCGGTGGGAGCGCACCTTGTCCTGTGCATGAGGTCGGTCGGTGCCGGGCAGCATGCTTGTGCATCTGCATCCGTGCATGCTCCGGATCCTTCTCCACCGGGAGAGGCTGCAGGGTCGCCCCACCCTGCCCCACAGGGCCCCTCTGCTGCCTGTGTGTTCTGGAGGTGGGCGCTTGTGGGGGAGGCTGCAGCAGCCCCAGAAAGGGCTGCCGAGGGAGGCGGCCTGCTCCGCCCTGGCTGAAGCTCTCCTGCTTGCCCAGAGTGTCTGTGTCCAGAGCGCTTCTGGCCACAGGTGGACCCTTGGGGCAGGGGCTGAAGTCAGGCTGCTTGGGAACCAGGAGGGTTTGGAAGTGTGGGCAGCAGGAGCCCCGCCAAGCTCTGCCCTGCTGTGTGTGTTCTCACAGAATGCCGCCTGCCCTCCCTGGGCATCATCTGTCCAGATGCAGGCTGGGTAGTTCTCTGTGGATGCCTGCTAACTGCATTGCTGAGCTGGACCCCTGTGTGCTGACCAGACAAGGGCCATCTTGCCACTGGTTCCCACTTGAATCTCACCAAGAAGAGGGTGACAGGCAGGGACAGGCTGGCCTTGTTCTCTCTCCCAGGTTCTTCCTGCCCTGTAAATGCCAAAGCACCAAGCCTTGACACAAGAGGGGGCCCTGGCCGTGGGCAGTCTTGCAGGGCAGGTGGAGGGAGCTCTTCCTTTGTCCTGGCTTGGGAGGGGAGGCAGAGTCTCAAGACTCTTGGCTACCCTCCTGCCCAAGTTGAGGGAAGCTGGGTGGGGACCAAGTGTCCCCCAAGTGTCAAACCCACTGTCCCTTCCTCCAGCACCTCGCCCACAGGCCTCAGGTGGGAGCAAGTCTGGGAGCTGGGGAGGGAGACTCCTTCCTTCCCTGAGCTCTGCCTTCCTTCGTGGGTCTGGAGAGCCTGCTGGCTCTGACTTGGCGGGGAGGAAGAGACTGTGGGAAGGAGGTCGCGCTGGGGTCTTTGCCTAGAGAGGCCTGCAGCCGTCACCCCCAGCCCCGCTTCCCGCAGCTCCGCGCAGCCCCTCTCTGGGCAAGGCGTGGTCTGGGTGGCGGAGGGATCTGTGCGTCGCGTCGCGGAGGAAGCAGGAAGCCGATGCGCACCCTTGACACACACGTTCCTGACTCTTCAAGACCCAGGAACCCAGGAGGATGTGGGGCACCGCGCTTCACGTGGTGACTGGAGAGGAAGGGCCAGTTCCTTCCCCGCCCATCACTGCTTAGGCTGGAGTGGGAGGAGAGGAAGCGAGACCTTGGCTTCCCACGTGCCCTGGAGCCTGCCCAGAGGGGGCCTGGAGGGCCTGTTTTCCTGCACTTGAAGTGGCTTGTTGAATGTGGAGGAGGCGCCCATAGGAGGCAGAAGAACATTCCAGAAGCCAGAATCCTCCTGAGGACAAGTCTGGGTGCCCAGTGGGCTTTGGTGCTCCTGTGGCCCCTCAGCCTGGCATGGTCATTTATAAATGGCTCCAGCATCTGGCTCTCCCTGGACCAGTGGGGGTCTCTCTTGGGCTGGAGACCAGAAGGTCATCTGGGTCCTGGGCCCTACCCTTCTGTGTTGGCCTCAGTGGAAACAGAGGCAGACTCAGGGCCAGTGTTTTGAGCACCCAGATGCCAGTGGTTCCTGATACGGGACACAGGATGCCTCAAGACCACCCGGCCCTCTGCCCTTAGTGGGCTCTCTGTCCAGGGCACAGGCCCAGGGATTTCTTTCTCTGCCTCTTACTTAGAGACTCTTGAGCAGGCACAGGTGTTCTTTGAGATTGTCTGCTGTCCAGGGGTGGGTTGGGGAGGGGACATGGGCTCTATCTGCGGTGTCCCTGCTGGGTGGACTGGGCTCTGGGACTGTCTTTTCTCCAAGGTGGTTACCTCTGCTGCCTGCTTCATGTGTCTCTCTGGCCATGTGTAGCAGTTGGGGCCTCTGTGATGGGGGTGGAGTCAGAGACACTAGCAAGTGACACTGGGCATTGGGGCTTCCTCTTGGAGGCCTCTGAATTTCGTCAGGCCTCCTTGATTGCTGTGCTCAGCAAGGGCCCTGCTGTAAGCCATCCTGGGAACCTGTGGCTCCCCATAGCTGGCACGAGCAGGTCCTATTCACAAGGACCTGCTCTCCTCTGGGGCGATGCAGAGTCACAGCAGAAGGAGGGAGGGCCTGTCCTGGATCCAGGGCCCGATGGTTCCGAGAAGGAAGAGTGGAGGCCCTGTCTGCCTGGAGCAGCCCTATCATGGACATCCATGTCTCCTGCTGCCTGGGGGACGTGGGAGCCCGTGAACACGGGTGTCTGCCATGTGTCCATGGTTACCAAGAAATGCAAGGTCTAGGGAGGCCCAAAGACCTTCAAGTCTGGAGACAGCAGCCTGACTGGAAGGACTTTCTGGGAATGGCCACTTCCTCATATCCTCGCAGCTGCCTCTGCCCGCCCTGGGGCTGCGGCTTGGGGGAGCAGGCCTGAGAATACCAAGGCCAGCTGGGGCACCTGGTCCCAGCTATCTTCCCAGAGCAGATGGTAGTTGTCCAGGCGTGAGCTGGGGAAGATAGGGCAGGCACTCAGAGGAGGCCAGGTGTGCCAGGGTCCATCAGGAAGGCTGGTGACTGGACAAGCATCTGCGGGAGCCTGGCCCCTGACCCCAGCAGGCTATATAGAGAGGGAGGGCTGCTCCTGGGAGCGTCGGGAGGGCCTGTGGGAAAGCTGCAGGCAGGGCTGGTGCAGACTGAAGGTCCCGGGGACGAGCCCCTCCCTGGGGCGCCTGGCCACTCTGGGTGTCACCTTGAGGGGATGGCAGGACAGTGTGCAGAAGGCTCTGGCACTTGGGGGTGGTTGCTGAGTGATGTAAGCTGGGGGGGGGGACACCTCCCCACTCCCTGGCACGGCGCTCTGGCCATACCTGTGCGGCCCCTCCCTGCGCGCCCTGGCTTCACCATGGTGTGGTTGGTTGTTCTTTGGACCTGAGTCTTCTCTGGTCTTGTGGGACAGCACTGGTCGTGAGCACACATGGCCCATGTTCTTTCCGGAGTGACTTCTCTTGCTGTTTTTCTGTGTCTGTCTGTCTGTCTGTCGGTTCTCATGGGAGCAGCCAGAAGGTCAGTTTGAAAGACCGTGTCTTCTCCAGCCCCCGAGGCGTGGCCGCCAAGGGGAAAGGGTCTCCCCAGGCCCAGACGGTCCGACGGTCACCCAGCGCTGACCAGAGCCTTGAGGACAGTCCAAGCAAGGTGCCCAAGAGCTGGAGCTTTGGCGATCGCAGCAGGGCACGCCAGGCTTTCCGCATCAGGGGCGCTGCGTCCCGGCAGAACTCGGAAGGTGGGTCTGCCTGGCTGGGAGCCTGCTAGGAGTGCCTTGAGCACGGTCGTAGGGCACCGATGCAGCTCTGCCGCAGGGAGGTTCCCACCCCACCCCAGGGGAAGTTCACATAAAATGAGCTGTTTTAACCACACTGCTCAGTGGCATTTCAAACCCTGGGGTTCGCCACCATCACCCCTGCAAAGGGCCCCATGCCCACCCACAGTCTCCTTCCACTTCCCCAGCCCTGGCCACCACTGCCTGCTGTGTTTGGTTTCTCTCCTGTGGGATCGTGCAGCTCCTGACCCACGGTGGCTGCTGCTCCCCTGAGCGAGGTTCCCAGGTGCAGCCATGCTGTCTCGTGTCAGAGCCGTGTTCCCCTAGTGGCTAGGCAACGTGCTGCGTGTGGAAGGGCCACTGTGGTCAACTGCCTCTGTACCAGGGAGGCCCTCTTAAGCCCTCACACCTGTGGGAGAGGAAGGGCTGCAGAGAGGCATGATGGGCAGGTCTGCAGTGTGAGGGGCCTGGTGGCCATGTCCACTCACATCTGCACATCCTTCCACCTAGAAGCAAGTCTCCCTGGGGAGGACGCAGTGGAGGACAACAAGAGCTGTACCTGTGAGTTCGTGACCGAGGACTTGACCCCTGGCCTCAAAGTCAGCATCCGAGCTGTGTGGTGAGGGATCTGCATGACCCCCCTTGGTGCCCATGCGAAGTCCCTCTGCTGGGCGTCCCCTTTGGTGCTGGGCCCTGGCCACCGAGTTCACAAAGCGGGTGGTGCAGACACGGCCTAGGTGCAGTGGGGGCTGAGGCAAGGAGGTCGGGAGCTGCTCAGCTGGCAGGTCCAGGTGGACGAAGGTTGTCTGTGATGCCGGGCACTAAAGTGGCTGGTGAGCGGCCTCCAGCACCCACAGTTGCAGAGGTGCTGGGAGGGTGACAGGCTGGTGGACACTGGGGCCAGCCTGTTCTCTGGTTCAGAGCTCATGGCTCTGCCTGGCCATTGCAGTGTCATGCGATTCCTGGTGTCCAAGCGGAAGTTCAAGGAGAGTCTGCGGCCCTACGATGTGATGGATGTCATCGAGCAGTACTCTGCTGGACACCTGGATATGCTGTCCCGCATCAAAAGCCTGCAGTCCAGGCAAGAGCCCCCACCTGCCTCCCAGCCCAGGACCTTCAAGGGCCTTCTGGGCCAAAGCCCAGGGCTGGCTAGAGGGCCCCTGGGGGCCGGCCCGGGAGGGTGCAGGGCAGGAGCAGTGCTAAGGTGGGCCTCCCACCGCCGGCGTCTGCCAGCTTTCTGCCCTGTCTTCACAGTCTGTCTCTAATATTTTTCTGTCTCCCCTCTCTCCCCCGACTTCCCTGCACTGTGGTGGGCAAGTTTTGTGTGTGTGTGTGTGTGTGTGCGCACGTGCACATGCACACTCACATGCATATCTGTGCACATGCATGTGTGTGTGAATGTGCACATGTGAGGGTCCCTGGATGAGGGTGCACACGTGTATGTGTAGGTGCATGTGTGTGTGCATGTGTGTGCCCATGCATGTGTGTGTGATGTGCGGGTGTGTGCACGTGTGCCTGTGTGCTGTGCCGTGTATGCACACGGATGAATTGGTGCATACACGTGTGTACACATGTGCACGCGTTGGGAATGGAGTTTCCCTAGGAGAGATGACTCTGCCAGGCAGCACACACTGCCATCCCTCTTCTTCAGAACGTGATTGTCCACCCATTGTAACGGAGCTGCCCCACTTCCTGAGTGCATCTAGGCTTGGTGGTAGCTGGGCACCCACTGGTGTCCGTGTGGGGAAGAGGCTAGCCAATTCCTGGAATTCCATGTCCATGCATCACAGCATGAATGGGGGCCTGAGCACACACATGCACAGGTCTCTGCACATGTGCACACAGGTCCACATTCTGGCCTGTGCTCTAGCCTACACCCCCCAGGGTGCTCACAGCCAGTACATGCACACGTGTGTGGCCACACATGTGGTGGCACCTGTAGGGAGCCACATGCTGCAGGAGTTTCTCCTGAAGGAGGTCCCAGACTCTACTGGTGGGGTCCTCCCCATCCACGGCTTCCAACAGAGGCTGTAGCTGCTTCCAGCCTGGAGGTGCAGTTGGGTCCAGCTCACATGGAGAGGGTCTGGACAGTGAAGGGCAGCCCGGAGGCCATGGCAAGCTCTGATGGGGAGGTTTGGCCTCTCCTGCTTCAGGTGACAGTGGGGCCTCTCAGGCCTTAAGCTACTCCCCAGATGGGGTTCAGGGAGGCATCTCCTCCTCTGCCGGGCTTAGGCTGGGCCTCTCCTGGCCTTCCCAGAGCAGACTAACTGCCAGATGGGACTCTGTGCCTCTCCTGCCCATGCTGGTCAACTGCCTGGTCAGCTGCCTGCTCAGCAGGTCCTTCCATCCACCTTTCCCCCTCTCCTTCCCTGTCTGTCTGAGAAACAGACCAGTTGGCCTGGGGAAGCCGGACGGCCCTCGTCCGTGATGCCCCATTCATGCTGTGCAGCCCCGCACCTTCTCTGGGATTTGGCTCCCAGCACATGCACCCATTTCCATACCTACCTGAGCTCCCTGCTGAGGCTGGGCTGCCCACAGACCAGCTCCTGGAGCGAGCCCTGTTCAGCATGCCCAAGGGCCATGCGTGCGGCCAGCCCCTTTCTGCTGGGCACACAGGTTCCTAGGAAAACCGCTACGGTCTGAGTGGGGCTGTCCCATTGCTGAGCTTCCAGTGACCCCTCTTGAGCTGCGTGACGATGCGTTTTGCTGGTGTCTCTTTTCTTGTTTACGCTGCCAGGATAGATATGATTGTGGGCCCCCCACCCCCTTCAACTCCCCGGCACAAGAAGTACCCCACCAAAGGACCCACGGCCCCTCCGAGAGAGTCACCCCAGTACTCACCTAGGTTAGGACGCCTCATCTCTTCCCAACCTGTCTTGTGAACGGCCAGTGCCTTCGCTCCAGGCCACATGACGGCGGCACCGCATACTGTCCTTTCCTCAGGACAGAGGGCACATCCAGGCTTTCTGTTCCTGCAAGTGCCCTGCACAGGGGAAGGCTGTCTCTCACAAGGGCCCCAAGGGGCAGTGAAGGGAGTCAGGACTACCCAGTGCCCTGCAGTCCACTTGGGGCAACCAGGGCTCCTCTCTGTGGATGTCCTTGTGAGGTCCACCTGGGGCTGGGGGACTCCTGGGCAGAAGCAGAGGACATCAGTGGCCACACAGGTGTTTCCTTGCCTGGCTGCAGACATGCCCTCCAGGCTGAGGCCCTCCCTGGTCTCCCTGGGCACTGACTGAGTCCAGCCCCCATACCTGCCTATGACTGGGCCGACCCCCGGACACACCTGGCTCACCCTTGGGCTGTATGCTCTGAGCAGCTGGGGCTGCTTCTCAGGCACAGCAGCAGACTCTGCTGCCTGCCTCTCACAGTTAGGAGGAGAAAATGAGGAAGCCTCTGCCAGGCACCACGGCAGGTGCTCCAAGTGAGCTCTGGAGTTACTTCAAGTTGTGGTCATGGTCATTAATAGTGATAAGGAAGATGGCAGGACTGCCCCCCCATCTGACAGGCAGAATGGAGGTCAGGGAACAGCCAGATGGCACACTCAGGCTCTTCAGGGGTCCAGTGAGACCTTCAGGGCCTCTGGCTTCCTCTGACTCCAGCAAGTCAGACAGGCCAGCGAGAGAGAAGCCCCTGGGGCAGGCCAAGAGGACAAACAGGGCATCTGGACGGAACTGACAGGCACAGCGTCTGTCTACCCCCTTGGCCAGGGTTGCTGCCTAGGAGGTTGAGGTTCATTGTGCTGGGCTTCCTCTCAGCCCAGCAGCTCCGGTCATGAGAGAGTGAGTCCCAGGGAGCAGGCAAGGTTGTGTCTGCTGCATCCTGACTCAGGGTGGCCCCTGACAGTACCTGCCGAGTCCACTGCTTGGCTGCTCTCTAAGACTTAAGCCTTGTCCCTTGGGCATTGCTGCAGGAGATGGTGACTGGGAGTCCAACCAGTGAGCCAGGAAGGCCCTCTGGCCCTCAGACCTCTCAGACCATTGCAGCCAGGGACCTCCAGGTTCACCCCAGGGGCGTTGAGCATGTGGGGCTGAGTCCAACTCCCCAGCTGAGCCCAAGAGGAGGAGGTGGCAAGGTGGTTCAGGGTCTTTGGAAGACCCTCTCCCAGATGCCGCTGCAGCAGTTCTAGGCTGAGCCCTGGGCTGAGGCTCCCGTTGGGACCCACCAAGCAGGCAGCCCGTCATGTGGCCGGGGTGAAAGTGCTGTGCATCTGTGCCTGGACTATGTGACACTGGAACACCAGGGCCCGCCCCCTCCATTGCCATGGCGTCTGCTTGGAGCCAGAGGCCCCCTCCCCTCGTGCATGAGTCTAGCATGAAGCCCGTGGAGCATGAGGAGGCTGCATCTGGCTGCCGCAAGTCTGGCCCTGTTCTGTTTCATGTGACAGAAGGAATATGCCCGGCTCCAGAGAGGCAAGCAGGGCATTCCTGCCTGCAGAAAGCAGCTGGGCACAGGCTGCTGTCCAGAGCTAGGTGGGCTGGTGGCCTTGGCCTGGGTTGGTCCTGCTCAGTCACCCTGTCCTGAGCTGCCATTAGCCCAGTGTAGG
Source organism: Marmota marmota marmota (assembly GCF_001458135.2). NCBI lineage: Eukaryota > Metazoa > Chordata > Mammalia > Rodentia > Sciuridae > Marmota > Marmota marmota. The sequence goes on from NW_026000026.1 coordinate 845,300, forward strand.
CTCAGCCAGCATAGCATCTTGGTTTCTGAGTGGGTGTCCCACAGCTGCAGTTCTCGGCCCACACCTACTCCCCAGCCCCTGCCAGCCCTGCAGGACTCACTGTGGATCTGTTCAACAGGAGCTGGTCTCCAAGGGTAAAGGAGCCTCCTTCCCTTCTTATGGCATCAGTGACCTAGGGCCTCATTCAAAACCAGCTCAGCTGAATTCCATATCCTGCATATGAACACACATGCAACACACTCTCACTTGCATACATGTCCATGTGCACACCCACTCACACACATGTGGACACATGTAAGATACATTCACATGCATACATGCCCACATGCATAGGCTCTACACACATGCTTGTGAACACATGCCCAGGCACATAGTCATGAGCACATAGATGTATGAGCACATGTACAATGCACTCATACCCATGCACACCCATGAATGTGCACACATGTACAATGCACTCACATGCATGGGCACACCCATTCTCACACACACACACACACACACACACTGGTTGGTGGCGGCTTGTCCCAGCCCTCCTCTGGTTGTGTGGCTCTCTTCCCTTTATCCTTGTCCTGGTGCATGGAGCTGCAGCCCTCACCGCCTCCTGCTTTTGTTGTCCCTGCTGCAGACATCTAACTGTCCCTGTCAGACCCTGTTGGGGTCAAGGGCCTCAGTGGCACATTATGTAGGAGTAAAGCTCAGGGGTGGGATGGCTGTGGCTTCTGGAGCAAGGGCACATCATGCCATGCTCCCAACCTCTGGCTGGATGCCCACCAGCTTCCCTGACTTCTGGGCCTCAGTGTGCTGGGAGGCCAAAAAGCCACAGGCCAGGGAGGAGAGGAGCTGGGTGGGCAGGTGGGATGGGGGCCTGAGGGAGGACGGGGACTCTGCTGCAGAGGAGCTGGGGGTGGACTGGCCCCAGGGGAAGCTCCTTTACTTTACTCCTCTTAATGTGCCAGACCCCACTGGAATGGAATGGATAGGAACAGGACCCTGACGGTGTCAGAAGGCAGGCAAGAACGTGAGGCACCAGTGTCCGTCTGTCCTGGCACCTACTGCCCCCTGGTCAGCTCTGGGTTGGGCCTGGAGCCCAGATCTGGGGGCTGTGGGCTGACCTGGGTGGAAGGGGCAGGGGCCAAGCCACATCCTCCTGAACTCATGCTTGGGGGCCGGGTCTCTGTTCCCGGTAGAGTGGACCAGATCGTGGGGCGTGGCCCGGCGATAACGGACAAGGACCGCACCAAGGGCCCTTCCGAGGCGGAGCTGCCAGAGGACCCCAGCATGATGGGACGCCTGGGCAAGGTGGAGAAGCAGGTGGGAGGGGCTGGAGGAGGCCTCTGCTGTACGGGACCCTTGTTGGCTGGGGCGGAGAGGGGAGGAGGGGGTGTGGCCTCTGCTGTCCGGGGCGGGGCTCGGCTCTTCAAATCAAATATCTCTGGAGCCCGCACTTAAGTCAGAAGTGCCCAGAGCCTATGTTCTTTCCTCCATGTCCTGGGTGGGGTAGCTGGGAGACAGGATTTGCATTTGAGGATCCCCTGGGGGAAGGGGTCACTCTGCTGTAGAACCTGTCAGAAGTCACACCTCTCTGGCTTTCCTCCCTCTGGCCTTGCGACCCTGCCCCCACGGGCCTCGTCTGTTGGGAGGTAGGCCTCAGCACCGGCTCAAACTGACTGGTGGGGTCCGAGGCGCAGCTGCTGAGTCCGGGTTGAAGGAGGGGCAGCTGCCGCCCCCTCTCGCCCCTCCCGGCTCTCCCTCCACGTCCCGGAGCCGCCCTGGGCCCCGGAAGCCTGGTCCAGCGGCAGCACCCTCTTTCAGGTCTTGTCCATGGAGAAGAAGCTGGACTTCCTGGTGAGCATCTACACGCAGCGCATGGGCATCCCGCCCACAGAGACCGAGGCCTATTTCGGGGCGAAAGAGCCGGAGCCAGCGCCGCCATACCACAGCCCCGAGGACAGCCGGGAGCACGTCGAGAAGCAGGGCTGCATCGTCAAAGTCGTCCGCTCCAGCAGCTCCACTGGCCAGAGGAACTTCTGCGCGCCCCCCGCCCCATGCCCGCCGTCCACCTCGTGGCAGCAGCAGAGCCACCAGCGCCATGGCACCTCCCCCGTGGGGGACCACAGCTGCTGGTGCGCATCCCGCCGCCGCCGGCCCACGAGCGGTCGCTGTCCGCCTACAGCGGGGGCAACCGGGCCAGCACCGAGTTCCTGAGGCTGGAGGACGCTGCGGTCTGCAGGCCCCACGAGGCCGCCCTGCGGGACAGCGACACGTCCATCTCCATCCCGTCCGTGGACCACGAGGAGCTGGAACGTTCCTTCAGTGGCTTCAGCATCTCCCAGTCCAGGGAGAACCTGGACGCCCTCAGTGGCGGTTACGCGGCTGCGGCGCCCTGCGCCAAGGTCAGGCCCTACATTGCAGAGGGCGAGTCCGACACAGACTCGGACCTCTGCACGCCCTGCGGACCCCCGCCGCGCTCTGCCACGGGGGAGGGCCCCTTTGGCGAGGTGGGCTGGGCCGGGCCCAGGAAGTGAGGCCGCAGGACCCACCCACGCCACTCTGCCTGTCCCTTTTGGGGGCGTGAGCTCTGCGGGGTCTCTTCTGGAGTGACGTGTGCTGTGGGGCACCTGTGGGGCTATCAGGCCCACTTACCCGTGCAGGCAGCAGGGCTCCTTGGCTGGTGCAGTGACATTTTGCAAAAGTTCTTTTCCAACCAGGGGCTGAAGGAGCACCCTGCAGCAACAAGCTGCTCAGCAGGGACAGACCTGGCCCGGCTAGTGAGTGGGGGCCAAGTGACCAAGGGGGCATGGCCATGGGGGTGTGGGCTGGGAGCAGGGCCCAGGGAGGGTGTGGCTGGGGCAGACTTGCCCCTGACGGTGGTGGCCTTGAGTTCTGGTGGGTGCCTAGTGAGGGCTTCAGATTCAGGAGGGTGTGATAGGCCACGGGGCATGGCCTGTCCCGGCACCTGACCACTTGTCCCCGGGTTCCCCTGTGTGTGAACAGCTGAGCAAGACCCCCACCCCTGGGTGCCTGGCTGGAGAGCTGCCGGCCAGCATCCCCCGACCCCTGCCAGCTCTGTGGGTCTTGCCAAGGGAGCTGGTTGGAGTTCAGGACCCCTTGCCTGGAGCTGAGAAAGGAGTGAGGCCTTGGGGACAAAAACCAAGCCCACAGTCACTCTGGACTCTCCTGAGAGGCCCACCCTGCAGCCTCCTCGGATAGGGAATTTCAAAGTTCGATCTGCCCTGACCCGGGGTCTCCCAAGCCCACAGGAGCCACAGCTTCCCAGCCACAGGAGTTCTGGGTGAGTCCCCATGATGTGTCCTTTCTCCTCACTGCCCTGGCTGGGTGCTGGTCACCAGGCTGTGGCTAGCCCTTTGAGCAACCCACACTGTCCTTAGCCAGGATTCACCCTGCTGGTCCCGCACCTGTGCTCCAGCACACCAAGGCAGGGCTGGCTGGGGCCATCGCTGGGCAGGAAAGCCCTTTGGTTAGCTGGCTCACCCACTGCAGATGGCTGCTGTGTGTTCTTCCCACTACAGCTGGCCACCCCAGTCATACTCTCCACTGGTGGGTCCCTGGCTATGGCCTCCCAGTGTTTGGGGAGTTGAGACATCCCTTCCCTGGGCCCTAGTGAGCAGGGACCTTGCTCCCTCCTGTCTGGGTGCCTTGGCCCACTGGGTATTCAGCTTTAGGGGCCTATGTCCAGCCACCAGGAGGCAGAGGGGGATGTTCTGGTCCTGTGGCCTTGGGCCTAGCAGCCTCTGGCATTCTGGCGATGGCATCATGGGGCCTGGGTGCTCTGAAGCAGCAGCACCCCAGCTCTTGTCTGGAAGGAGCCCTCTTGCCGGCTGGAAGAACTTTGAAGCAGGGTTAGGGGGTAACATGCCCCTGGCCATTGGAGGTCCTGGGCACTCGGGGACCTTGGGAAACTGTCATCAGCAGTGGGTTAGTGGCTGTTGCAGCCTCAGTGCCCCTGCCAGGGCACCCAGGAGCTACCTGGGGCACATGGATGGGCTGCCTGTCAGGAGCCACAGACACATTCTCCTGACAGATCCACATGGCACTGTGGTTTTCAAGGACGGTATCATGTGGCAGAGAGCCCTCCAGTGGGGAGAAATGTCCCTTCCAGTGTGGGTGGCCACCCAACACCAATCCCTCTGGCTACGTCAGGCCTAGGATCTGAGTCCTCCTTGGTGTGGCACAGGGAGGTTCCAGCTGGGTCCACTGGCAGGAGGACAAGGTCAGCCAGCTCCAACACACCGCCAGCCCTAGCCCACTCCCTGCTGGGGCCCAAGGTCCCACACCGCTACCCTAGCCCACTCCCTGTTGGGGCCCAAGGTCCCAGGCTGCTCTCAGCCTGTGCAGGCCCCAGGACCTGGAGGAGGGGACTCTTTCCCTGAGGGAGGTTTGTTCCTGCCTTACCTGTGGCAGCATGCTGTGTGCCTCAGACACAGTGGGCACCTGAGGTACCAGGGCTGGGGCTCTGCAGGGTGAGTATGGCGGACAGTGGCCTCTCTAGAAGCCCCAGCCACTCTGCAGGACAGCAGGATGGCATTCCTTAGGTTGCAAGAGGAGGAGTAAAGGCTACACTGTTGGCCACTGTGCATCAGGAAGGAGGGTTGGTGTCCTGGCCATGCAGTCTGGCCCCTGGGGAAGGGAAGGTGTTGGACTCTGTGGGATGGTCTGGGGGCCCATTCTAGGCAATGAAAGGTAGAAGCTCCTTCTTGGGCCTGCAGACCCAGGCCTGAGCAGCACAGCTGTCCACTGCCCCTGGGCAGCTGTCCTACCCTTAGAGAAGGAAGCTGGAGGTTTGTGTGAGAAATGTGTCACTTTCTTGGGGCCAGTGGCCACCCTGTGGCACACGTTTCCTGAGACAAGACATTGTTAGAGCATGCATACCCATGTGCCCACGTGCCCACTGACACATACAGGTCTGCATAAGACTCTCCTGCATGCTCACAGACCATGCACGCCAGATGCACACTTTCACACACACAGCAGATGTGCACTCACATGGACACACAAAACTCACATGTGCACACAAGTGCAAGCTCACAGCAGGTGCACTGTCACACATACATATAAAGCACATTCACAGGCAGCACATGTACATATACAACCACATGTGGCCAGTACACAATCATGCCCACACACGCTCACACACATGCACATGTAAGCGCACAGTCCGCGTGTGCAGACACATGCACACACCCACCACGACTCTGACTTGGGCTGCCCTTTGTCTCTGGCCTTTTTCTCTTTGACTTTTCCTGATTTAGGCTGCCCAGGGAGGGAGCCACAGGAATTAATGACTTTACACAGAAGGTTCTAGAATGCTGAACACTAGGTGGGGGTTCCCACTGTCCAAGACTCCTGGACCAGTGCCAGAGGGGCCACCTTGAGCCCATTAAGGGCCCCATGCTGCCTTCTCCCTGGCTGGCTGGGCAGCTGTCCAGCACTTGTGGCCTGCTGAAGGCCTAGGGAAGCCAGGTGGGGACCCGGGGTTCCAGCACTCTCTGGTGTCCAGACCTGTTCCAGCTTAGCTGTGCTGGCCACCTGTGCCATTCTTAGACATGGCTTGGCCTCGTCACCCCAGGTCCTGTCTCAAACAGGTATTGCATGTCCACCATGACATTTCTGTCCCCCTGGTCACAGACTTCGAAGTCCACCTCATCTGCAGTGGCTGGGACACCTGGAGGGTAGGCCACCTTCTCCCCACCTCCGGCTCTAGGCAGGGAAGGTGGCAGGGCCACGCCAGGTTCTAAGGAAACCTATTTAGGTGGGGATCGTCCCCGAGGCTTCCTGAAGGCAAAATGGGCCGAGGGCTGGGAAGCCTTTTGGAAACGCTGGGGTGCGTCTGGGCCACCCCGGCTGTAAGTGGTGTGCAGAGTGGAGGCTGTGGATTTGTGATGGATCTGGGCCTGCACAACCAGCAGATAACACTTCAGCTGCCCTCCATGGTCACAACCGTGTAAAACAAACATGGTGGGGGTGGACAGCACAGCCCATTCAGAGTAGACTTAGAGGGTCTGGGTCATCTTGTGTCCCAGCAGGGCGGGTTGGCTTCTAGTGAGAGGCTCTGCCCATGGCCCCTGTGGGGCCCCAGTGCACATGGCTGGGGCAGACCTGGCACGGCCCTCAGCACCCTCAGCCATGGTGCAGACTGCCTGTCCTGTGCCAACCTCCTGGGCTACCTGCTTGTGTATGGGAGGTGAGCTGTGAGGTACAGAGGGCTGGGCATGGCCTCAGGGTCCACAGGCCAGAACTGCTGCCCAGGGACCCTGGGCGGCTGTCCCAGGCCAGCTGCTCTGGTTCTGCCTGGGCCCCAGCTGAGGCCCAGAACCACCAAGGAGGGGAGGTGGTGGGGGGGGCTTCCCTACTCAAGGGCAAGACCCCACTTTCTCTCCCCTCTCTGAGACTTGAGCTCCTCCAACTGCACACGGGTGGTTCATTCTGTGTGCCCAGAGCCAGAATGAAGGGGGACGTGGTTTGCTGTCTGGTGAGGTGGGGCTAAGAACCAGCTCAGGAAGAGGAGGGTGAGGGATAGGGCAGCGGAGGGAAGGTGCTCCGTGGGAGGTGAAGCCCTTGCAGTTCTGCAACCTTGGTGCCCACAGCAGGGTTGAGTGAGCACTTGATGCTCGCCTTATACCCTGGCAGACCCAGGGTGCTGAGTCTCAGTGGCCCTGCCCCAGAGTTCTGCAGTGTCTGACCCTCTGTCTGGTGCCGAGAGGAGGGGATGGTTCCTGGGTCTCCTGGGCAGGAGGGCCCATTGCTGAACGCCGCACATCTAACTTGGACTGGGTTACACAAAGTCGTTGCCTTAAAAGCATTGTTGACAGAAACTCACTGAGGTCAGCCCAGACCCCTGGCCTCTGTCAGGCTTGGATACCTGGGCCCCGCCTCTGGGTCAGGCAGCATGGGGCAGTCACGAGCAGCAGAGGTCGCTCTGTTGCCTCATGCAGAGGCGCTCGCGTTGGCTGTCCCTTTGGCTGCTGCCATCCGCCCAGGCCAGCCTGGTGCACCCCATGCCCGCACCCATGCGCTGCAGTCTGTCTGGCCAGGGTGGCTGCAGCTCCCCACGCACCCTCCCGCCATCGGCCGCCTTTGCACTTTTGTTCATGCTCCAAAGAATTCTTCATGATGCCTTTGTGCTGACGCGCACCTCTGCCCACTGCGTGCACCTATGGACCGCGGCCTCCACCCTGCTCGTTTGTGAATGTGCTGCCGCTGCACACTCGAAACTAGAGCTTGTGCCCCATCTCCTAGGGACAGACACCAGGGGACAAGCACTGGTCTTCTAACGGATTAGCCGAGACGCCAACTCAGCACGGACAGGTTGATGCTTGTGTTACATGAATGGGCCAGCTCAGGCTTGCCCAGGGGACTCTGGGTGCAGAATCCCACGCCAGGGATGCACATAGACAGTTCTGGAAAGTTCTGCTGCCATGGGGCCAAGTCCAGATGCCCAGTGGGCCTGTGCACTTAATAAATGCAGTGATTCAACCTGGATTGTGAGTGGCCTCTTTGTTCTCCTGCCTGTGCTGCTGGTTGGAGAGCTGGGACGTGGCTGGGAGGAAGGCCCTCTCCCCAGCCCTCGGCCCTAAGCCCTGGGGCTGCCTTCCAATGCCACACACCAGGTTGCGTGAAACCCAGAAGCTATTATTCCCTGGCATTCTGGAGGCCAGAGGTCTGAGTCACCATGACATTCCCTGTTCCTGGGCTGCTTTTAAAAACCTTCCTGTGTGACCTAGACCCCACAGGGCCCTGGAGGAGCACAGGTGAATAACCTGGATCCCAGTTGTACTGCCTGTCTCCATCCAGTCCCACATGCAGTGGGAGGACAGTCTTGTCCACTCCCCTCTGAGTTCTTGAGCTGTTTGCCCCACTTCTCTGTGTCCAGAAGATTCTGTAGGACGTGATTCTGCAGTGAGACCTCCCACTTTTGCTGACATCCCACCGGCTGGAACTTGTCACATATTGTAAGACCAGAAAACATTCTTTACAACAGGCACCGTGTGCCTGCAAAGCTGCAGTCTGTTACTAAGAGGCTAAGGAGCGTGGTGGGGCTTCCAGCAGCCTGTGACTCAGTGGTCCCCCAGCCAGGGCTCTGCACACAGCAGGCTCACGTGGCCTGGAGGTGGACGCTAGCCAGCCAGCTGGCAGATCTCAGCAGAGCAGAATTGAAGGATTTCTTCCTCCAGTTGGGGCCACATCTTCCCCCTGCTTGAGGTAGGACCTATGCTGACCTTGGTCTCCTGAGGTGCCCAGGCCTCCTGCTGCCCCAGGTCTGCACTTGGCCGCAAAGCCATGTGTCAGGCTGTAGGGTGCCTGCACAGAGTTCCCTGCTCCATGCCACCACTGTCAGGTAGGACCATAGCAGCCACCCCTGCCACTGAGCAGAACACAGAGGGCGTAGCTGGTCAGTAGGGAAGGGCAGGAGCTGCATCCTGCAAGCCCCCTGGGGCTGACCATGCTTTGGCCCCCTGTGGGTTTCTAGGTCTGTCCCTGGGTCCTCCTGACCCTGGTCCCCACCAGGCAGTCACACTTTGCTGTCCCCTGTCTCTTTTAGGCAGCCATAGGGAACAAAGGCCACAGCTTGTTGTGTCAGAGCTGGACAACTGGGAACAAACAGGGCAGGGGTGATGTTGGGGGATCAAGGCCCAGAGACCCTCTTCTCAGGGCAGCAATGAGCCTGGACCACTGGGTGAGGCAACCATGCTCTGCTCAGGCACCTCCCACCCCTCGGCCTGTCTGCCCACCCTGTGTCCACACGGGCACCTCCTGCCTGTTGGCCAGTCTTCCTGTGCTCTTGTCTGCCATGCCCCTCCCTCCTATGTGGCCCCTGTCAAGCCCTCTGGGTTTTGGTGGACCTAAGATGTGAGCTCCGTGGTAACATGGATGCTCCTGGGTGCCCGAGGGTATCTGTCTGCACAAACATGCTGCCCTTTCTTGCTGTGACCCCGTATTTCACCTAGATTTCTGGCACTTGTCCCCAGGGCCCCTTTATGACAGAGAACATTTGCAGATGCCTCCAAAGTGCTTGAGGCTGAAGAGGACATGGGGTCTACGGGCACCTGTGAGCATCTGGGAGGGCAGGAGTGGGCAGGAGGGACAGAGGAGTCACCTGCCCATTGAACTTCTTCAGGGATGAAGGGCCTCTGGAGCTCAGTCCATGCCCAGGATTCCCACCAGGGGGCAGTGCTTGCCTACAGAGGGGCTCCCCCAAGAGCAGACCTCAGGACCTGCCCTGCAAAGAGGCCGTGCTTTGGCCTTCCCAAGACCTTCTGCTTCTTGGTATTCAACCTGGCTCAGCAAGGTGGGCATGGTGTGGACATCCACACAGATCAGTCTCAGGGCCCCGTCTCCTGACCACTGATGAACCTGGAGCAGGGCCAGGGGCCAGAGGAGGCGCCCAGGGCCTCGCGGGCTCACAGACCCCCAATGTGGGGTTCCTGTGGCCCAAACCTGCCAGGGTCAGCCTGTCTGGCTTTAGGACAGTCTTGAACCTGGACCCTCAGAATCTCAAATGGACCTAGGCCAATAAATGTGCAACGCAGGGAGCCTGCCTCATCAAGAGCCAGGTCCCGGAGGGCACCGTGTGAGGCCAGCCTGATTCCAGACGGTAGCAGCAGCAGCTCTGGGGCAGCCCTGTCCTCAGCCGTACCTTGATTTCAGCCTGGAGAAGGGTGGGGACCAACTTGGGGGAGGGATCGAGGTGTCCTGTGACCTTGGAGGCCCTGCTGCCCGGGGGAATGGTGATGGTTTCTTCCAGAAGCTCAGGAGCCTATGTCCCTCACTTCCTCCTGGCCCAGCTCAGATCCCTGGAGAAGGCCAGCGGGCAGCTGAGCTGACCTGGTCTGCCGTCCTTTCAGCACTGAAGGCCTCATTCCTGCTCTGGAGCAGCCCGGGGGTGACCCAGCTCCTACTCCTGGAGTCCTCTTTTGTAGGACCAGTTTGGGGTGCAGTTGGATGGGAGTGGAGGTGGGCAGGGGTGCTGAGAGATTCTATGTGGGGTCAGCACCTTATTCTCTCCCATGGGCCACTCCTTCCCACTGCATGCCCTGGGATACTCTATCCACCTTGACCCTGTCCTCTTTGTGGACCCTCTGCCCTGCTCCACCACGTGCCCAGCTCTGGGCTGTAGACCTCTGGACATGTGGATTCGCGCAGGCCATGCGGGCTGGGCACGGAGGAAGGCCTAGGGTCCAGGCCTCCCTCGCCCTCACAGCTGAGCGGTCCTGGGATCATCTCCTGTGCTTCCTGGGCTCACGCCTGCGCACTCAGCCCTGCAGTCGACTTCTGTGCCCACCGGGCCTCCTGCAGCTGCCATGATGCAGTACCACTGAGTCGTAGAAAAGGCCACAGCACCCATCTGCTCAGTTAAGGAACTGGAAACTGAGGTCTGAGAAGCTTGATGACTGGGCCCAGGCCGTGTGCGGGCAGAAGCCAAGAGCCAGGGTGGCGTCTTGGCTCTCTGTCCCTGGGCAGACACAGAGTACCACCAGGTCCTTGGAACCCTGTGGGGTCAGGCACCATGCAGCAGGTGTGTGCCCTCCAGGAGACACGGGACTTTGAGGAGAAGAGGCCTCCAGGGGAGCCTTGCCAGAGTCAACCCAGGGATGAGCAGAAGGCCCCAGGCTGTGACCTGCAGGCTGGCCCCTCCTCGCTGGCTTAGATGCAGCTGAGTTTCTTCTGTGATGCAGGAGCTGACCTTCTGCACCACATCTCGTGCTGTCTGCGTCCAGTCTCTTCTGGGTCCTCCTCCACCTGGTCACATCCCCAGTGGTCCACTTCAGTGACTCCTGGGACTCTGGCACTCTCCCTCTCTGAAGCCTTCGGTGGCTCTTTCTTGCCCACAGGGAAAAGTACCAATCTTCGACCCATATCCAGATGTGCCATCCCTTGCCACGCCTCCCCTCCTCCCTACCTTCTTCTAGAATCTTCCTGCTCCTTCAAGGTTCACCTCAAACCCTGTGTCCCCTCTGCAGCTCTCCTTGACCCCTCCCTCCTCCCTGAGGGTTTTTTTTGCGTGTGACCCCATCCTTCCAGCTGGGGTCAGGTCTTGGGCTCCCAGGTTCAGGAACTCGCTGATTGGGGAAGACCAGGGAAATTCTAGAATCCAGGCACTGGGTCCTTGAGAATTTCCACTCAGTGGCAGCCATATCTGTTTTAATAAAATGTGAAAATATTTGAAAATGAAATGAAACCTTGGGTTCAGTCCTCAGCTGTAAAAGGGAAACTGGCTGGAGCCACCCTGGGTGGGGACCTGCCAGGCCTGCAGTCAGCATGGAGAAGAGCACCCAGGCCTCCATCATGGCTGAGCACACACAGGAGCACCTGCTGCATGCTTTTCCTGGCATGGGGAGGGGGTGAGGAAGGGAGGAGGCAAGGCTCCGCCTGGCAGGCATTGTGTTGTGTGGCTGCTGGATCCCTTCCTTGGCCACCTTCAGCCCTGGGAGGAGGGCTCAGCCCACCTTCTGCACATCCCAAAGCCCTGCAGAAGGCCCTGCTGAGGGCCCTCCCCACACCCCTGAGCGGCCCCAGCGTACCCCATGCAGTGGCTGTGGTCCAGCCCAGGAGCTGGAGAACACAGCTCGGCCCCCGCTCCACCGTGGAGCTAGACGGCGGCAGCTCCCCTTGACATTCAGAGCTGCGGAGGCTTCTTGTGCACACTCGCTAGCCTGGCATTTGCTTTGGGATGGATTTGTGCCACTTCCTCCCTGTTGCTGGCAGGGAACCCAGGTCCTCACTGCTCAGGTAGCGGGTGCAGGACGGCCCATGTCACTGCCCGCCTGCTGAAGGAGGCTGGGGGCTCAGGTAGGGTGCAGAGCCCTCACCCCACCCCAACCTCTGCCCTCACCCTGACTTAGGGCTGCTGTGCCCAGAAGGGCTCAGCTCCCTCTCCTGCTCAAAACCTTGCTTGGGTGGCACTTCCCCCTTGAAGTGTCCCTGGCTAACCCTTGTCACTGGGCCCCCTCTCCTGATGAACTCCAGCCAGGCTCTGCTCCTGGCTGTCTCACAGAAGTAACCTGTGTGGGCTCCCTGAGGGCAGGGCTGCCTGGATCCCTTCTGGGCACCAGCACCAGTACAGGTTGGCACCCACCAGCCCTCATGGCCCAGCCCCTGGAGCATCGTGAGCCACCATGTGACCCAGGCACAGCCACTCTGCCTGTCAGGCCCCAGGGCCAGGCGAAGTGTGCCCTGGTCCCTGCATGAGGCAGTGAGTGCAGAACGGCCGCTGGCTTCTCCAGGGGGACAGAAGGGCTGTCAGTGCTGGTGCGGCTCGCAGCTCCTGGGGGTTTGCCAGGAGCCTCCGAGTCCAGGGCCTGCCCATCCTACCCATCCCCCGAGGCCTGCCCTCCCCTGGCTCCTCCCCCACATCAGGCTGCCCTTCACGTTACCCTGAGAAAACTGGTTCTTTCCTTGTCCCAGGAGAGGACCTGCAGCCTCGAGGTAAAGAAACCCCCACCGTGCCAAGGAAGCAGGCCAGCTGCAGCCTGTCTACTTGCTTACCATGAGTGTCAGACGGCACCTTGAAGGTCGGGTGCTCTTCTTGGAGGAGCAGACTGCCAGGGTCCTGGGGTCCATAGGTCAGTGTGGCTGGGGGCAGGGAATCTTCTGGCCACCCATGCCTGAAGGTGTGGCCTTGGGTCAGCTAGGCAACCCACAGGGATGCAGGTTGAGATGAGGAACTCAGTGTGGTTTAGGTTTCAGTGTCCCTGTGCTAGACCCCCCAGAAATAGTCCAGGGGGCCATGTGGGGCAGATGCCACACTCCTCCTCTGCAATGCAATGCAGAGGCCTGCTCTCTGTAAGGCTCTGTCCCACAGCAAGGCCCCCAACCTCTGTGCAAGGCCCCACCCTCCACAGCAGGGCTGCTCCCTCCACATTAAGGCACCCTCTGCAGCACAGGCCACGCCCTCCATAGCACAGGCCACGCCCTCCACACATGCACCTCTGCAGCACAGGCCACGCCCTCCATAGCACAGGCCACGCCCTCCACACCAATGCACCCTCTGGCCCTTCACATCAAGGCCCTGCAGCACAGGTCTCCCCCCTCTCCAGTGAGCCAGGTACTCCAGAGGTGGGGCCCATAGATGGGGTCTCTGCTCAGAGGGCTGCCAGGGATTGGCCTGGGCTGCCCTCTGAACCCCCTGCTGGTACTTTCCCAAGGTGAGAAGCAGGACAGAGGGGTGTGGCTGCCAGCCAGCACTCACCCTACTGGCCTTATGAGGTGGGTGGGGTCTGCCTTCCTTCCCCTCTGCCTGGGTGGCCCTCCTGGGCAGGCCCTGGCTTAGCCTCCAAGTCCTGGGGGGCAGAGGGGCCGTCTGGCGCTGTTTCTGGTCTGTGCCATGTGCTAAGAGCTGGTGGGCAGATGGCTCCCAGGTGGCTGGAAGCTTGGATCATGAGTGGGTATCAGTTTTTGTACGATGCTTTTTTCTAAATCATGGAGAGATGATTTTTTCTTCTTTGGTCTGTTGGTGTGTTGAATCACCTCCAAGGCTTTCCGAAGTTTAACCAGTGGAATCCTTGTGACGTGTTATCTTTGCATAAATTGCTGGCTTCAATAGGCTAAAACTTTTTGGAGGACTTTTGAACTTTGCTCTGTTGGGTCAAGGCTGGATATCAGGCCGTGAGTTGAAAGTGTTTCTCTTCTCTTTTCTGAAGGCAGCAGGTGACGTTGGCGTGCTTTCTCCCTTGTACTTTACAATTTACCAGTAAAACAAGATGGACCCACGTCGTCTTTCAGAAGGCTCTGAAGTGCGAGTTCGACTTTGGTCTCCCTCAGAGCGTCGGAGCTGTGTCTTTCCATCCCTGATAGAGGGTCCCTCTTCCCCTGCTCTCCCCGTAATGATGGTGTCAATGGTGACATCTACCTTTCATTTCTAATATTTGTTTTTTAAAACAGTGGTCAGAACCCCGACCTAGAGGCTTAGCAGATTTGTTTTCCAAAGAGCCAGGTTGCCCGTCGCCTGCCCGTTGGCTTCTGTCTCTCCACGCGCCCTTTCCTCTAGCTTTTCACACGCAGCTTCCTTTTCAGTTTCGTTAGACGGGAGCTCAGCTTCTCTGGAACGTTACTTCCTCCCTGATGTGACCATTTAAAGCTACAAATTTCCCTCTATAAACCGCTTTACCGCCTCCCACAGATTTTGATATGTTGTTCTTTTCATTTTCAGTTCAATTCCAAGTATTTTCAAATGTTTTTTGAGATTTCCTTTCATGGTTTATCCCGAAGCTGCTACTTAGCTCCGGAGCCCGTACTTAGTGTGATTTCTGTCCTCTTAAACTGGCTGAGGTCTATTTTGTGACCTGTGCGTCTTGTGGAGTGCACTGGGGGTCTGGGTGGCTGCCCTTCTCTGGCTGCAGTCAGGTCAGGCTGGTTCCAGTTCAGGTCCTCTGGGTGTCACCAACTTCCAGCCAGCTGTCCTGTCACCTGACGCTGGAGGTTGGACTCTCTGGCCACAGCCAGATCTGTTAGCCCTGCCGCAGGCCTCCTGAGATCATCCTGTGTGTCCTGAGACAGGTCAGGTGTGCACACTGTGCGGGCCCCTGCCCTGCTGATGCCCTGCTCTGGAGTCTGGGCGACCCTGACTTCTGGTCCTGTTGGCTCACAGTGCCTTCCTCCACCCTGTCCCTCGGGGCTCTTGTCTTGACTTTAGAATCACAGTCTTCAGACCTCGCAGCTGGTCTGGCTCCTTCCCCCCCACCCCNTCCCCCCCACCCCCCCCCGTCTGGCCATCTCCTGCTTCCCACTGGTGTCTCTGCCTTGACAGGTCGCACCGGTCAGCATGGTGCTTGTTCCTTTGGTGGTCCCTCGGCCTCTGCTTCTGTCCTTCTGTGCTGAGTACAGCCTGTCCCTCCTCCACGACTCTGTGAGCTGCGTCCCTGCATGTTTTTGGTTACGTGTTATAAACACAGGACAAGTTGCTTCTGCTCTTGCTTTGCACCATGGGTCACCGTCTAGAGCACGGGTGAGCAGGTCTTTAGAGAAAGATGTCATCCTTGTATTTCGTTGGGTAATTCTGCTGACTGCCAAGTCCGGGCTGATCTCGGCTGGTTCCACCCCAGGGGCTCTGGGTGGTCCTCACGCCCCTGGGTCTGAGGTGTGGCCTGGGGGGCCTGAGTCCGGCTCCTGCACATCCTGGGGTGGTCCTCACCCTCCCCGGCCTCTCTGGTCTCCTCCATCTCTTATTTGCTGTTTGTCTCTGACTTTGGAAGCGCCTGGCCACTCTTCCTCTAAGGAGTCCCTGCCCTTCTCCCTCAGCTCTGGGCTGTGCTGAAAATCCAGGTGCTGGGTGCTGTGCTGCTGGTCTGCCTTGGGTTCTCGGCTCTCTGGGTGGCTGGTTCTACCTATTGTGTGCTGAAGGCTCTTCCGGCCTCTGCTGGGCTTTTGTTTGAAGAACTTCCATCTGGATCTGTGGTTTCCGCCTCTCTGCTGAAATTCTCGTGTCATCCCACACACTGTCACATATCTGCACGCACTGTCACGTATCTGCACGCACTGTCGCTTACCTGTCTGCACTGTCATATACCTGCGCACACTGTCACATATCTGCACACTGTCACATATCTGCATGAGCGCTGGCGCGCTGCTCATGGCTATGTGCCTGGCAGTTCTGTCCTCTGCCACATCCGATCTGGTTTGATCATGGCTCTGCCTCTCGCAGTGTCCTCCCTGCCCCTCGTGGCTCTTGGTCTTGTGGGGAACGTTAGGCTGAGGGAGCAGTCTGCATGGTTGGTGACAAGTGGCCGTCCTTCCCCAGGTCCTGAGAGCAGGTTCTGTTGACCAGCTCTGCAGTTGCTGGGGCTGAGGGTTCCCTGAGTGCACTTCAGCCAGTGCTGTGTCTGGATGTGGATGGCTTTCCCATTCCTCAGTGTCTTCTCCTTGGTTTTGTGTTGTTTTGTTTGTTTGTTTTGGTCCCTGTTTGCCTTGAGCAGAGGGTGGGGAGTGTTTTCTGACATTTCAGTGACCTCTGTCTTAGGGGAGTGCCGCTGCCAGGGTCTGCCCTCCACTTTCCTCCCTGTGCTCTGGGGTGGGTCCCCTTCCCTGTCCCCTTTCCCCAGCTGCAGTGTCCTCCTGCACCACCCTGAGGGGCAGCTTCTGCAGCTCCTCCCCTCCCACGGACTGAATTCCTGCCTCACCAGGCCATGGGGCCTGGGTGTGGACTCATTTTGGGGAGGCTGCTTCGTCTTCTACTGCACCAGCAGGAGGATCCTCTGGATTTCCCTGATCCTTCCCATGAGCATACAATGAAGCCACCCTAAATCTTCCTTCCCAAGAAGTTTCACAGGGCTGCCTGAGCCCAAGCTCGGTCGCCAGCGTTGGTTAGTTTAGCTGAGTCTTCCGGCTGGCTTGTGGCATCCAGCATGTGTGTGGGTGGCAATGCTCAGGCCTGTTCCTTGTGCCAGCAGCCTGGACTCCATGACACGGCAGTGCTGGGTGCATGATTGTCCCAAGGTCTCAGTCTTCTGCGGGGTGGGAAAAGGCATGGATGTGTGGGTTTCTGGTCTCCCCTCAATATGAGGTTGGAGTGATGATCTCTTCAGCTGCACACTGGGCTGAGATTGGGAGTCTTGCCTTTGTCTCTGAAGGACGATTTTCTGGGTATAGAATTCCAGGTTGACTTTTGTTCCTTTCTGGTATTTTAAACTTGTGGCTCCAATGTTGTCTGGCTACATTGTTTCTGATGAGAAATATGCAGTTATCCTTTACTCCTGTGTGTCTAACCAGGCTTTCCCCACCTCTAATTGCTTTATTAACTGATTTTATTGATTTTGCTTCATTTTGTTACTGATTTTGAGCAATGTGATCATGATGTGTCTTTGCATGGATTTAGTTATGCATACATCTTGTGATTAGAATGCATTAAACATTAAACTTGGAAACTTTTGGCTATAATTTTTTTCAAGTGATTTTTTTCCTTCTCTCCTGCTTTGAGGACCACAGTATACTATGCCACTTTACGTTGTCTCACAGATCACGAATGCTCTTTTTACTTCCTAAAAAAATCTCTTTTCTCCTGTCTTCAAGTTCACTAAGCTTTTCTTCTGCGGTGTCTACTCTGCCATTGATCCTGTTCATTTTCATGTTGGCCTCTTGGGTGCTTTTTTCCCCTCTGGAAGTTATGTATTTTTTTTCTATATTTTTTCATGTCTCTACTTAAGTTTTTGAGTAAGTTAAATATGCACATAAAAACTTTTAAATATTCTTATCTACTAATTCTAACAATTCTATCAGCTTGGGGTCAGTCTCGATTGATTCTGGCTCACTTTTTTTCTGTTTCTGTTTTTTTTTTTTCCCCCATTCCTGGTAATCTTTGATTTAATGCCATAAATTGTGAATTTTAATTTGGTGATTTTATTGGTGTGTGGGTATTTTTGCCTTCCTAGAAATGGTTTTGACATTTGTTGTGGGCAATGTTATGTTGTGATTTGGGATACTTTGAATTTGGGGGTCTTATCTGGGGGACTTGTTCATCAGCAACAGATCAGCATTTACTCCTAATCATTCCTTACTATTGAGAACTCAGCCCAGCCCTCCCCTTCTAACTCTGCCCGTGCCCATAAACTACAGGTCTTGCAGTCTGGTGGGAAGAGGCCCCTGGCCCTGTGTGAATGCCCCGTCCCATCCTTTGGATCCCTATGGGGTGCATCCTGGGCCTTGGCCAGCTCCAGGGCACATGCAGAGCAGGTGTCTGTGGTGCGCTCTGCCTGGCGTCTCCTTGGAGGCCCGAACCTCCTCTCCTCCCCATTTCCACCAGCTGCCTTGGCTTCTGCAGAAGCCAGCTCTGCCTCCTCCACTCAGGAGCTCAGAGGACAAGCTGGGTGACCTTAGGGTACACCCTGTTTGCCGTCTGTCTCCCAGAGCCCCTGTCTTTCTCCTATGGCCCTGGTGTTCCGTGCTTTGCTGGTTGCTCTGGTGGGAGGTGAATCTGGCCTGCTAGTGCACTTTGGCCAGTGCCTCTTGAACTCACAGTGATGCCCTTTGTTTTTCCTCACACCAGTTCAGGGGGCTGAGCACCTGCCCAGCCCCCTGGAAGAATCCCACCCATCATGGGGTGTCCTGGATGTCGAGCAGCCAAGAGCCATGGTAAGTGTAGGGATGGGGTGGAAACAGGGTGGGTGGGGTTCAGTTACCACCAGGGCTGAACAGAGAAGGATTTGCCCAGCTCATCCTGCAAGACCTTCAGGGCTGCCCATGGCTGAGGAGGCTGGGGAGGGGGCCACTTTCTGGCCCTTATGGTTAAGGAGTGGCCCTGCCTTTAAGTTCACTGCATCAGGTTGGGACATGAGCATCTCCATCAAATCATGTTAAGTTGCCTTAAACCCACCCTTCCTGGCCCAGTGCCCCAAGCTCACGAGGGAGATGGCCCGTTCCCAGAATGAGCACAGTGTGACTGCCCCCAGCCTGGGGCACCAGTGGCTATTCCTGCTGGACAAGCTCACCCTGCTCTGCCGCACGTCCCTCCCCGGCCTCCCTCTGCTCCCTTCCCCTCACTGAGCAACAGAGCCCCAGATCTCAGAGCCGAGGTATGTTACAGCTGCCACAGTCTTTGCCAGAATAAATCCTGCATCGCTCCAGAGAAGCCCACCCACCTTCCTCTGGCCACGAGGCCCTTCCCCTTCTGGGGGCCAGCTCACCTGTATCTCCCAAAGTCAGGGGTCAGCCCTTCCCCTTCAGGAGGCCACCTCACCTGTGCAGGAGCCTGGAGTGTCATCTCTGTCATCTGGCGTGTTTGCCCCTCCCCTGGAGGGCAGAGGGCCTCCACTCACCTGGCAGGTGTTGACACTGGCTTCACCTCTGTGTGGAGCACAGAGAGAGCCTGACCTGCTTCTCCAGGGACGCCTGAGTGCGGCCCACAGACCCCTCCTGAGCAGGCAGGGATTGGATCCGGGGCCCACCCTAATCCAGGATGTCCACCTGCAGATCCCTAGCTTAACCACAGCTTCCAAGATCCCATTTCCAACTAGAGCCACTGTTATAGGCAGCAGAGTTAGGAGGCCCTGAGTGGGAGGGTGGGGCGCCTGCGGGAGGGGCTCAGCCACCATGCGGGTCGGGGCCACCCAGGCTGAGCTGGGCTGTGTTCTGGAGCCCGGGGGTCGCCGCTGGGAGTGTCCTGAGCTGCCCTGGTGGTGGCTTGGCCTTGCCCACGGGCAGCGCTGCAGGTGCCTGGGGAGGAGGTGTGCCCCGGCAGGACCTGGGCACACAGGAGGTGCCCAGCAGACAGCCACTCCCCTTGTCTGCCTCCCCCATATCCAGAACAGCTCCTGACCCCTAGCTGGCACCAAAGCTTGTGAGACAAACAGACTCGGCCCTGGCCTTCGGGTAAGCAGTGTGGGTGAGACCCTCACAACTGTCCCGGGCCTCGTGCGTCCCTTTCCCAGGAGCTGCAGCCACAGCAGTGTCCTGGAGACAGGTCTCTTCTCCTCGGTGGTGCCCATGGTTTTCCCAGGGTCTGGGTGGACCCTTTAGCTTCCAACCAGGCTGGCCGCAGGCTGCTCTGCTCTGGGCCTCTGGGCTGTGGACACCCTGTGGAGGCCCATAAGGTGGATGCTTCCTAGAGCTTTCATAGGCTGGTGTCCTGAGGCCCCAAGAGCCCTGGCTGCCCTGAGGCACGGGCCTCCCAGCCCTTGGCTGCAGGGAGGCTGGGCAGGGCTGGCCTGGAGTGGCAAGGGAGACTGCAGAGGCGGGTGGCTCCTGGACCCAGCCCCGCCAGGCCCCTCTGCGCCCTGTTGGTCCTGCGCTCCGTCGCCATCCTGCGGGAGGAGGCGGCTGCAGCCCCACTGCCCGGGAGGTGTGGGCCGCGTCTCCCATCTCCTAAGCCCAGCACGTGCGGGGACAAGAGGACCCTCTCATCCTGAGATTTGCTTGAGCTGCACTGTGCATGGTTTTGTGATTAAACAAATCATCAATTAGTTGGTCTCAAAGGAAGCAGCACAACAGAAGGAAGCGGGCAGCACGGGAACTGCGGCTCTTGCGGGAGGGCCAGACCCAGCCAGTCCTTCCCTCCAGGAGGTGGGCTGGGAGGGGCTAGGTGGCTGCTGGGAACACGGAAATGAATGTCCTGTCCTCCAGGCAGTGAGAAACAGCCAGGGAAAGGTTTTGTGCTTAAAAAAAAAAAAAAAAAAATTCAGCTGTGCTAGTCAGACAGCCTGCAGGACTGACAGCCTGAGACATGGCAACCTAGTCTGGTCACTGTGGAAGGGCCTGGCTAGACCTGAGGGTGTGGTCCTGCCTGCCTGCCACTGCCTGCTGGAAGAGGGGCCAGGAGGCAGGTGTCCAGCCATCCTGGGCAGCTAGAGGTGACTTCGGCTGCAGGACCCACACCCAGGGCAGCCCCAGCCCTGAGGGAAGTAGAGATGGGGTCAGGATGGAAGAGGCCAGGCCTGGTGACTGCAGTGTGCAGCATCGGGGTGGGGGCTTGGGTCCTGCTGGCACCGTGCATGTGTGCCCACATGGGGGATCTCTGGGGTCCAGGGGCTGCCGAGTGCACCAGTGGGTTAGCCAGCATCTCCCCAGGTGTAGACAGAGGGGACCTCTGGTCTCACACAGGTCCTCAGCCCAGTGCCACCCAAAGGAGCTTACCCAGCCCCAAGGGTGGCAGGGCCAGGGCCACGGGGTCTGTGCTGCCCCCTCCAGCAGTCTGCACCAGAGCTCAGACCTCCACAGAGCCATCCTGCAGGAGGCACCTCCTGTCCGGAAGCCAGAGGGCCCTCCACTCTCTGCTCCACCTTCCTTTCTGCCAGGGGCACCACCAACTCTCCCAGCATGGCCTTGGACAGGTGTTCACTCCTGGGGGCATGGGGGGCCCCTTACAGGGAGACTGTGGCCAAGATCCAGATGTGAAGTCGGGGCTCACGGCTGTACAGCATGGCCCCGCATCCTCACCCAGAGGCGAGAGGCACCCCCAGCAATTTCCAGCAGATGGCATCGTGGGGACGGTACTGTGGTGCCTTGCGGTCACTGGCTGTCCAGGCTCTGCGGTGGACCTGGAGCTGGGGCAGGCTCGAGGTCTCCCTCCAGCATGTCTGTTTTGCAGAAGGGGTGGCCAAGTGTGGAAAACACACCTCACGATAGGAGTCTGTTTCCTCCTTAGCCTGAAACCGATTGTCCCATCTGAGCCAAGTCAACACGGGGCCCACAGGCCTGAGTTCTCCCCAGGAGCCTCTGTTCTTGGTGTCAGGACAGGACACATGTCCCCAAGGCAGCTCCAGGCCAGCCCTGCCCACTGAAGCGCCGGCCTCGGAAGCGCTCGCTCCAGCCTGGCTCGCGCATGGCCAGGAGAGGCCGGCATCACCGGGAGATAAGCAGGGAACCCGGTGGGCAGGAGCAGGCCGTGGGTGACCCTGGGCCCCTGCGGGAAGTGGAGAAGGCTGGCAGGGTGCCTGGCGCAGCTGCCTGACTCCGTTTCTCTGCACTGGCACAGTTGGAGGGGGTGGGGGCAGAAGCTTGGCCTCCTGGGCTCACGACCACACACCCACCCCTTCTTCGTCTGATGAAACCTTGGGGCTCCAGGGAAATGAGGCTGAACCTCAGGTGGGGCCGGCCCAGAAGCCTGGCATCGCACCCACCAGCCACCAGCATGGGCTCCCCCGCTCCTGCTTCAGCTTCCCTGCATGTAGCGTGGGGCGCTGGAGGCAGGAATGGAGCCGGGCCCAGTTCCACCGCAGGGCGGGCTGCACACACTGGGCCCCAGGCAGGCGGGTAGGAAGGTGGGGATTCGTGGGCGTCAGAGAGCCCCAGTAGCAGTGCCTGGGCCTCCGGGTCCTTCCCCGGGCAGCCTGGCTTGAACTCCCAGGGGCCTCTTCCTGTACAACTCCAGTGCCACCAGGGAGCCAGCAGGGAGGGGCGGCAGGGGCTGGGGCCACGGGCTTGGACATGATGACCTGAGCTTTGATTTTGGAGCAAGTCTGAACAAATGCTCCTTCCTGTGTCAGAAAATCCAAGCTGGGCCCAACAGGCGGGGCCAGGCTGCCCGCGGGGAGCCAACCGGCTGGGGACCAGAGGCACCATAGGGCTGGCCCACGTGGGGCTGTGGCAGAGGCGCTCCAGAGTGCAGGCACAAGTCAGGCTTTGGGGAGCCCAGGGGCTGTTGTGTGTGTGTCCCTGCCACGTGCTCCCCACCAGGGGCACCACCGCCTCGGTGGTCAGCACCTTGGAGAGCTCTCCCACACCCCACAGACGAAGGCTTCCCCACCTTCCCCCTCCCAACTCTTCCCACCTGCAGCTCCAAGCCAGGGGCCCAGATGCCACAGTACCCCCGAGGGTTTCCCCGGAGCCCCACGGTGCCCCTGCCCTCCCACTGCTCTTTGCCAAGCGTCAGCTGGGAGGGGACGGGACGGCCAGAACAGGGGAGTGAGAGTGAAGAGGATCCAGGCCCGGACTGTGAAGGGGCAGTGGTCCCTGCTCCTCATCCCTCATGCAGTAAGCCCAGCATTTCTGTGGGCTGAGAAATCTGCATCAGAAACAATGATTTTACCACCAAAACTTGGAACACGGAGCCTGGTGTGTCCGAACAGCACACTCAGCCACTACCGGCTCGGGATGGTCTAGATCGTGACCGAGAAGGTGCTAGAAGGCCGTGATGATGGCTTGCGGGTGAGAGGGGCCGCTGC
This sequence comes from Marmota marmota marmota, assembly GCF_001458135.2. Lineage (NCBI taxonomy): Eukaryota > Metazoa > Chordata > Mammalia > Rodentia > Sciuridae > Marmota > Marmota marmota. Next base: position 867,910 of record NW_026000026.1, read on the forward strand.
TCAAAGAACTGCTTCCAGAACCAGAGTCCACGCGGCTGCCCAACAGGAAGGGCCCCGCCAGCCACCTTCCCAGCCTGCCAGCTCCGTCCAGTGGGGGACAGCAGAGGGCCCTGCCTCTGGCCTCTAACCCAAGGAAAGAGGGGTTATGGAGGGAGCGTCTACCCCGTCTGTGAGGGCACCTCTATTCTGGGGGACAGGGCCTCAAGTGCCCCATGAGGCCAAGAGCTGGCTTCTCACTGGACAAAGCCAGACCCAAATGACTTTGTCACATGCTGATTCATAGGAGGGGGCCTGGCAGCTGCCAGTCAGCATGGGCCCCTCCCACTGTGGCTGAATGGGAGGGTCCCTCCCCCGGGCCTCAGTCTCCCTGCCTGTCAGATGGTGGCAATCCCACTGTAAGACTTACTGAGTGCAAGGTCAGGGTCAAGGGTGGGAGTCAGGGGCGGGGGACACGCTGCGGCCGCTGTTCTGGAGTCGTGGTCCTTCTCCCGTGGGCCCTGTTGTGGAGAATTCCGGTGAGGCCAGGCCTTTAGAGAGCCCACACAGTCTGATGAAATGTGATGGACAGGCACAGGCAGGTTGCTATGGAAACACGCACAGGCTATTTGGGATGGGGGATGGGTCCCAGAGGGTCTCCAGGAGGGCGCTGGAAGATGAATGAGTTTTCCTGAGCAGAGCAGGGCGGGGTGAGGGCCTGGGGAAGCCTCCCATGAGATCAGCTGTCCACGTCCACACAGAACTGCCAGTTTGCTTAGAAACATCTGAGCAAAACCAACTGTCGCGCACAAACCTTGCTGTCTCGGGGCTGCTCCGGGCAGTGGAGACAGCCAGGGCGACAGCTGCTTACTGAAGTGTGATCTGTGAATACGTCTCCTGCTCCCAAGCCTGGGCTCCAGCTGAGGCCCTGGAGAAAGACCTGAGCTCTCCAGGGTTCCCAGGAATGAGCTGAAGGGAGGGGCCCCTCTGTCCCACCCTCCCCGGGGGGACCGTGTCCTGGCCTCCTGGGGATCCCCAGGCCCTAGTCCTGGCAGCCACCAGGCAGGCTCTCAGAGTTCCCCTGCTCTGCACTGCAGTCCAAGTGCCCTGGCTGGCTCACCCCAGGTAGAGGGAGGGCAGTGGGCCCTCCCTTGTGTGCCCTTGGCCCGAGGGCCAGGGCCACCAGGCATCCTGCTGGGCTGGGGATGCTGGGTGACCTGCAGGACAAGGCAACAACAGCTGGGGCGGGGAGGAGGTCCTTCGGGAGGAGGCTCTCAGGGCACAGCCTCGGCCCCTGGCATCCCTGCAGGGACCTGGTGCCTGGGTCTTCCCCAGGCTGCTGGAGCCCTTGGCCTGCCACACCCTGTTCTCTCCCTTAGGCACCTGTGATGTGGAGCCCTGATTTCAGGAGAGGGGCTCAGGACAGAGGCTCTGTGGGCACCTGCAGAGACCCCAGGGGGTGTTCACAGCAGGGCAGGGCCTCCTTGTCAGGACTCCAGTTTCTCTACCCCTCCTTTTCCTGGGGAAGCCCTCCCCCCTCCAGCTGGTCTCCAGCCATGGGGCAGAGCAGGCTCTTCTGAGGCAGGTCTGTCCTGAGCACAGCTCACCTCTCCTCCCTGGGACCCTTCAGTCCAGGGTGGAGCCGGGAGCCTGGCCAGGGTGGGGAGGGCTTGCTATCCTGCCTTCCCACTAGTCTCCCAGCCTTCTTGCATATTCTCACATCTTCTGCCTGGAATCCTCTTTTAAATCTCAACAGTATGGGCTGCAGGTACACAGACCTTCAGAGGAGGCCAGAGCAGGCAAGGTCACCCAAGGTCACCTCCTTTGCAGTTTAGGGTAGTTGTAACAAGACCCTCCCAGTCCTGGCCTCTGTCCTTGGACTTCCGTCCGTGGGCCTCTGCCCTGTGCCAGCAGTAGGTACTGGCTGTGGCTTGCACAGGTGTGGGCCCCTGAAGTTACCCTCGGTCCTGCATGCTGGGATGCTTGGGGTGATTACTGCGTATTCTCCTGGCAAGGCATGGACAGGCCTGCTGCAAAAGTTGGCTGAGACAGACCTGGCACAGATCCCTCCAGGTGCCACCACCCTGACCACTCTGCCTGCTTCTCACTCCTGGCTGACCTTCTGGAGCACACAAGGAAGTTGGCTTGGGGTAACAGTTTCATGCTCTGAGGGAGGCCTTTAAGAGGGAAAAGGAGGACCCAGGAGTGGGTGGCCTGAGAGCCAAGTGGGGGAGCCGGATGGCTGGCCCATAAACCTTGCATCCCTGTGGAAGGTGGGAGTCCCACTACGGACTGAAACCCTCGCTCTCTCCTGGGCTCCCGACCTCAGGGTATCCTGCAGCCCAGTCAGTGTGTGCAGGGCACTCTGCCCCTCAGGGCACCTCCAGCACAACCTGCACTTTAGAGCAGCTGATAGATCTCACTTTATCAAGATCTACATTTGACCGTAGGCCACTTGTCCAGCGTGGCCTATGGACTGCCCAAGCATTCCTGGAACATGCTGTCCTGCACAGAAGCCGCGATCTGAGCACCACACTGGTCTGACTAGGGTGAACCAGCTCTGGGTGGGCTCCAAAGCTGCTCTGGACACTGGTGACGGGAGAACTGTCTTGGAGACCCAGAGTTGCACAGTCCCTAGGTTGCAGAGGCTTATCTGCACTCTGTTGTAGTGCTGGGGTGTCACCTGGCGCGGTTGCAGGCCTTCAGTGTCATGCTGTTGCGTGGTGTTTCTGCTCAGCGCTACAGTGTTGTGCAGCTTGACAGTGTTACAGCACTGCAGAGTCACTCAGGTTTGCAGAGAGGCTGCACCCAGGACTGCATTGCAGGCACCAGCTCCAGGCCAGGCTGCAATCCGCTGGCGAGGAGAGGGGGGCTGGGCAGTGCCCTCTGCCCCCTGAGGGCTTCACTGTCCTCCAAAGAGCTTACACCAGGCATTTGCTGGTATGAACATCAAGGCAGCCGAACAGCCTCCCTGGGAGTCGCTTGGGTATTTCAGTCTGTATTCTCAGGTCTCAGCCTCACTCCTGAATGGGGCCCTGTGGGGTAGGGCACATCCTTTCCCTTCCTGAAGCTAGAGATTGGGTCATTGCTAGTTCATGGGCAGGGTCACCTAAGAGCTGCCACCTACTGCCATCTCCCACTGTAGCCATTCAGGACAGGCCTGAGGTCACCAACAGAGGACAGTAACCAGAGGTCAGCAGCCATGGGGGAGGGGAGGGAGGCAGGGAGCTGGCAGGGATACAGATGTCCCAGTGCTGAATCGATGGTGGCCAGTCCCCCTCCACGGGGAGACTGGGATGGCCTCACTCTGGTGGGGGGTCCAGGAAGTTGGGGTGGGAGTGGCCTTGATCTCAGGTGATCCTGCTCACTGGCTCCCCTCTGCAAGATGCTGTGGGGCCACTCCAAATGATTTGCGCCTTCCATCCTGAAGCGAGAGGCTTTGACTGGTCAGTGTAGTGACCTGCACGTTGTCCTGGTCAGGACATTGAGGGCGTGTCTTCAGGTGTAGGTGTCACCCCTGGGGTTGAGCCACACTCACCTCTTCTTTTATAATCCCACCCCTTTGCCCTGTTTGGGATAGAATGTTCCATGGAAACACTCTTTGTGTGTCCCCTTCTCTTGCTCTGCCCTTGGGTGTGGCCTTCCTGGATGTCAGTCATCCTGCTGACAGTGGACATCACGACGCCAGACCCAGCCCCTGAACCTGACCCCTTACCTCATTTGAATGGCTTCTCCTCAATAAAAGGGGTCAGCGTGTGCTCTCTCCATCTCTCTCTTTCTGTGGACCCTTGAGGTCAGAGGAGCCGTCTCAGCACCCCAAAGAAAAAGATATCTCTGTCTCTGGTGTGGTTATTTTGCGCAGCCCAGCTCCCCTGGAGTGACCCCGAGTGTTTTCGTCATGAGGAACGGGACCAGATGCCCACTCTCCCTAACTCCTGCCCCGTGGGGCAGGAACCTGAGGCCAGCCAGTCCCCTCCTCTCCAGAGAAGCTCCACTTCAGACCCACCGGCCCTGCTCTGCCTTAGTGGGACACAGACCCAGCTTCCTGGGAATGAGCTGGTTTCAGGGACACATGGTGCCCCGTTGGTAAGGGGGTGTCACAGCTGGTGGCAGTGACCCCTCAGTGAGCCTCCTCCTCTCCACCTCTTGGGCAAAGGCCATGCTACTCAGAGCCAAAGTCCTCCTGGGTACTCTGTGGCATGTGCCTGCAGGACCCAGCTCCACTGGCCAGCACAGGACCTGAATCCTGAGACAGAATGTCCAGGGGAAGCCAGGTCTGCCACCCAAGCCCAGCTCTCAGCCACTCCCACCCCACATGGTCCCCCCCCCCCACCAGAGAGTGCAGTGCCACCTCTCCAGCACCACAGGGGGACTGGCCACCATCCAGTAAGCCCTTCCCAGATTCAGCCCTGGGACATCTGTATCCCTGCCAGCTCCCTGCCTCCCTTCTGTGCCCCTGAGTTGCAAGGAAGGTGACACAGGAAAGATCAGCACGGGGACCCTGGCCATTTGTACTGCACTTGATCTTTCCTCCTCCTAGGCTCCTGCTTCAAAGAACACGATCGATCTCCGACACGGAGCACGGGTCTGGAGGAGTTCTGGTTACAGGGAGAGCCTCCTGGAGAGGCTGGAATTGAAGGACACAGCAGCCCCACAGAGGGAGATGGGCATCGCGGGGCCTTGGCTGGGCCCGGAAGCTGGTCCTCCCCATGTCATCTCTGGTCTCCAGCAACCCCTCTCTGCAGACCCCTTCTGATCACCATCTACCAAGTCTCCCTGTCACTCAGCTCAAGTGTGGCTTGGGCTGCTCTGGTGCCAGTTCTGCTCCAACACCGAGTGGCCTTCCGTGGGTCGGCAGCCCGCAGCTGGGGGGACTTCTGGGCCTGGGACTTTGGCAGATCTGTAGCTGTGCAGCTCACCCGCTGCTTCCCCTCTGGCTGGCAGGTGGTCTTCCCTGATGCCTCAGCTAGGGCCTGGGTGTCCTCTGGGTGCCCTGAGGGCCTGGCACCGAGGGGCTTGCAGGTGTGCGTGCTGGGTCCTGGGGCAAGCTGTCTCTGCTCAGAATCCAGAGGCTCTGTGGGAGTTTCCGCCACAGCGTTTTCCCCTCAGAGGTGAGAGATGGGGCCTGGTTGGTGCAGTTCAGTCCTGGGGACCTCCTGATATCAGGCCTTCGACATGGACCAGTGGGGCATGTGCTGCCGGTACCCGGTCTAAGCACAGCCAGTGTGATCGGGTCAGCCAGCATCTGCCCAGTGCTTACTAAACACTGGGCGAGGTGCTGAGCACTTTAAGCCCGCTTATCCCTCCCGACACCATGAAGGGATATCCTACAAGAAGGAAGAGGAGGAGTGGGAGAGGGGGAAGAAGAGCAGTCCTTAACACTGGGAAGCAGTCACACAGCCTGGTAAGCAGTGGGCAGGACTCTGACTTAGAACCTGGATGTGGCATGCTTTGTCTCTGGTTCATTTGGGGTGCTGTAACAAAGGCCCTGAGACAGGGTAAGTTATAAACACCACTTATTGCTCCAGTTCCAGGGGCTGGAAGTCCAAGATCCATGCTTCCGTGGACTCCAAGACTGATGACAGCCTGTTCCTCAGGGTGCCTTCTGTGCACCCTCATGTGGCATTGGGGGGACAATCTCCTCAGGCCCCCTCCTAGGGCACAATTCCCAGGCGTGAAGCTGGCCTGCGCTGGCTCTAGTTGGGGGGTGGGGCATGCCCACCCCACCTCCCTGTTGACAAGCAAAACCCGGGAAAGACCAGAAGCAGCCGTTGAGAACACTGAAGGTGGACAGAGGAGGTGAGCTGGGGAGGAGGCTAAGAACCAGAAACAGCTCAGATGCAGCCGCGTCTCTCCTCTCCTCTTTCCTCCTGCGTCTCACGGCTCTGCCTCGGGAACCTGGACCTGGAGCCACTGGCCCTGGACAGAGGAAGCTCTGGGACCATCCAGGCTCATTCAGGGTGGCTTGAAGGTAGTTTTTCCAAAAAAGCTCATGAAGGAGCTTGGTCCCCAGAGAACAGCATCGAGAGATGGTAGGGACTAGGGAAGGGGACAGGATTACAGCCACTCAAAGGGTCATGTGGCTCTTGTCACTGTGTGGTCCTGGCCAGTGGGGGTCTCCCATGAGCACAGCCCTGTGCCTGGCTCTGCCCTTCTGCTTCTCCGTGCTACGATGCAGGAGGAACGTTGCAGAGGACTGGGACTAAGTGGTGAGACAAATAGACCTTTTTCTGTAGACATCAGGCGGGCAAAGCATGCCTTTCCTCTCCCAGGTGTGCCCCAAGGCAAGGCTCAGTCCCAAAGGGACATTTCTGTGGCAGTGGTGATGGGAGCAGCAGAGCCACATGGGACCTGACTGAGAAAGGGGCCTGCATGGCCAGAGGGCCTGGAAATCCCAAAGTGGACACAACTGTGGAAAAGGTGAGACACTGGAAGGAGCCTAAAGCCCTGCATTTCCAGCCAGAGATCAGGAAAAGGGACTCCAGGAACCAGGGCGCCTGGAGAAGACAGGAGATGGGGGCCAAGGGAACCAGGCCCCACGCTGGGGACGAGCCCGGGACGCTGGAGCTGCACTGCTGTGCATGGACTGAAGTGGGGCAGGTGCCGTACGGCCTGGGAAGCCCACTGACCCTGGAACAGGGGCACAGAGGGCAGAATGGGACGTGGACCTGAACTACCTGTGCCAACTGTCTACTTAAAAAATCCTCCAGGAGATTTAAGAAAGACCCATGTTCATCACATGCTTTCTGAAATGTCCAGAACACCATTTGTAATAGTCACACAGAAAGAATCAGGAACTTCTCAGTAACCTGTGAGGAAAAGACCATCAAGACCACACCTGGAGGGAACTGGGTGTTGGATCACCAAGGGCTTAGCAGCCTTCCCAGGCACGGGAGGCGAGCTCAGCACTCTGAAAATGATTGGAAGCAGAGAACAGAAGCCCCAAACTGGAAAATACAGTGATCGAAATAAAAATCCAAAGGATGGACTCAAAGAAAGTGGATCACCGGAGAAAGAGTGGGCAGAACTGAGGGTGGACAACCAGAAATTACCCATCAAGAGTAAGGAAAAGACAAAGGAACAAAAAGAAGAGCCTCAGAGAGTGTGGGGAAATGTCAGAGGCCTGATGTCCCATCACTGGAGTCTCAAGGAAAGGAGAGAAAAAAATGAAAGCAATGATGCCTGCGATCCTTCCATATTTGAAAGACATAAGTTTACAGATCCAGGAAGCTCAGCAGAGCTCCTACAAGATAAGTGAAAAAGAAAACCACATTAATACACATCATAATCAGATTGCTAAAAATCAAAGATGAAGCAGCTACAGAAAAAGAGTCCATGCTGCACTGATAAGTGACTCAAAGGTCTTCGTTCCCATAGCAAGCCCGAGAGGCCCAAAGTCAGATCTGGTTTTTTGAGGGGGGTACTAGATATTGAACTTAGGAGCATTTGGCCACTGAGTCACATCCCCAGCCCTACTTTGTATTTTATTTAGAGAAAGGGTCTCAATGAGTTGCTATTGCCGAGGTTGGCTTTGAACTCATGATCCTCCTGTCTCAGCCTCCCAAGCTACTGGGATTACAGGTGTGCACCACTGCACCTGGCTCAGATTGTCATTCTTAAACCAGGAAAGAAAACAACTTTCCACCCAGAAGTCTACATCCCATGAAAATCAAGGCAAAACAAAGATGTTCTTACATGGAGAACCTAGAAAACCCATGGCCAGCTGACCTGCTCTAGAAGGAATGCCAAGCGGTCTTCCTCAGGGTGGCAGTGAGGTCCTGGCAGTGAAGGAGGAACAGAAACGTTACCCTCTGGGCAGTGCAGTGGGCGTTTTTTGTCTTCTGAGTTACTTAAAATGTGTCACAGCTGAATGCAGAAGTCCACACTGCCTGGTGACGCCCTTGCTGTATGCAAAGGGATGACATGTGACATTTTCAGCATGGAGGGTCCTGTGTCACAGCAAGTCTTACCTTCCACTCCAAGGGGCAGGACATTAATTCCGAGCAGAGAGAAGAACTAGGTTTGTGTGCCGTAACCACAGAGCAGGCACTTAAAAACCACACAAGGACATTCAGACCAGACAGATGAGCCATTGAAATGGAATTTCAGAAAGTTCTCCAAGAGCCAAGCAGAAAGGAGAACAGAGGCTGAGAACCCAAACAGAGGAGAAAAACAGGCAGCGAAGGGCTCTTCGCTCCGGCCGCTCACACACACATTAAGTGGAGTGCTCTGTGGATCCCAGCTGAAGACAGGAGCATCCAGTTCTATAAAGAACAAGGCCCGCTGTGGAGATGGTGATGTGGACAGGTCGTAAATAGGACAGGAGATGCTACCGTGGACATACCCAGAAGGAAACCTGGGTGGCTGCAGCAGCAGGGGCCACTGACTTCAGAGTGAGAATTGCCAGTGATGGGGACCTGCCACAGGCAGCCAGGGATCTCAACTCAGGGACATGGCCACTCTAGACATGGACACGCTGGACCTGCTGTGAGATTTCACTCAGTAGGAAGCAGCCCACAGTCATCTGGCTCCAAGGCTGGGGCCCCAGTAGAGGCAGAACATCATGGCAGAAGGGTGTGGCGGAGGAGAGCTGCTGACCTCGTGGTGACCAGGAAGAAGAGGGAGAGTGCTGGAGTCAGGGTCAAGATCCCGAGGCACACCCCACTTGCCTCTCCCTCAGCCACATCCCACCTGCCTGCAGTCACCACCAACTTAGTCCATCCCGGTTGCTAATCCATCAAACGGACTCACCCTCTGATGAGTAGTGGCCCTCATAATCCAGTCATTTCACTTCAGAATGTTCCTGAGCTTTTGGAGGACACCTCACGTCTAGACCACCAGTACCCACATAAACATAGACGCAAAGTCCTGAACCAAATGTTAGCAAGTGAAATCTATACAGGAGAGGCAAGACGGCTTCATATCTGAAAATAAGTCAATGTAACTCAACAGACCAGCAATGGAATAAGGAAGAGCACAGGACCGTGTGGGCAAGTGCAGAAACAGCACCGGGCAAATCCAGCACCCACGTGGGGTAAAAAACCTCAGCAAGGTCAGGTGCAACTCAGTAACAGAGCACCCACCCGGGCTGCCCTGGGCCCTGGGATCAGTCCCCAGTACTCCAGACAGACAGACAAACGAACAAACAAGACAACCTCTCAGCCAGTTAGGAAAAAAGGGGCCTCTTGACCTGATAAATAGTGTCTCTGTAAACCCTGGAGCCAACACCATGCTCTGGATGAAGACTGACACTCCTGCTTTAAGAGAGGAGCAGCAAGGGCGCCCTCCTTCTCTTTCCATCAGACACTGCAACCCTTCACGACACCTGGCCAGCATAACAGAGCAGGAGGAGAAAGGAAAGGCGCGTGGATGAGAGAGGGAGAAGTAAACTCACGCCTACTCCCATGGGAAAATCCCGGGCAACCCACAGAAAGCTCTTAGAACTAACAAGGGGATAGGAAAGTCGCAGGTCTTCAGGCCACAGTACCAAGGCTCCTTGCTTTTCTACGTGCTACCAACGGACAACTGGAAACCAAAATGGGAGTCTGAAAAGCACAGTCCCAAGCTGCAGACCTTGGCTGGTGAGCGCCTGAGCCAGCCACCGGCTCTGAGGTCCTGGCTGGCTGCTCACTGGCCTTGGGTCAGTGACTCAGGCCCTGCCTTCCTCAGATGCAAGGTGAGGCTGCCAGAAGACCAGAAGCCTGCCTTGGCACAGGGTCCCCCAAACCAGCAAGCAACCAGTAAGTGGTCACTGTTCTTATTAATGACCAAGTGGCAAAGCACAGAGCACAGTGGCATGTGATGGATCACATGGTGAGAGCAGGAGTCTGAGGCTCCTGAGCCAATCTCTTCCAGGACAAGAATTTGCAGCAACTGCTGGGGTCCATGAGGTGCTGGCTCCTATGATACCATAATGATATGATAGGAGAGGCTCTGGGATTGGAGATGTGCTCTGACGTACCTATGCAGGGAGACAAGAAGAGAGAACCTGAGGCAGCTGGAGGTGGGGTCAGAGAGGAACTGGGATCATACATCCTGACCATCATCACATCATCACCATCTCCATCACCATCATCACCACCATCACCACCATCACCATCACTATGATCAACACCATCACCATCCTCACTGTCACCACCACCATCATCATGACCAACTCCATCATCATCCCCATCGTCACCATCTCCACCACCATCTCCATCTTCATCATCATCACTATCTTCACCATCTCCACCACCATCACCACCATCTCCACCACCAGCACCATCACCACCATCACCATCTCCACCACCACCACTACCACCTCCACCACTATCACCATCACCACCACCACCATCTCCACCATCATCTCCACCACCATCACCGTTACCACCACCACCATCACCATCACCACCACTACCACCTCCACCTCCACCACCATCACCATCACCACCACCATCATCTCCACCACCACCACCATCTCCACCACCATCACCACCACCACTACCATCTCTACCACCAGCACCATCACCAGCAGCAGCATTTTCTCAGAACCTTGTGCCACACCATTAAAAGAAGGTCTGTATCTCCCAGGACTTGTTTCCTGGGGGTGGTGGCACTGGGGAACCAGGGCGGGCAAAAGCTGGTTATCTTTGTCACACACCTGTGCTTCCCTGGCAGAGGTTCTAGGCTCTGGAAATCCACCAGAGCTTGGAGCTCTCTCCACAGCCAAGTGTTTCCAGGCAACCCATAAGACCTAGAGAAGCCCCCAGTCCTCTGACTCGGGCTTTGTCCAGAGAGAATGGGCTCTGGCACTGTGTCCATCCCAGCCCTGGATGCACAGGCTACAAGCATTCTGCCACCTGTGTGTGTCTTGGCTGATTAACAACCACACAGGGCACTTCCCTTCATTGCTGCCTGTGGCCCCCGAGCCTGCTGTGCCCCTAGTTGACCCCTGGTGCTCTCGAGGAAAGGAGATGTGGGAGTCCCAGGATCAGCCTGCCATCCAGCTGCAGGGCTGGAACAGGACTGTGTCCTTTCCTAAGTCACACCGTTGTGGATGGCTGCACCTTTCCCAGGGGCTTTGGTTAGTACGGGGGTCAGGCCCCTGGGAAAGAGAACATGGGAGTGAGTCTAGGAGTACCTCATTCACGAAAGTGGTTGAATTCCCGTCACTCAGAAAATTAGCCAAAATCCTGAGTCCCCAGAAGCAGAGCCGGCAGTGTCTGACCTGCTTTCTGGAGCCTGGCATCTGGGGAACTGTGGAGCCCGTGCAGGGGGCTATGTGCTGGGGGGGATGGGGCATGGAGGGCCTGGTGGTGGTGGTGCTGGTGCAGGGCTGGTCGGGTGTGTGTGGGGGATGCAGGTGGAACGGGGTCGGGCTGGTGGGCCTACTCAGAGCCCCCAGCGTCCTGTCGAGGCAGCTCTGCCTTTTCTGTTTTATAAATAGAAGCCCATCACGCCAGCTCTCCTTTGAAGACCAGTCCTGTGAGCAGAATAAAGTTGCCACCTCCACCTGGAGCCTGCAGTGCCATCGTCATCTGTCCCAGAGCCTGGTGGGGGGACAGCCCCTGGGCTGGGGCAAGTCGGTGGGCTCCAGAGTGGACACCAGGTATGTCCTAAGCCCTGGAGAGGGGGGCCCTGCCAACCTCTGGATGTACCCTGGGCCAGGGAAGCCATGCATTGCTGAAAGGTCACTTTGGTGAAACCCTGGGCACCCCAGGAGGCAGGGGTGGGGAAGAAGGCACCCAGCCCTTCCCTGGGGTCTCTTCCCACCTGCACACTTCCTCCCTGGGGACCGCCCTGGGCATAGAAATCCTATTAAAATCACCCGTCTGAGTGAAGCGTCTCTGCTGCAGAGCCACGTGGGCCTGGCTGGCGCGCATCAGAGCTTCGGGAAACGAAGGAGCAGCTCTTGCCTGGCTCAGCCTCGGGAAGAGCCCGCTGGGGCAGAGGGGGCGTTGCAGCTAATTAAGCCACCAAGTGAGATGCGGGAGGCCTAATGAGGAGTCCCTCTCTGGGCCTCCCTCTGGGCAGCTTGTTTTGAATGCAACTGGCTGCAGGCTGCAGCTGCCTGGGAAGAACCTGCAGGCTGGGACCCTGCTCCCCCCACCCCCAAACCCCCACCCCTCCCCTGATCAGGACTGGGACCCTGCTCCCCCCTCCCC
>NW_026000026.1:880836-891569 GCF_001458135.2 Marmota marmota marmota
CCTGAGCGGGGCTGGGACCCTCCTCCCCCTCCTCCCCCCTCCCTCCCCTGAGGGGGGCTGAGACCCCCCTCAGTCCACTTGCTGCAGCAGGTGTGGCCTGAGCTTGGTCAGCCCTGGTGTTTAGGGGAGGCTGTGTGAACACCCAGGAAGTGGCCAGGGTTCAGCTGCTTCTAAAGCTCTCCACGTCTGCACGTTGGGTTCTCGGTTTTTCTCAAAATGCAGTCACCTCAGAGTGACTGGCCACCACCTGGGCTACACCCTACGTGGGAGCTAGGACTAGCTACAGGAGGGCAGAGAGTGGTGGGTCCCCATCTGAACCCAGGGCCTTGGAGTGGCCTCTACTCCAGCCCCCGTGTGCCATCTTCTCTGGATGTCCCTGGGGCCTCCCCTCTTGATCCCAGGATTGAGTGCTCCACTCTCAGTGAGGAGCTGAGTCTGACAGAGGAGACCTCTTCCAGTACTGGGGAGGTGAGTGTCGGGGCTGGACCTGCCATAGGCTGGAAGAGTCCAGGCCCTGGCTGCTGCCCATCAACTGCCCACCTGCCAGGTGGAGACTCAGTTTTCCCTAGGCCACACACATGTTCTGTAGGAGCAGGGGACAGGTGGCACTTACTTCCAATGGGCACTTCCCAAATGCTTGACTGACCCCAGGGACTCTTTCCTCCACTCTTTGCAAGTGTACAAGTGACAGCCAGGGGTGGGGATGGCCGGGCAGGGAGGAGGAGGAGGCTGCTGCCCGCGGGGCTGCACCATGGGTGTGGGAGAGCTGTCTCCAAGTCCCTGCCACTTGGCACAGTCCAGACCAGGGCCAAAACCCAGGGCGCAGCCAGTACCGACTGCAGAGCCTCTTGGAGCCACTTAACTGAGGGGGAAGATTGAGGTCAAGCACCTGTGGACATCTGGCCCATGCCCAGCTCCAGGCTCCCTTCTGGGGTGCAGGATTGATTTCCTGGGCAGATTTTCTACCTAAAATGTCAATTCTCTGTTTCTCCTGTTACACCTTCTGGGTTGTAGCCGGCTCTCCTGTCAGGCTGCCGGAGTGCGCTGACACAGGGCTGCTGCCCAGCAGGCACACCAGGTCACATGAAGCCTGTGCCCGCCCCACCAGGGGTGACCAAGGCAGACGCAGGTGCAGCCCAGGGAGGAGAGCAGGGCCCTGTCCTCTAAGGGGTGAGAGACAACCCCTGGGGAGGCAGCTTCTCACCTAGAAGCTGCATGCAGAGGAGCACCCAGGTGTCCAGGGCTGGGAGCAGGGGGCAGGCGTGTGGGGAGGGGTTTGCCATCTTCCAGAACCAGCCATGCACCTCGGAGAGCAGAGAGCAGGGGAGCACACGACAGCGCAGGCCCCTGGGTCCTCTGGGGCTGAAGACAGTGAAATCATTGCTCTAGTTGTCTCTCCCTCGGCCCCAAAGATCACCCTGGACTGAGCTCTGGAAGGTGGGGAGGTGTCTGCTTTGGTTTAGTGTCCTGCGGAGACATCCAGGTGTTCGAGAGGCAGCGACTCTCCCCACGGCCAGGCTCGGAGCTCTAGTGTGTGATGCCCATGGCTGACTTGGTGCAGACTGCCTACTGGCAGGGAGCTCCTTGGCCCTCAGAGTAGACATGGCCACCCCTGATGGGGCCCGGCCAGAGGGAAGGGGTGCATGCCAGCCCATCAAACACACCATGGCCAAATCTGTGTTTCCAATGCTGAGAAATCGTATTTAAACTCGGCAGACAGACATCAGGGTAATTATCTCCACCAGTACTGGACAAAGTCCAGGGCTCCCTGAGAACGGGCAGGGACCTCCTGCGTGCCTCAAGAGAGAAGCAGGGAAGCAGTGGGCCCTGGGATGGCAGGAAGATCTGGGGCGGAACAGAGTGTGATGGACTCCGTTCAGGGCGTCAGGGAGACTCCAGGAGGGGCCTCCAGGCCGTGAGTGCCTGGGAGCTGGAGCCTTGCTGGGAGTGGCCTTGGCACACCTGCGCTGGCTCCTGGGCTCTCTGGGTTGGAGACAGAGCGAGCTGAGAGCCGCCCAGAGCTCCTGGCACAGCTCAGGCGAACCAGCTTTTCTGGGGGAGGTCGGGCAGCACAGGCTCAGAAGCTGCTGGACGCAGGTGCCCAGGTCTGGGGAGAGGACGCATCCAGGAGCTGTATGAGGCCAGGGTCCCTCTCTCTGGTCAGGTGGCCTTCGTTTCCATGATATGGAAGTAACAGAATAATAATGTCACCCCAGATGCTGTGACAACCCATCTGGCGTGACGAATGTTAGACTATGCCAGAAAGTGAGGACAGCACTCATGCAGCAGAGCGTGGTCCAAACCCAGGCAGGGGAGTCTGAGCCACCCGCCCTGGCAGCCTGCACTGCCCGCCCCATGAGGGCTGTGGAAATCACAGGCCAAGCCCCACACTCCATCCACAGGGACGAGACCCACTGGGTCCTCACCAGTGAGTGCCAAACCTCCTCCAAGGGCACCTTCCCAGGGCTGGCTCGGCTCCCGAGCAGGAGCTGAGTGTCCAGGTGCCCATCCTGTGGGGGAGGAGGCAGAGACCCCAGCGGGGCCTCCCTGCATCATGGACCTGGGCCTGGTCTGGGGCACCTTGGCCACTCGGAGCCCCCCTGGCTCTCTGAGGCTCCCCACCATTGGCTGCCGTGAAAGGTGTGCCCTCTCGGCGTGTCCTACTGAGGATGGGTCAGCTGCCTCCGCAGTGTCGGAAGCCCTCTGGAACAGTAGGACCCTGAAGTTTGACAGAGGCCCCCAGCACAGGCTCCTCAGGCCTGGGCAGCCTGGAAATGAGTCTGCCAGAGGGACACAGGGGGACACTCCTCCTCCAGTGCCATCCACTGTGCTGCAGTCTGGCCAGCACTTGAGGGCACTGGGAAGGAGGGCACACCAGTGAGGGGACAGCCCCCACGTGGGAGGAGCCTGGGGACTGGGGTGGCTGGAGCGTGGCCACCGTGGGTGCTGGGGAGGGCAGTCCTGGGGAAGGCGCCACGTGCAGGAAGACCAGGTGGGGTCTGGTGGTTGGGTGGCCTCACACGCAGCCCAGCCGAGCTCATCCCACCTCCTTTGCTGACAGCGCAGGTGTCTGAGCCGCAGGCCTTGGGCTCACCAGGACCTCTGGATCTCAGCCCCCAGTGCTGGGAGGAGGAGAAGGCCAAGATGCCTGGGGACACCCAAGGACACTGGGGTGGTGAGGACAGAGCACTGCCCTTCCTGAGGAATGTGCTGATTTGAAAATCCAGCTGCCTGACAAAGGAAGCGTCTTCTTTCTGAAATGAGCCCCTGGGCCTGGAGACCTGAGATCCACAATGACAGGCTGGAAAGGGCAGCTTTTGGGCCCCACCCTACGCCAAGGAAACCAGGTGTGGAGGCTGAGGCTGGGGAGGAGAGCCGTCCTCCCCTGCAGGGCCCCGCCCAGAAGAGCTGGGTGTCTGGTGGAAGTGGGGTGCAGGGCTGTCAGGACACAGCTCACCCACGGCCTGGGCACACAGTCCACCACACACACCCTGAATACATGCCCACGCGTGCACACAGGCACAGGTTCCTGCCGAAGTCTGGCTGGGCACAAATCTCCGAGCCGCCACGAAGCACTTGTAGGTTCAAAACAGCAACTCTTTATTGCCGAACTCCAACAGCACTCCACGCACACTCCCCGGGAACTCTCCCGAACGCCACCCCCACGGCCCCTCTCAGGCACCTCACACCCACTGGAACTCCCTCCACCGGAACTTCACCAACCAACTGAACTCCCCAGGAATCCTCGAGAGAACTCCAAAGCAGTGGGCGACCGAGGTGGACAGCAGGGGTCTATATACAATTGAATCAATCCAGCATCATCTTAATGGCTCGCCTCTCAACCATTACTTCTGGCAAAATGCCAGGGGCCATTCCGACTTGGCTGTGGCTCTCAACCCGTTCCCGTGCACAGCCACAGGAAACAGATCTGGGCTCCTGCTACCCTGTCAGCCCCCAGCCCTCAACCATCGGCTGGCTTTGGTAGAGAGGCTGGGGCCTGCCCAGGGCTTTCTCCCCTGTCGACTGCCAGGCCTCATCTGGCCCGAGCCCCAGAGAGACCCCCATCCCTGACACCTGCTGGAGCTAGCTGGCTGCCCAGCCTGTGCCATCTCTGTAGGGCAACAGAGAGCAGGCACAGCACCAGCCTGGGCCCTGGCCACTGCCTTCTCCAAGCTGTTCGTGGGACACAGGTCGCAAGGCAGTGACCTAGAAGGTCCAGCAGGGTTGCCCAGTGCTCCCCTGTGGCTTCCAGGAGCTGTGCTGGTCCCAGGAAGGCTGTGGCAAGTTTTGAGTGGTCTCAGCAGGACAAGGTAGGGAAGTGGTCAGGGGCCACCATGCTGGCACCCTCCCATAGGCCAAGTCCACCTGTGCCCAGACCCTCAACAGTGCCGGCACCCCAATTTTGCTGTAGTAAGGCTGAGCTGGGGGGTGCGGACTTGTCCAGGGGCCTATGGCTGGAGGAGGCAGAGTCAGGCCTGGGCCTGGGTCTCCTGACTTGGGGTCCTGTGGCTCGCACATATGCCAGAAAGTCGGGGGTGGAGATGCTGGGCCTGGGGGTAAAAGGGATGGCTGGGAGGCTCAGCGGTGCCCCCTGCAAACAGACTCCCCCCCACATCCTGCAGCCAACAGGGGGCCTGACTCTCTCAAGGCCCTGAGGCAGGTGGGCAGTCTCTGAGGTTCAAATCCTGATTCCACCTCCAGGAGGGACCTCCTGAGAGGACCCTAGCCTGGGGACTTCCAGGCAATGGCTGAGCCCTGGTCTGGGTAGGACATGCTTGTGAGAGCCCATCCCTCCTCCCAGATGTCCTGTAGCTGTCAGGTGACCTCTGCATGTGTACTGTGTGGGGAGGACATGGGTTCTGTGGGGTGAGGGGTCCCCACAAACCAGTGATTCAGGTCCCTGTGGACTGGCACACCCAGCTCTTGCCAGTGCTCAGAGGAGGGTGGCTTGGGGACACAACTGTGAGCTGACATGTGACCTGATGAACCCAAGTGGAAGCCAGGTCTGCCCCCAGCCCCAGCCCAGGCCCGGCTGGCCCTCTCTGGGCATGTGGGAGCTGTGGACTAAGCCCAGACAGGGTGCCTCCACTGCCCAGCAAGGACCAGGGTGTCCAGGCATCAGCTCCACCTGAGTTAGAGTCTCTTCTCCACCCGGTGGCAGGCCCGGGGCACAAGAGGACAAGGTGGTCACAAGGGTGGCTCACAAGGTGACTCAGAGGGGAAGGAGGAGGAAGAGAATTTAGCAGGAAGACAGCGCTGTCTCTGGAGGGTCACTCAATCCCTGGCCGGCCCAGGGACTGTCACATGCAGAGACTGGAACAGGCCCCGCCCCCTGCAGGGAAGTGCCCTCAGCCCCCCCCCACCTGCTCTGCTGCAGGAGGTGGCTGCTGAAGTCTTGGGCTGGACATCACTCACAGGCAGTGGCAGTCAAGACAAAGGGCTTTCCTGTGCTGGTGGCCTGTCAGGACACAGTTCCTCACAAGGAGCGAGACACCCTCTCCTAGCCTCAGCCTCAGTGCCGGGCGGCAACCCCCAGACTGGGGAGCGGGCAGGTGTCGGGAGGCCTGTGCTGGGGTCCTGGGGTAAGCTTCCTGGGGCTGAGCCCTGAGGGGGTCCGTGCCCCTGAGGGTCATGGTGGGTGCTCAGCAGCCCAGGTGGGGAGGCACAGGCTGGCTGCACCATGCCTGGCGCCATGCACCTGGACTCCTAGGGCTCCGGAGTGTGACCCTTATAGAGACCCCTGCTTACACAGCCCGCATAGGACCTCCGCTGAGAGCACAGGGCTGCCCCGGGGTGCCAGCAACAGCCCAGGTCCCAGCATGCCGGCACCTGACCATAGCTCCTTCCTTCCCCATCCTTGTGAGGGCTGGTGATCAGTGTCGCCTCAGGGAGGTGAGGGATGTGCCTGAGGTCACCAGGTGGCAGGGCAGAGCCCCGGGTTTGCACAGCAGCTCTGGTGGCCACGGAGCACTCCCTGAGCCAACAGCAAGACTGGGGCCCACCCAGACTCCCATTCATCACTTTGAGAGCTCCTTGGAGTGTTTATAGATAATCAACCACTTAGGAGAGGCGGCAGGGGGTGGGGGAGGACAGGCAGCTGGCCCAGTGGAGCCCAGCAGAGACAGGTCCATGCACAGGAAGCCCCGTGAGGTGAGGAGCCCTGGGAGCCCTGGGCGGGGGGTGGGTGTGTGTGTGGGGGGGTGTGAGGCTGCAGAGACTCCAGCTGCAGCAGGAAGGACACCAGGGGTAGCTGCTGGCCCTGGTGTCCTTCCCCTCTGCCCCCAGGCCAAGGCTGCAGGATGCCAGGGACACGGGCTGGGAGGAGCTTGCTTCACCACGGCTCTCTTCAGGGCCCCAACCAGAACTTGGGGGGAGCCTGGGGTCGGAGGACCTGGGCTGTGCTCCCTCTGGAGCTGCCCACTGCTCCACATTGGGGCTGCAGGATGTGGTGCTGACCTTGCAGTCCCTGCCATCAGTCCAGCATCTTTGCAGCCTCTGCGGGCCCCCGAGGCTGCCCTGCACAGGCCTGGGGTGGGAGGAGCTACAGTGAGGCAGCAGGACGGCCTTAGGAGAAAGCATTGCTGCTTTGGAGGTGTTGGCCCCAATTCTCATACTTCTTTTGCATTTAACAGTTTCTGAAATTTTTCTGGAAAAATGCGTGAAAGCAGTGGCTCCGTGGTCCCCTCTCCCATGGGCTGAAGGGAGGCACTTCCTGCACAGGGCGGTCGGCTGGGGCTGAGAGCCAGGAGCCAGCCCTGGAGAAAGAGGGCCTCTTTGACCCAGGGGTGCCTGTCTGAGTGAACCAGTCATGGGGGGCCAGGCTGGGCATAGCTCTGTCCACTTGTGAAGCCTCTGGGCTTGTCTGCACACTCATGCCCCCCACAAGGGGGCTAGCCCAAGGGTCTGAGCCCAAGACCAGGCCTGGGCGCCCAGAGAGAGATCCCAGAGAATGCCCAGGAGCCGGCCTGGGCTGAGAGCAGCACTAGGGTGGGGACAGCCAGGCAGCGGGACATCCCGTCCAGGGGAAGGTGGGAGGCCCTGCCAAGCCAGAGCCGCTACACCACAGAACTCATCACGGGGACACTGACAAGGGGCCAGGTACGTGTCCCCATCCTGCTTGGCCAGTCTTGGTTTCGGCTCCTCTCTCCTGGGCTCTGTGACTCTCCTCTTCTCGCCTGCCCATCATCTGAAGACCAGCCCAAGCGTGGACCCTCTTAGCCCGAGTGCGGTTAGGGTGTGCACAGGACAGAGCCCACTCTGGACCCAGCCCTCAAAGCAGGGATCCCTCGTGCCCACCCCTCCCTCACTCATTCTTACCCAGCCTGGCACCGGACACACGTACCCTGCCTCACTAAGAGCCCTCCTGTGTCCTTGTGGGGCCTGAGGCGATGGAGTCCAGAGCTTGGGTGTGAAGAGGGCCAGGAAGGAGATCAAAACCTGCTCCTAGGGCAGAGCGGGCAAGAGAACATACCTGGGGAGACTCACTGGGGGAGCACTGGGCAGGCTCTGCCTACTGCCCAGGGCTGCTGGGGCTGTCCAGGGAGACTAGGAAGTTCCCAGGGGCAGTGTCCCCTAAAGGGCAGAGGTTTCCACAGGAGAGGAAATGGACTGTCCCCTTCTGTGAGTGGGGCCTGGTGAAAGGCTGGAGGGCGGAGGCCCTTGAGCCAAGGAGAGCAGTCCCAGCAAGCCCCTGCACTCGTGGGTCAGCGCCCCTCACCGCTGAGGCCTGGTCCTTGGTGCAGCCTGGCCAGAATCGCACTGGCTGATGCTCCCCAGTGCAGCCACCTTTACGTGAGTCCCTGTTCACACCAGCAGATGGTTACCATGGAAATGTCCTTGCACAGGGTGGAGGGTAGAGGGCAGAGAGAAGGAGGGGCCCTCGGAGACCAGCCTGCAGAAACTACTGTCCACTGTCAGTGGCAGCCTGGAGGGGCAACAGCACAGGGGTGGGCTGGGGGGAGGCATGTAAGGGCCTGCCCCACACCCCTCGGCCAAGGGGTGCATAGCTCTGGACGCAGCCTTTCCCCAGAGCAGTCTCAGGACCTTGTGAATCTGGACTTTTCCTTTCTGGGGCCTGAAGTAAGAACTGTGTTCATCTGCTATGATTTCTAGGTTCCTGCCACAAGGCTTTCAGGCCAGCAGGTGGGGAGGGAAGGGCCTGCAAATTAATGAGTTAGACTCAATTAATCCTTCTGCATTAGCAAATCCACAGGGAGAGCCAACCAGGCCGGACAGATGTGTGTGAGCCGGGGCACGCAGCCTGAGGGCGGAGCTGACCCTAGCCTGGCCTTGGAGAGACAGGCCTGCTGGCCTCAACTGGGCTCTGGGTGCAGGCACCTATGACTTAGCATGAGGGCCACTGTCTGGGCCTGCAGGGCCTGCAGATGGGCTCACACAGAGCCTGGAGCTCGACCAGCCCACTCCAAGTCAGTCTTTGCAGCACATGGCCTAAGGCCCCTGCTTCAGAGTTGCTGGAGTGGGCTGTGAGAGACCACAGATTGGGGCTGTATCCCAGAGCAGGGGTCTCTAAAAGTGGGTGTCAGACTCCCCAGGTGGGTCCCAGTGCCCCGCTGGGAGTGGCAGCCGCGTCCTCCTCCAGGCTGTGTCCTTGTGTGCTCCTCCTGCAGGGAGCCACCCAGGGCTCCTAGCACTCCCCACACCTTCCCTGACTCCAGCAGGACATGAAGGAGCCCCAAGGTCAACAAGTCCTGAGGCTGAGGGCCCCCTCACCTGGAGAGGCCTCGGTCGATCTCAGATGAGGGACACAGCAGCCCTTGGCCTTAGCGGGCAGACCTCACCTTATTGACAGCAAGGGACTCTGCCCACGCCCACCTTCCCGCTGCCAGAGCAGCTGGCAGCCCTCTCGTGGGGTGGCTGGAAGGGACTCCAGAAAGGACCAGAGCACACTGGCCTCTCTGGTCAACAGGAGGGTGTGGTGTTCCTCTGCACTGTGCCCAAAAAGGCACTGTGGATGTGACCCCGGCAGTGGGGAGCAGGGCCGCTTCCTGCAGGAGACCTGGGCACACCAGCCGTGGCTCTCTCCAGGAGGGCGTCACCAGCCTCGCCACCCTCCCACCTTCCCTGAGGAGGAGGTGAGGAGGTGCCTGCTGCTGTTGGTCCACATTTGCAGACCACGTGAACTTCCTGGTCCCTAGAATGGAGTCGGCTCTTGGAGGGGCTTGATCAGCCCTGAGGAGCCAGGTAGGCAGGGGTCTGAGGGTGATGAGCCCGGTGCATGTGTGCGGTCCAGCATCTCCTGGCTCAAGGACAGACTACAGGAGTATGGCCAGAACACCGAGGACGTGCTCACCTGAGGCTAGGAGACCAGGGTGGCCTGCTTTGGAAACCCACAACTGGATGTGTGACCTTGTACAAGTTGCTTAACCTCTCTGTGCTTGTTTCTTCTTGGGCAAAGCACGGATAAGGAAAGAGCCCATCCTCAGAGTGCTGTGGGAGTCCAGTGGGCCAGCATCCACATCACTCGGGCCAGCACCTGGGAAGGCACAAAAGGGGAGCGATGGCCATGTTGAGGGAAGGTCACTGCTGAGCTGCCCCTGAGCGTCTGAAACCTCTGACAGCCGGTCTTTCTCCTGCAGACACAACCCTCTGGTAAACAGGAAGAACACTGGCGTCCCAGAGAAGGTGTGTGGGTATAAAGTTACTTCGTCCCCAGAGGACATAAGGGCTGGGGCACCAGAGCAGGGACGGGCAGACGGGGTGGAGAGCTGCAGAGGGAGCTTGGGTAGGGGTAGGAGCAGCCTAGGGAGGTCCTGAGGGACATTCTGCCGCGAGTAGCTGTGGCCTTGGAGGGAAGAACAGGGATCTCTCTAGCCCCTTCACCCCAACCCCTGGACCTGAGGTCTGGTCTGCTGGCTGTGGCAGGTGGCAGTGCTGCAGAGCCGGGGTGGAGGGGGTAGGCACAGGGTCCAAGGGACGGAGGTTCTGGAGAGCCAGCCCTCTCCCTCTCCCTGCAACCAGGCTGTCACACAAAGGGCTCCCCCTCCCCACCTGTGCATGTGGGTATCACCTGACACCCGTGGTGAAGGTGGAGACCCTCCCTGGCAGCCAGCCAACCTTGGCAAACCTGCCAAGATCTGTTCTCCGAGCTCCTGGGACCCTCCCCTGTGGCCCCTCACCCACTGTCCACAGAGTGCTGGAGGGAAGCTTGCAGGCTCTGCTGGGGTGGGTAGGAAGGGCTTCAGACCCTGTTTCCAGGCTGGATCCCGAGTTTCAGAGGCAGAGTTATGTCGTCTTTGCCCAGAAAGGTTGAGGGCAAGGCCTGGGCTTCTCGGCGCAGCGGGGGGGTGGGGGTGGGAAGGGGGCTCTTTCCCCAGAGTCTGCTGGGGAAGAAGGTGAAAGACCTGTGCTTTCTGAACTGCCAACACTCGCGCTAAGGCAGCGTGGGGTGATGGTGGAGTTACCAGAACCGTGTGGGGCGCCCTCTTAGCGCCCAGAGGCCCTGGACGTGCGCCCTCCACCTCCAGGCAGGCTCGGGGACCCAAAGCTGGAGACGAGGGTGGAAGACCGCGGTCCAGACTGCCTGGGATCCCGGGGGTGCCCGCAGTGACCAAGGGTTCCCCACCCCGGGCTCGAGCAGGTCCCGAGCCTCGGTGGGACGAGGTAACTTTACCCCGGCGCAGGGCCAGCCGCAGCTTCCACGTCCCCTCCGGTGCGCGATCCGCCCCCTCCTCCTCCGCGCCTCTCCTCCTCCCTCCTCCTCCCTCCCGTCCTCC
>NW_026000026.1:891947-980500 GCF_001458135.2 Marmota marmota marmota
AGACAGCTGAGACCCCCCCCTCCCATTACCCGGGAGAGGCATGGGCTGTCCTGCGGCGCAGGCTGAGCCCTGGCGCGGAAGGAGTCAACCTCCCGCAAATGCCGAGAGGGGTTTGGGGTGGGTATGTGGGGGTTCCCGCAGCATTTCCGGAGCTGGACCTAGAACCTCCAACTTGGACAGAGATGGAGCGCAGGGGTGCATCCATCCGGCCAAAATTCCCTGCAGACCACGCACCCACGCATGTCTTCTTCTTGCTTGGGGGTCAGCGGTGGCCTCTGCACTTGGGGCCCCCACACCACCTTTTCTGCTCCTGCAGGCTCTCTCCACCTCCCTCCCTTCCCATCCTCTGGGCAGCCATGCACCCCATCCCATTCAGGAGGGAATATAGGCAATTTAACCCCCTGGCCTCTTGGTGAAAAGCGGTCTGCACTTTACTGGTCAAAGAGACCAGGAAGAACAAGATTAGGGAATGATACTCTGGGCCAGAGGCAAGGGTCCCAAGGGGTCTAGAAGTGGGAGATCCCTAGCATCTAAGCCTCCTAGGAACCTGCTGCTGAGTCTCAGGTAAGCAAGATCCAACAGGAAGCAAGGGTCTCTCCTCCCTCTCCCCAACCCCCTCCAAAATGCAGCCACCCAGGGGAGGCAGGGAGGCCCCCAGACCACCTGGGGAGAGGAGAAGGGGAAAGGAGGACTGAATGAGGGACCCCTCCCCAGGATGCAGAGTTAGGACTCACCCAGGGTATCCCTGTGCGAGAACACCGGTTGCCCACAGCCCCCAGGGGCCAGGCTTGGTTTCAGGGTGGGCACCGACCCCCCCCCCCCCCCCCAGACCTCAGAACACAGCTCCTTCTGAGCCACAACTGTGATCCTTGCAGCCTCTGGAAGCAAGCTCTCCTGGGTGGGGGGCGGATCCTGGCCTTGCTTCCTGCCTCTCCCTGCCCCTTCTGGCCCCCAAGTCCTCGCTCCCACCTGCTATGCTGCTTTCTGCCCCTGCCCTTTGTCTCTGCTGGTCACTGGAGATACAGGCTTTCCCTCTGAAGTCACGGTCAGCTAGGGAGAATACCCAAATCAGTGAGATGCAGGGTCAAGAAGACCTGACCCAGACTGAGTGGCCTGGAAGAGGCTTCCTACAGGAAGGGATATTTACATCCAGGGGCAGGGGCAGCCCAGGCCAGAGGGCAGCATGTGCAAGGGTGCTGAGGTGGGAGGTGACCGTGAGGGATGGAAGGCAGAGGACATGGGGGGAGGGGCTGGCCTGAGGATGGAGGACAGCCTGGATGGCCGCCGCCTGCTCCTGCCCCTGGCCACTCGCCTGCCTCTCCCTGCAGTGAGCAGGCCTGCAGAGACCCGGGCCCATGCGGAGGAGCGGCTCCTGAAGGCACTCTTCTCTGGCTACAACAAGTGGTCCCGCCCGGTGGCCAACATCTCAGATGTGGTCCTGGTCCGCTTTGGCCTATCCATTGCCCAGCTCATTGACGTGGTAGGTATAGGGGCCTGGCCATCACACATGGATGACCGTGTCTGGCCACAGCTGGTGGAACAGCTCCACATGGTCCAAAGCCCAAGGACTCTGTGTGGGAGGAGCATTTGGAGAGAGTGTCCTAGCCAGACAGGTGTGCAGCAGGAGGCCCAGGAACTCTGCCAGGCAGAGGTGCCCAGCTGCATGCCCAGTATTTCCCAGCCAGGCCTAGCTAGTTGGGGTGGGACCCATCTTGAGGCAAATTGGCCTGGTGGCTTTGAACAGCCTGGATGGAGCCTGAATCTGGGGAGGGGGAGACGTCTGCAGCAGGGGTGCAGCATCCCACAAGCCTGGCCCAAGCCTGCCAGGATCGGCCTTGTGTCTGCTGGTGAGGGAGGGGCTGCCTTCTGCCACCCGGTGTGCTGTCCTGACTCACTGAGGGCAGCTGTGGCATACCAGGCCGAGTGGGGAGCATGACAGGGTCTGGACGTGTGAGGGAGCCCAGGCTGCATGGGACATGCACAGTACCTGGAGACCCTTGTCCCTGTTCAGAGCCAGCACTGAGACCTCCACCCTCAGGTGTCCTGGCACTGGCCCTCAAATGCCTCCTGCAGTGTCCCTGGCTGGGGCTCAGCCAGGGCTGGGGCAGGATGCACAAGACTCCTGGTCTGTAACCACTGCCTTATCTCCTGCCAGGCTTGTTGGGGTCATGCCACTGTCCCTTGCAGCCCAGTACCTCCAGTTTGCCCAGGAGACCTTGAGGCCCAGAGTCCACCCAGGCCAAGTCTCCAGCAGGGGACATGGCCCAGCCCTGCTGTCTGCCCTGGAGCTGAGATGCTCATGAACTGCACACACATGTGCTGACCCGAGGGTACTGGTTGAGGCCACGGCCCTCCGTGGGTGGAGGGGTGCCTGTGTCTGCCTGCTGTGCATGCCCCCCAGGTGCTGGGGTATGGTGCCCCACCTGGCCCCAGCCCACCTGTGCCCTTCGTGTGTGATTGCTGGGGGTGTCTTGTTTGGGGTCTTAGTCTGGGTGGGGTGGGCTTGTGTGTGAGCTTGCCTGGCACAGTGCAGAGTAGGCTGCAGAGTCCCCAGAGGTTTGTGCTGAGTTCTCGTGAAATGTGCCAGCGAGTGCAGGGATACATCTCTGGGTCCCAGGGGAACCTGGGGACTGACACTGTGTGACAGGAGGGTCCTGCCCAGCCACTGGGGAGTTCTTCCCAGGACTGTGGAGGAGCACCCAGTGCCATGGGGCAAGCTGTCTGCCCACTCCCAGGCTCCTGGGACACTGCCAGGATGTGTGGGGATGAGGTTGGCGGGCAACGCAGGGCGGCAGGTGCACTGAGGCCAGGCCTTGGGATATGCGCTCTGCTCCACATCCCACCCACCCCTCAGTGTCCTGCCAGGGAAGGGACTGGCTTGGGCAGCTGGGTGACCTGTCCAGTGAGTGACAGGGAGTGACATGGGTGGCAGGGCTCACCTACGAGCAGCCTGGAGCCCATCAAAACACTGGGGGGCAATGAGGTCCGACAAGCTTGTGCCCAGTTTCCTTCAGGAAAGCCTAGGGGCCTGTCCCCCATCCTGAGTCCCCTCAGGCCACCATCCTGAGCTTGGTTGCCTCCAGGGATAAGGTGCTCACTCCTTCCTGAGGTCTAGCCCTGGCCAGTGTGTGCTGTGGCTGGGACTAGAGAGAGGTGTCCTGTCCCTGAGGGACCTCAAACTCCTTCCTGCTTGTGCCGTAGGATGAGAAGAACCAGATGATGACCACGAACGTGTGGGTGAAGCAGGTAAGTGGGGAGGGCCGCCCGCCCCACCCTGTCCTCGGAGCCCCCCTCACCCTGCTCCCTCTGTCCTTGCAGGAGTGGCACGACTACAAGCTGCGCTGGGACCCCAGGGACTACGAGAACGTCACCTCCATCCGCATCCCTTCTGAGCTCATCTGGAGGCCGGACATTGTCCTGTACAACAAGTGAGCCCAGGGCCTGGCAGGTCAGGTTGGGCTGGCAGCACAGGGAAGCTTGGAGCCAAGGGGTCAGGGCCGGGCCTGAGTGTGGCTGACTGAACCGGGGCCACCGTCCACCCACACGGCCCTGGGATCTGGTGGCCTCTTCCTGCTTCCAGTCAGTGTCTCCCCCAAGGGCAGGGAGGTTGGACTCCCTGCCCCAGCGATGGGCCCAGACTCCAGGGTGCTCTGCGTCAGGCTGCTGTGGCCCTGCCCTGCACCCGTCCCCCATGCACTCTGCCTCTGGAGGAAGGTGAGGCAGCAGGGTGCTCCGGAAGGGGTGGGGAGGCTAGCACAGCCTCTACCCGTCCCAGCCCCCAGCCCCTAGCCTGTGCTCCGGCCCGGGGAAGCTGAGCCAAAGTCTCACGTGGACAGTTTGCTGTGCTTGGAAGCCAGGGTGGCTTTCCAGGGACGGTCGTGGCAGGGAGTGGCCTCCAGAGCACTTCTGTGGGCTTCTCTGGGGACCCTGGTCCCTGAACTGGGGCAACCCTGCTGTGTTTGATCAATTTTATCTGAATCCACCCGGGGATGGTTCCCCAGCCTGGGGCTCTGGCCAGGCAGGGTGGCAGTTCCTGCAACACTTACAAATAAAGCCAATGGAAGCCCCTCCACCCCCTGGTCCCGACCATCTGCCCACAGCCCCGTCCAGGCCCCAGGGTGTCTGTCTGACCTACAAACGTTCCTATTTGACTAAGAATGATTGGGCTCCTCCTCCTGCTAATGGAGTCCAGTAATGGCTGCGGCGTTGGTGTGTGAAGGGGCTCTGGATGGTCTTCCAGATGCCTCATGGGAGGCAGTGAGGGGAGGGTGGTGGTCATTACTCTTCCCTCGGGATGGACTCTCTGTCCTGAGCATTGCCCAGTTTGAACTTCGGGCCTGGAAGTCACCCCCGTCACCGGGCCTTTCTGGGGGCCACATCCAGCCCTGACCCCACCCCTGGGACCAAGTCTGCCTGGGACAGCCTGTCTGACCCATGGGGACATTTGTAGAGCAGGAAGCCTGAGAAATCCCCTGGGTGGGACTGGGCCAGGCAGACACATAGGTCTGGGAACCTGTAACAGCCCAGGACCAGATCCCCCAGAACAGGGCTCAGGAGACCACCTCCTCAGGTCACCTGCTGTCTTCCCTGCCAGGACTCATGGAGACAGTGGGGTAGAACCGGCCTCTCTGTGCCGAGGCTTTCTCTGGACAGGATTTGAGGATGGGCGAGGGCAGAAAGGACCCTAGAGTAGTGGCTGACCCTGAGATCTGACCAAAGCCACCAAGGAGGCCTTTTTCTAGGGGCATCTAGCAATTATTGGCTAGGTGGCCAGTGCCACTGCTGGGCAGGAGAAGACCCTAGCTCTTCTGTAGGCTCAGGAGCCCCTCAATTGGTGTCCTTGTCTACTTGGGGCTTCCTTAAGAAGGGTCCTTTGGGGCAGGAGCCTAGAAGTCCCTGATGTGGTACTGGGCAGAAGGGCAGAGGGTCTTGCTTGGCCTCTCAAGTGCAGTCTCAAGGCATGGCCCCTACCCCTGGAGCTGACCCAGGACCCCCTTCTCCGGCTTCTGGCCTGTGGCAAGTCCAGAACAGGCCATGGTCGGATGGTCCGGCCCAAATACCGGTACCCCTCAGGCTTCCTGGGACATCTGAGGTGCCGGGTGGGGTGTAGGCCTGGGACCTGCAGGGTGCCCAGCTGGCCTAGGAAAGGCCTCTGAGGGTGCTGACAGTTTGCTCTGAGAGCCTGCTCTGTCCTGCCCACAGCTGGCCTCTGCTCCTGAGGGGGTCTGCCCTCGGCCTCTGTGGCCAGTGCTCTGCACTTGTGGTTGGAAGGAAGCAGCTCACCCTCAGCTGAGGGCTTCAGGGGGGTTGTGTCCCAGAGCCAGGACTGGAGGAGACGGGCGCCCCTGCCGCCCCTGCACACCCTCTCCTTCCTCAGGGAGCCACGCAGTAAATGCCTGTGGATGCCACCGCGATAGCAAGGCCAGGGTGGCCCCAGCAGGCTGATTCTCCTCACAAGCTCCCCGGTGTGAG
The DNA here is from genome assembly GCF_001458135.2 of Marmota marmota marmota. Classification (NCBI taxonomy): domain Eukaryota; kingdom Metazoa; phylum Chordata; class Mammalia; order Rodentia; family Sciuridae; genus Marmota; species Marmota marmota. Next base: position 897,420 of record NW_026000026.1, read on the forward strand.
CTGGGCTGGGCAGGGTGGGCAGAGCAGCGGGGTGCAGCTGGGGCGAATGAGCCAGGCTGTGGCTGCCAGTCCTGTCCTGCTGCAAGGCCAAGGGCAGCTGCCGTCCCCGAGTGTGGGGAAGCCCAGAGCTGGCGCCGCAGCCTTCCACTCACACCCTCCTGCAGAACGTCTGCTGAAAAGGATCCGCTCACTGTGGGAGAATATTCTAATTTGTGCCTCAAAAGGGTGAGGCTCTGATTTGGGGTGAGATGGGGACAGAAAGAAGCAGACCCAAGCCTGATTCCACAAGGGCTGGGATGTGCAGCAAGATCCACCCTGTGCCGCCGGGGGTGTGGGGGTGTTCACGCAGACGCCAGGCCATTCCTGGCTGGGAGGCCTCATTGGGATGCGTGTGGAGCTGCTGTGGCGTCTCCTCCTGCAGCACAGGAACGCGGTGAGAGGAGCCAGGTGCTGGTCCCAGGTGAGTCTGCGGGTTCAGAGGTGGGCTCTAGTCCTGCCACTTTGAGGACCTTGCACCAGCATGGGTGGCACACGAAGGGAAGGGGCCTACGGGTCCCAGGAGGCTTTCAGAGCCTCAAACTGGTCAGAACCTGATGGTGCTAGCTAGGGGTGCAGGGCCAGCTGCCAGATGAGGCTCAGAGAAGCCGAGCCCTTGCTGCCCGTGGACCTTGGGAAGCCCTGTCCTTCAAGCTGGGCCCTGGGGACAAAGCAGGTGAAGGAACACACAGGGCCTGAGGCTCAGGGCTGCGCCTCCTTTGCCTCCTTAGGTGCCCTCAGTGGGGGTTACTCAGGGCCAGAGGGCTCGCCAAGAGTACAATGAGGTCTCCATTAGCATTTCTGAGCCCAGGCTGGCAGGGACTGCCCAGAGGGGCTCAGGCATTGCTTTCCCTCTGCAGGAGACCTGGGCCCTGGGGGAAATAGAGGTCTGGCAGACAGGTTACCCAAGACAAGAGACATGTGGGCTGGGGCCTTTGCTCCAGGACCACATCTGGCTTCAGGGAGAACCTTGGAGTCAAGTGGGGCTACCCCAGGAGCAGGGAGGGGCTTTGTGGGGGCTGCTTGCCTGGGTGCCCTGGTTGCCATGTCCAAACAGGCATCACTGTCCCTGAAGCCGGGGGCCAGGACTGGGAGCTCTGCCAGCCACAGAAAGGGGCTGGAGGGAGGGACAGCATCCCCTTCCTCCTCCATCAACCCCGGCCTATGGACAACACACCAATGTCCCCTGAAGCATCAGAGGCAGAGGCTGGCCATCAGACATTGACCCCCAAGTCAGCAGCTTGAGTTTGTGTTCAGCTCCTGGGTTGTCCCCCGCAGTTTGAGGCACCATCCTTGCCTCTGGGGCCACAGTGTCATCCTCACCTTCAGGGAGATGGCAGCTAAGTCCCTCGGCTAACAGGAGAAAGAGCACCCCTGCTTGGCCATCTGTGGCAGAGGTGAAACCAGGCACCACCCTGAGTGTGGTGCCAGCCCAGAGCAGGGGCCAGCAGGGGGACAAGGCCTTAGCCCCAGGAGGTGCTTATACACTCTCCCAAGGGTGCTTCAGAAGCTGTTCCCGTGTCCATGGTCCTCAGCACAGACACAGTGGGCAGAGGCAAAACCGTCCATCCCCAGAGGGCCCTGTTGAGCAGCTGCTCGGCCACGCGTCCTCACAGGCTCTTCAGCCAGGCAGCCAGTGTGCACTGGGTGGGGCCAGCCTTCAGTCCAGTGGCTGCCTGTCCTCCTGGGACAGGCCCAGGGGACCACTCGCTCTTTCCTGGAGACATGCAAGCTCCCATGCACAGTGGACAGCCGGGTCCTGCGTCCTGCGGGGCCTTCAGGCTACCTGCTAGTGCACTTCAGGACTGTGCCTCCTCCAGGACCAAGGAGGTTAGGAGTCTGCTCCTCCTCTTGGTGCTCACGAGGCCTAGGGGAGGGGAGGGGAAGGCAGGGCAAGAAACTCCCCCCATGCTTTGAACGGTGAGGCCCTGGGGCATCCTGGCCCCCTCAGAGGTACAGGAGCCTGGAGATACCCAGAGCCCCAAGAGAGAAAGCTGAGGGACTGGCCCCAGCCCCTGGGCCAGGCCCAGTTCATCCCTCTGAGTTCTCAAAACCATGTGCTATCTCTGCTCAGGTGGTCAACTGAGGCACACAGGTGGGTGACGGCCCAGGGCCATGGGCTCGGCTGGCTGGCTCTGCAGGAGCGCCCATGAGTGCAGCAGGTGCGAGGGTGGGTGTGAACAGGCCTCACTCTTCTCTCTTCCTGCCCAGTGCGGATGGAGACTTTGCAGTCACCCACCTTACCAAGGCCCACCTGTTCCACGACGGGCGGGTGCAGTGGACGCCCCCCGCCATCTACAAGAGCTCCTGCAGCATCGACGTCACCTTCTTCCCCTTCGACCAGCAGAACTGCACCATGAAGTTCGGGTCCTGGACGTACGACAAGGCCAAGATCGACCTGGTGAGCATGCACAGCCGTGTGGACCAGCTGGACTTCTGGGAGAGCGGGGAGTGGGTCATCGTGGACGCCGTGGGCACCTACAACACCAGGAAGTACGAGTGCTGCGCCGAGGTGTACCCCGACATCACCTACGCCTTCGTCATCCGCCGGCTGCCGCTCTTCTACACCATCAACCTCATCATCCCCTGCCTGCTCATCTCCTGCCTGACCGTGCTGGTCTTCTACCTGCCCTCCGACTGCGGCGAGAAGGTCACGCTGTGCATCTCTGTGCTGCTCTCGCTGACCGTCTTCCTGCTGCTCATCACCGAGATCATCCCGTCCACCTCGCTGGTCATCCCGCTCATCGGCGAGTACCTGCTCTTCACCATGATCTTCGTCACATTGTCCATCGTCATCACTGTCTTCGTGCTCAACGTGCACCACCGCTCACCACGCACACACAGCATGCCCGCCTGGGTGCGCAGGGTCTTCCTGGACATTGTGCCCCGCCTTCTCTTCATGAAGCGGCCATCTGTGGTCAAGGACAACTGCCGGCGGCTCATTGAGTCCATGCACAAGATAGCCAATGCCCCGCGATTCTGGCCGGAGCCCGAAGGGGAGCCCAGCATCCTAAGTGGTGTGCACAGCCAGGGACCGTCACCTGCCCTGTCCTTCTGTGTCCCCCTGGACACACCTGAACCCCAGCCTGCCTGCAAGTCACCCTCCAGCCAGGTTCCTGCTCCACAGCCCTTGGAGGCCGAGAAGGCCAGCCCACGCCCCTCGCCAGGTCCCTGTCACCCACTCAACAGCCCTGGGGCCCCAAGGCTCACCAAAGCCAGGTCCTTGAGTGTCCAGCACATGTCCAGCCCCCACGAAGCAGAAGAGGGTGGCATCCGGTGCCGGTCTCGGAGCATCCAATACTGTGTTCCCCGAGATGGTGCGGCCTCCCAGGCTGATGGCCAGATGGCTGGCTCCCTGTCCTCCCTGAAGGCCCACTCAGCCGAGCTCCCACCTCCAGACCAGCTTTCTCCATGCAAATGTACATGCAAGAAGGATCCCTCTGTGGTGTCCCCAGTCACTGTGCTCAAGGCCCACAGCACTGCAGTGCCACCCCGGCACCTGCCCCTGTCACCAGCCCTGACTCGGGCAGTGGAGGGCGTCCAGTACATTGCTGACCACCTGAAGGCAGAAGACACAGATTTCTCGGTAAGCCTTTGTCCCAACCTGGCTGTTGTGAGGTCCCCTGACCCATGTGTGTGAGGGTGTCTGGGGTCCCCTTGCCCACGTGTGTGAGGTCCCCTGGCCCATGTGGGATGAGTAGTCTCCCTCTGTTTCTGGCAGATGGTGCAGATTGTGGCTGCTCTGTTTGGGGCACACAGCATGGATTTTGTCCAGAGTCCTGGAGGTCCCTGAGATGAGCCAGGGCCCAGCAGGGCAGGTGGCCCAGAGCAGCTGGTGCACAGTGGCCCAGGCTCCATTTGGGTGCTGGGACTCATGAGCCTGGCGGGTGGGTGAGGGGCAGCCACCAGCAGGCCGCTCCAGCACACGCGCTCCTCTGCGTTGGGGTCTCTGAGGGCCTCCAGGGCACCCTCTCTTTCCCTATGGCATTTGCCTGCCTGCCACCCATGAGGGTCTCCAGGGCCTGGGTCAAGTCCTGGGTCAAGTCACGACCTGGGGTCGTGTGGGTCCCAGAGGACTGCTCCTGCATCTCAAACTGCCTGCCAGCGGGGCTCAGACAGAGCCCAGAGTCAGGGACAGGCCAGAGGGAATCCTGGGGCCTCCACTGTCAGCATCTGTCCTTTGCATTGACCTCGCCCTGGACAGGCACCTGCCACTGTCCCTGACACTGCTGTCCCTCCTGAGGACCCTGATCTTTTCGGCTGCCGGACCTCCTTCCTCAGTGGAGGGCCTGCCTGGCCCAGGCTTCATCTGAACTGTCTCCCTGGAGCTGAGTGGCCTGGAAAGGAGACATGTCCTGCTGCCCTCAGAGCCACCTCTGGCCCTAAGGAGCCGTGACATCATTCCAGGGACTCTGAAGAGTTCCAGGTTGCAAAGACTTGCCTGGGCAGAGGCCGGACCGGGGCCACATTTGGCTGAAGCTATGGAAATAAGAGATGTGGGGGGTGGGTTCTGAGGAGTGGCCAATGGGCTACTNGGGTGGGTTCTGAGGAGTGGCCAATGGGGGTGGGTTCTGAGGAGTGGCCAATGGGGGTGGGTTCTGAGGAGTGGCCAATGGGGGTGGGTTCTGAGGAGTGGCCAATGGGGGTGGGTTCTGAGGAGTGGCTAATGGGGGGTGGGTTCTGAGGAGTGGCTAATGCCAGCAGAAATTCAAACAAAATCTTGGGAGACGAGCTCTTTCCACAGTCCCGGGACTGGAGCGGCAGGCCTCCCCTCCTCCGCTGCCCAGCTGCCGGCTGTTCTGGCTGCCTGACCTGGTTCTGGGTCTGGGAGAGCAAAGCTGACCTCACAGGATGGCCTGGCCAGCAGGGAGCTGTGGTCTGCTTCGTCCTCAGGCTGGCTGGGCACAGGCACAGAGAGGGGCAGTTCTGGCCTGTTGGGAAGGCAGCCTGCGGGGCTGCGGCCCAGCTTCCTGGAACAGGCGTCCTGTGGGGCTTATTTAACAGTGACTCTGCTCCTTCTGAGGTTTTCCACCAGCAAACATGGCCATCGGGCCTTTAAACCATCAGGATACCTGTAATTGCTTTGATAAATCAGGACAGATGCCCCAAAATGAGGAAACTAAACTCCACCCAGGCCCACTCACCCCCTCAGCTGGTTGAGCCTGGACCATGTCCTCTTCTGGCCACTCAGGCACAGACAGGCCTGCTGGCCCAGGTCACCTACTCATGGCCCAAAGGCAGCTCCTATCAAGCCTGGGGCTACCAGGAACTCCCAGGTACCTGACTGTCCACACAGGGGGACAGTGAAGCCAGGGACAGGGCAGCAGCATGGGCAGCAGCTGCCTGGGTGCCTCAGGGCTGCTTGAGGCTGTCTCAAGAGTGACCAGTTAACTCCAGATCTGGCCAGGCCAGTGCAGCACTCTCCCCTGAGCCTTTGGTCCCAGTGGTCTGCTGGTGTGTGTGGGGGGGGTGTGCTGCATCAGTCCTGGCAGAGGCAGGGGCTGGGGTCCACTCTCACAGAGGTGTGACCGTGGCTCTCCCTTGGCCGCTCACGTCTCAGTGTCCTTGTTATGGGCCAGTCCGGGTGAGGCCGAGTAGCTGCAGGTGGACATACCTGGTATGGTTTATGATGCTTGCTGTTTTCAGCCACTTGCTTCAGATCCCTTCCACCACCTCCATGAACTGTCGCCCAGCAACACTGCCCAGCCCAGTTGTGCCAGGATGTGAGCACTGGCCTAGAGTAGGAGGGCAGGTGTGGATGGTCAGGCCTCGGTCCTTGTTTTTAGGCCCTCCTCCACCGTGTGGCTCAGTGTGGGGGTTCTTAGTGATCAGACCTATTGCCCGGCATGCTCCTGGCCCTCGCCCTGTGCAGCTGGCTTTGTGGGTGGCCCCTCTCGGGCCCTGCTTTCACCATCTGCACATGGGGATAGACTAAGCCTCCATCGCTCCCCCCGGATGTAGGATAGAGTCCCCCAGGAAGCTGGACCCTGCTTTCCTCCACAGTGCGCTCCACTTGGTCTCCTGGGCTCAGGTCAGGTCAGCCGGGGACTCCAGGTGGACCTGCCTCCTGTGCAGCACAGGACACCCTCTGCTTCCACATGAGCGCCTGTGATGCACTCTGCAGATATCCAGCCTGCCCTCGGGGCCTCTTCCCACCTGACCCCTGCAGCAGCCACTGTGGGTGGAATGGAGTCCTTAAGTTCCCTGGCTATCAGGGGCGTGGCTAAGGTGTGCTCCTTCCCCGTGTCACCTCAGTGCACGTGTGCACCTGAGGGGAGACAGGACTGCCACTTGGGGCCCATGGTTCTGAAGCTTCTCTTGTTTCCCGTGAGGCCGAGGGCAGGGGCTAGAGTGACCCTGTGTCTGTGTTTGCAGGTGAGGGAGGACTGGAAGTACGTGGCCATGGTCATCGATCGCATCTTCCTTTGGATGTTCATCATCGTCTGCCTGCTGGGCACCGTGGGCCTCTTCTTGCCACCCTGGCTGGCCGGCATGATCTAGGGACAGAGCCAGCAAGGCCCAGGCTCCTGCAGGATGTGTAGGGCTGGGCCTGCTCCTCCCTGGTCCTCCCACTCTATGGGGCTATGCTGCTGGTCACTTGTCCCCCAACTCCTGTCCCTTCTGTCAGATGGCTTGGAGACATGGCCCCTGGGGAGTCAGAAGCCTGGGTGCTGGTTTTGGTCAGGTGGTCCTGGGGCAGGGGCTGGAATGTGGTTGTTCCATCCACAGGGTGGTGTCACGGGCAGAGCTCTATGAATGCATCCCCAGCACAGGTGACCTGGAAGCCTCCTGATCTGCAGATGGCCGGGTGTGTCTGCGTCTCAGCAGTGGCAGCCATCCCACCTGTCCCACAGGGCCATGAGGCTTTGTCCCCTTTCAGCCCCAAGTGGCCCCAGGCCTGTGAGACCTGGCATTCAGGCATCCCCCCCCCTGCATCTTCCCTGGCCACTCCCTGTCCCCCAGGACCCAGGCCTGCTCACCTGCCAGTCCAGGCAGAGCAGACGCTCTGGTCTCGTGCCCATAGAGGCCCCAGCTGGCTGCACTGTGCTGGTCTGTGAGTTAGGGAGAACCCAGCACCATGCTGCGAGGTCTCGCAGAGGCACCGCGTGCACAGTTCCACTGGAGGGGTATCAGGTGCGGCCCCCACAGTGAGGCCCCTGGCCAGGAATCCAGCCATCCCCCTGCCAGGTCATAGGGTCTAGTGAGTGTCCCAAGGACCCAGCAAGCCCCAACCCTAGAAGGCACTTGTGTTGGGGGATTTTCCAGAACCATGAGGAGACCTCGCAGCGTCCAGGCCCCTGGTCCCGGCCCCGGGTTCTTCCCCAGTACCCTGAGGTTTCTGTCTCTGCACAGCCCAGGAGGCCCTCTGAGACCTACAGACTCTAGGAGGGGCTTCCTGTCATAGTTGCTGTGGCGAGGCTACCCCAAGCACAGCTCACCCTGAAACTGGACCCTTGGCTGGTGGGTCCAGGAGAAAGGCCCTGAGCCATGCAGTGGGGATGGCCTCCCTGGGCTCCCTGAGAGGCTGGGGCCTTCTAGCTGGTTCTCTGAGGTCATAGGCCAAGTAGGACCTAACCAGCTGTCCACCTTGCCCCAGAGGTGGTGGGGGAGCTGAGGCTTGCTCCCCCCAGGTAGCACCAGGTGGCCCGGGGTTCACCTCTTGGTGAGGGGAAGAGGCACTCATGGCGACCACATGTATCCCCTACAGCTGAGCCATCCTGGTCCCCACTCCAGGCATGGCCTTGCCAGTGGGCAGCCCTGTGCCCACTAGCGCCCTCAGCCATCTTGTCTCTGGGTCTCAGAGCTGTGTCCCTGGAGTGTCCTGGGGGAGGTGCCTGAGGACTGAGGGAGCATCTGGGGGCCCCTAGGGCCACACAGCAGGTCTAGCAGACACAGCTGCTGCCACAGTGGCGTTTTCTGGTCCTAGCTGAAAGCTGGGAGAGTGACATCAGGATGAGGGACGTGGCATCACCCACCCCCACCCACAGGCAAACCTGCAGGGCTGAGCACAGGGCTGTCAGTCACCCCTGCCAGTGCCTTTGTGGAGGGGACCTCAGTGGAAGATCCCAGGTTGTGGGCCCAGGAGTGGATGCAGAGGCCTGAGTGCCATCTTAGGCATCCCAGGCCACCCGTGTCCCAGGCATGAGGACCCCACCTGGCAACCTGGGTCTGCACTGGTTCCGTGGGCTGTCTTATTCTCTTATGCCTTCACATCCTCAGCTGGAGCCCAGGATGTTGGGAGAGACCCAGGTCGCCGAGCTCGCACAGGGACTGGGGGCCCGGCCTTGGAGGAGGGTGGCGGGTGCAGAGCTCAGGGCCTCAGGACATGGTTACATAAGCGGATCCAGCTGCCAGATGTGAGGGCAGCTGCAGAGCCCCTGGGCAGGGCAGCTGTGGATGCTCTTTTCTGGGACAGGAGAGGGGAGCGTCTGGGACACTCCTGCCAGGACAACCCTTCTGCCACCAGAGAATCCGGGAGAGAAAAGAGCAGTCCTGTCCCCACAGAGCCGACTGTGACACTGCGTGCATTTGTCTGCAGTGTTGACTTGTGACTGAGGTGAAGTCTGCCCGTGGCAAGTGCATGGTCCCAGGCCTTCAAGTCACTCAGCTTTAAGGAATGGGACGGCGCCACCCCAGACCCTCGATGGGCATCACCACCAGGTCCTGCCCTCCCTGGGCAGCGGGCTCCTGCCTGCCCGCCAGAGTCTGTGCTCCCAGATGCTGTGGCAGGGGTCACGCCCTGACTGGCTTCTCTGCCCGGCGTGGGATGAAGGGGTCGTGGGGTGTCCTTGCCCACTGCTGTGGTGTGTGTGGGTTCTTAGTCGCGGAGCCTCTTCTGTCTGAATAAATGGAGCCTTTTCTGGCCTTTGTCTTCAGCTGCGGCTGCTGTGAGTGTGAGCTTGTCCAGGTGGTGTATTCACACGTCTGTGTCCATCCTCTTACCCTCTGGTGCCCTTGCATCCTGGGGGCCTTCCAGACCCAGGCTGCCCCCTGGGGCCGGCTGACTCCAGGGTACGCAGACGGCGCTGCGGGGCCTGCCCTGCCTCCTCACCAGACACCACACCAGGCCCAGGCTCCCTGCCCTGCTTTGCCCAGAGCCCAAGTCCTGCCCGAAGCAGTCGGACTGGTCCACCACACACTGTTCGTCCGCCCAGCCTGGTCTTCTTCGGAGACCCCAGAGCAGCCTCAGCCTTCCCTCGGCCTTCCCTCGGCTTTCCAGCCTCCTAACAGGCCTGGTGCTCCTCGTGTCCCTGCCAGACACGGGGACCCCTCCTCTCAGGGAAAGCAGCAGCTGATGTCCTTGAGTGACGCTGGCCTCCACGCTGGGCAGAGCAGTGGCCCAGCGAGCCACAGCTCCTGTGTCTGGCCAGAGTGTGTCATTAGCATGGAGACACACAGCGACTGAGGGCACTCCCTGGCTTTGGTGCCGCCTCTGTTTTAATCTGTAGAGAACTGCTGGTTGCAGCCAGTGACATCACTGTGGCGACATCTCGACCCACAGTGGGACACACACTGCCATGGGTGTGCGCCTGGCAGCTGCGGTTTGACCTGGGTTTGTGCTTGTTTTGGAGATATGCAGAGCGCTCTCCACAGACGTGCCATTTACACTCCACCGTCCCCAGTGGAAGCTTCAGAACCCTAATCCTGGCTGGCATTTCTTGGCATTTGCCTGCCATTCAGACAGAGCGTGGCCGTGGTTGCACGGCTGAAGGACCTGCATGCGTGACAGACAGCACCGGGGATCCTGCCCACCAGCCCTCCCCAGGCCAGCCTGCCTCGGCCAGCTTACCTGGAGTCCCTCGCAGTGTGCTCTTGAGCCCGGCCTCCCTTCCTCAACCTCCTGGGCTTCTGCGGTCTGCAGGTGCTCCTGTGGGCGGCTCCGCGTTATCTGCCCACCCTGCCAAAGCACATGGGGGTGGTTGCTTTGGGTGCCTGCACAGTGCGACTGTGAACAGGTTGGGGTGTGCACAGGGCAGATGGCTCAGCTGTAGAGGTGCATGTGGTCAGGGCAGCAGTGGCTACCAGACCCACTTCCAGGGTTTGTGCGAGAGCCTCGTTTGACCAGGATGCCAGGGGTCCCGTCTACACCAAGGCATCTTGACTTGGCCGGTGTGTTAGATGCTGCTCTCCTCTCTGTGGCCCAAACCACACTTCTCCAGCTGCTCATGAGGTTGGGCATCCCCCGTGAGGGTGTCAGGTGCTCATTCCCATCATCTGCAGTTTCCCACTTGTCCCTTAATTCCAGGTTGAAGGCAGCAGTTTGAGCTGACCCTTCTGCACTTGGCTTCCTGCTTTCACTCCCTGCATGTGCGTGCTCTGATGGTCAACAGGTCTTGTGTTGTGTGGGGGAATGTTCTAGAAGTGCTGACCAGGTCAGCCAGGTGACAGTGTGCTCAGGTCCTCTCCGTCCTTGTGGATTTTATGTCTGCTTTCTCTATGGATTCTGGAGGGGAGGGTTGACGTCCCCAAGGTGACTGTGGAGCTGTGTCCCGGGGTAGCCTTGTAACTCGACTTCTCTTTCCAGTGTGTCTGCTTCACACTTGGAAGCCCAGCAGTGTCCAGATAGGGCTCTCATGTCCATCTAGGGCCATTGTGTCCCCGTCATATCATCATGTCACTGTAGGGCTGTCGTGTCCACTCAGGCCTGATCGTCCCTTGGTGGCTTGCCCCTCGATGCCTCCCTTGCTGCCACAACGTGCCATGTCTCGAGGCCTGGTGTATCTGACAAGAGTGGCCCTTCCCACTCCCCTCTGGTCTGATGGCAGGATCTGTCTTCCCTGCTGTCCCCTCTTCCCCAGCTCTGTGGGGTGTGCAGGGAGATCTGGGGACATAACTGCCGGCCTGCCAGGGTGTCCTTCCCCTGCGAGCTCCTCCTGCCTCTTCGCAGCCAGACCAGGTGTGTGCCCTGATCTCTGTCACATACTCTGTGCCTTAGAATTACCCCCAACTAGCATGCTGCTCTGTGTGGCTCCTGCGGCTGAGCCTTGGTTCAGCCCCAGGTGCATTTGATCCACTCACCTTGGTGACACTGGATCATGTCCAGCGTCTGTCGCGGACAGCCCTTGTGGACGCTCATGCAAGAGTTTCTGGGTGGATGTCTGCGTTTGTCCTTTGGGTAAATGCCTCGTGTTGCTGGGTCTCTTGGGACAGCCTGCTTTTATCTTTATGAAATCCCACCAAAGCCGCAAGCGGTGATGCACTGCTGTGGGCATCGTGACCTGGGAGCTGAGGCAGGAGGATCTCAGAATCCAGGCCGGCCTCAGCAACTCAGAAAGACCCTATCTCAAAACAAAAAGCAAAAGGGATTGGGGTGCGGCTCAGTGGTAGAGCGCCTGGGTTCAGTCCCCAGTGCTAACACAACAAGAATAAGTCGAACTTTCTTTTATTCTCCGTGGGCTGCTAACTTAACACATGCTTGTTTTTCAGGAACTCACTAAGTTGGCCTGCAGCATAACTGCCCCCACCCTCCTCCAGACGTGGCCCTGGTGCGCCAGGCAGCAGGACAGCCGAGCTCCTCTACCTGCGTGGTCCAGGGTGGCAGCTCAGTCACTCTACCACCTGGAACTTGGCGTGGCTTTGTTCTACCAGGGGATTCTGCCGCATATTTGATGGCTTTCTCTTTTGACAGAATCCTTCCTCCAGAGGGCTTGCAAAGGGGACTTGGGGCGTCACAGCTGGCAGCTCCGGGGCCTCGGGGTGTCTCCTGCCCGTTCTCTGGGGTGTGATCTGGGTACAACTCTGTGTGCTCGGCACGTGAGGTTGTCGCCCTTTCTGCTCCCTGCCCTGCTTCTGCCCTGCTGGGGCTCCCGGTGTGGCCCTCTGGGCTCTGCGCAAGAGAAATGAAGGGCGCGTTGGAAGTCCATCCTCTGTGGCTCTCGGGGCCTGTGTTGGTCAGCTTTTTCCTCGATGTGACCATAAGGCCCAACAAAACCACCTAGAGGAGGGAAAGCTCATTTAGGGTTTCAGCTGATGGTTTCAGAGGCCTCAGTCCACAGATGGCCCAGTCCAGGGCTCTGGGCCCAGGGTGCACGCCAAGGGGGAGGGGCCCAGCAGAGGGGAGCTGCCCCCTCCACGGCAGCCAGGAAGCAGAGAGAGGGGGGAAGGGGCCGCAGGGAAGATGCGCCTTCCAGGGCAGCCCCAAGACCACCTCCCACCACGCCCACCTGCAGTCACCACCCATCAGTCCACTCCAGCCAGGTGGGCTGCTGAGGTCGCACACATGGACACACACACACACAGGTGCACACGTGAACACACACACAGGGGCACACGTGAACACACACACACGGGCACACGTGAACACACACACAGGGGCACACGTGGACACACACACACAGAGGCACACGTGAACACACACACAGAGGCACACGTGAACACACACACAGGGGCACACGTGAACACACACACAGGGGCACACGTGAACACACACACAGGGGCACACGTGAACACACACACAGGGGCACACGTGAACACACACACAGGGGCACACGTGAACACACACACAGGGGCACACGTGAACACACACACAGGGGCACACGTGAACACACACACAGGGGCACACGTGAACACACACACAGGGGCACACGTGAACACACACACAGGGGCACACGTGAACACACACACAGGGGCACACGTGAACACACACACAGGGGCACACGTGAACACACACACAGGGGCACACGTGAACACACACACAGGGGCACACGTGAACACACACACAGGGGCACACGTGAACACACACACAGGGGCACACGTGAACACACACACAGGGGCACACGTGAACACACACACAGGGGCACACGTGAACACACACACAGGGGCACACGTGAACACACACACAGGGGCACACGTGAACACACACACAGGGGCACACGTGAACACACACACAGGGGCACACGTGGACACACACACACAGGGGCACACGTGAACACACACACAGGGGCACACATGGACACACACACACAGGGGCACACGTGAACACACACACAGGGGCACACAGTGTGTGCTTGTGGAGTCTGTGCCCCGTGGTTCCCGCTGCTTCAAGGTGGTCTCCAGGCTGGGCTCTCTGGTGTGCCAGCCCTGCTCCGGCACCTCTGAGGCTGCTTGTGAGGGCCAGGACATCTTAAGCGGCCACTTGCTGTGGGGAGTCCAGAGTTTTTCTAGAGACTTGTGTATTTAACATCCGTGCAATCGAGGCCGGCAGGTTTGCTGGCAGACTGCTGCGGGCCCCTGGTTGTCTGCATTCCCCTTCTGCTCCTAAGACCAGGGCCCCTCTTCTGGGCCTTCCTCCTGGGGCCAGCACTGCTGGTGGACCCCGTGTCCCATTCCTCTCCTACCTCAGGGAACAGCCCCTGGATCTCTCCCAGGAGGCCCTCTGTCCTGCAACCAGGAAAGACCCTATCCCAGTTCCCTTGAGTCTAGCATGCGGTCCTCCTGGGGTCTGTCCTTCCAGGACCAAGGCCAGCCCCTCTCCACCCCTTCCTCCCTCTTGCCATCTGAATGTGACCAGGCAGCTGGAACTAGGGCAGGTGTCCCCAGTCAAGGGGGAGCTGGGCAGAGGGAGCAGAACGGCAGGACGGGAGCGGCACAGCTGTCCTAAGCACCTCCCTGTGCCTCCGTCTTGCTGAAGCCATTGTGGTTCTGTGGTTACTGTATGTAAAGCCACATCTAGTCCCAAACAATGCACTTGATTATTTTGTTGGTGATAACCTGTCTTCTGGGCAGGGAGAGTGGCAGTCTTATCTCCCAGGTGGAACTCATGCTATCTCTATTATTTTTCTGAATATAGATCAGGCAGCTTGGCAGGCATGACCCCTGCCCCTTTCCCCAAGGGGGATGTAACTTCTGGAGCAGCAGCAACCATTGTGTGATAAAGAAGAGCAGCTGAATGCCGAGGATGGCCAAATGCCTGGGTTCCTGAAATTTCCATTCTAGCTCTTAGGACAGGCCCAAGCCACTTAGATTTCATTAAAGGCAGCTAAACACAGTCCTAACAAATGCATGCTTCTTGAGGGTTTGTTTTCTACAATTAATAATGTTTGTATTGCTGGGCACAGTGGCACACATCTGTAATCCCAGTGGCTCAGGAGACTGAGGCAGGAGGATCATGAGTTTAAAGCCAGCCTCAGCAATTTATCGAGGTGCTAAGCAGCTCAGTGAGGTCCTGTCTCAAAATAAACAAATAAAAAGGGCTGGGATGTGGCTCAGTGGTTAAGTGCCCCTGGGTTCAATCCCCAATACCAAAAAAAAAAAAAAAAAAGCAGACCGGGCAGCTGTGGCTTGTGTGTCAGGGGTGCAGAGAGGGGCTAGCTGCTCGGGCTCACTGCTCACAAACAGCTGTGCGGTCCAGCTGAAGGGGCAGGCCTCAGGGACTGACCCCAAGCTGCCTTTGCTATTTTAGTTGATTTCCTGGTTGTGGGGTGGCTGTGGCTCACGTTTGAGACTGGGGCAGCAGGAACAGCAGTAAGAAGCAGGCAGAGGCTTGAGATCCCTGAGCTGACCCGGCCCTGAGGGGCTCTTCAGGGGCCCTGGGTGCCCTTGACCCTGGGCTTGATTCCTTACGACAAAGGTCTGTCCTTGCTCTGCCTTTCAAGAGCCTCTTGGTCCTCTGGGTCTGTTTAATTCTGGTACTAAAGAAAAAGAGTGGCCTGGCCCAGCTGTGTCTCTGGCCCCCAAGCAGAAGCCCTGGACGTGTCAGCTCAGACAGTAGCCAGACAGCCTGGTGACCTTCCTGAGGGACAGGGACCCCACCCTTGCTCTTGGGGACTATCTCTGCTCCCTGGCCCTGCAGCTATGACTGCCCCAGGATGCCGCCTTTGCTGCTCCTCTACTCTGTGCTCTCACTGTCCTCGGGACCAGATCCGTCCTTGTGCCGCCTCAGCATCCTTGCCCTGTGACTGGTCTGTCTACAGATCTGAGAAATCTCCGTGTGGTGGGAGCTGGCACTTCCGGCTGGTAGCCACATGTCTCCCGTGGGGTGCAGGGTGCTCTCCTCCGTCTCACTGGGCCCTCTGTCATTCCCAGTGTGTCCCCAGGTTTGGCCAGTTACTGGAACAGCGGAGAGTCCTCCCTGTGATCCTGAACTGAGTGTTGGCCCCGGAGCTTGTCCTGCCTTCAGCTCTTTGGGGCCGCGTTGGTGGCTGCGTGCAGATCCATGCCTGGAGTCTTGGCAGATGATTCCTTTTATCAGGTCTCTATTTGCTCCTTTTTAAAATTTTTTATTCTGATTTCCCCCCAGTGAGGTGGATTCCCCCTGTGGTTTTGGTACCTTTCTCGTTTACCTACACAAATGGGAAGAGTAGATTTAACTATTGAATATTGGTTTGGAAAAGAGGGAGTCTCCTCTCTGGGCCACAGGATGGAGCACAGGGTGCTGTGAGCTCATCCCACACTTTCTCAGACCCCTGCCTGGGCACAGGTAGTGAAGCCAGGGCAGAATGCAATGCAGGGCCAGGCGCCCCTGCTGAAGGGTGGCCTTACTCAGAGATCCTGAGGCCAGGAACACAGTGCAGGGGCTGGTGAGTGAGGGTGGCCACTCACATAAGGGTCTGGACTCCTTGGGCTGAGGACAGAAGGGGGACCAGGCAGACAGGGCCTTGGCATCATATCTGGATGCAACGGGGGCTGGGGTGGGGTGCTGTGAGGAGGGCGCTGCAGTGGGGCGACCACCTGGGGAGCAGCCCAGCAGAAGGCACAGCGCAGGTGAAGACCATGGGTGGGCACAGCAGGAAACCTGCACGTCTGGAGCTGCAGGCAGAGGGTTTGGATTTCACTCCCAGCGGGACTGGAGTTCTAGGCGACCGTCTGGCCACTGTGTTGGTGAGCATCTGCTGTCTTGGGTGAGGGGTGGCCACAGGATGAGCTTTGAGGAGGCCTGAGAAGCGGGGTGGGAATCCTGGCCGGGTTTTGTGTGAGCCAGAAAGTGGGGTGGGAAGACCCGGCCTCAGCAATGAGCAGGCACCTCGAGCTGATGGATAAGCAATCAGCCTTTATCTGAACCTGGAAATGCTACAGAGAGAGGCCCTGGATGTGCCGCAGCCTCTGCTCCCTCTGCTTCTGCCCCAGGTTCTTCTTGAGGTTCTCCTGGGCTTCTTCAGGACACGTTCTGCTTAATGTCGCCATCGGGGTGGGAGGTGTAGGGTTACTTGGGGCAGCACCAGGAATGTCCTGGCAGGAGACAGGAGCAGACCCGTTGGGAGGGGCCCTGGAGAGCCGAGCCCCAGCTTAGGACTCAGCAGCCCAGTCTGCCTGGCTCTGGTCTCCCCGAGAATCCCAGCGTCCTGGCTCTCCACACACCAGGTGCTGCTGGGCCTTGGGCAGAGCAGAGCTCCGAGTCACTCTCTGGTTGGTCTGCTGAGAGGGAACAAGGCCTTGGGGCCCACAGGAGCTTCCCTCCCCTGCCTAGCATCTGCACTACTCAAAGTCCTGCTCCTCATCTGCCTTGTGCCTGCATCCTGAGGGAAGGCAGAGGTCATCTGTGCCACAACCTACACCCCCATCCCACCGCTCTCACCCACCTCCCCAGCACTCCTCCCCCTGTCCAGGAGCCCTCCCATGGGCCTCCATGGAGCTGCTCCACACAGGAGCCAGGTGTCCTGGGTGCACACCCTCCCAGCTGGGCTCACCCTGGTCAGGACTCCACTCCCACTGCAGGCTCCTCCCAGGCCCAGGGCTCCAGCCACTCCCACTGCAGGCTCCTCCCAGGCCCAGGGCTCCAGCCCACTCCCACTCCTGGCTCCTCCCAGGCCCACAGCTCCACCCACTCCCACTCCTGGCTCCTCCCAGGCCCACGGCTGCACCCACTCCCACTCCTGGCTCCTCCCAGGCCAATGGCTCCACCCACTCCCACTGCTGGCTCCTCCCAGGCCCAGGGCTCCACTCATTCCTGCTACTTCAATTAGCACTCTGTGGCTCCCCCACCCCTGCTGCCCCAACTCTGGGTTCAAGGTTGGCCCTGCCTCCCCTCCTGAGGCCCACCCCTGCCTGCGCTGTGGCCTGTGCTCAGCTCCCACTCCAGGAGCATCACCATCAACCTTGGTGGTAGGGCCCAGTGCTCCTGCCCCCCAGGCGGCCACCCCACCTTCCAAGTGCCCCTCACCCCACTGCCCGCCTTCCTGATGTGTCCCTGGCCAGTGCTGTGACCCAGGCTCACCTGTGCCTTCCAGGGGACCTGGAGGCTGCTTCCCCTGCAGCCCAGGGCTGCCCATCTGACCATGGGCTGAGGGCTCACCTGAGAGGAAGGGATGGGCCAGGAGCAAGGGTTGAGGTAGCCATGGGAGGGCTCCTGGACATGGGGAGGAGTGCTAGGGAGGTGGGTGAGAGCGGTGGGATGGGGGTGCAGGTCATGGCACGGTTCTGTGTGGAAGGGAAGATGGGTGCCTGGGCAGGGCAGCAGGTCCAGGCGAGTGCTCAAAGCTCAGGAGAGCAGCACCTTGGGTCCCTGAGCCCTAAATGGGGCTATCTTGTGGCCAGAGCAGAGGGACCTCAGAGCTCCTGGGAAAGATGGGACCTGTGGCTCCCCCCAGTTCCCTGAGACACCGTCAGGTTCAAGGGCAGAATTCAGCCAACTCCTCACAAAGGGGAGACCCCCAGAGGCACAAACCCCCAGAACCAGGGACCAGCCCTGACTTTACCTCAGGGCTGGGAACCTAGTACCTCGGCCCTCAGTGTGGTGTCCCCCACGCCCCTGTTCTCCAGGAAGCAGGGCTTTGCTGAGCCTGTTGGGTGATCCTGGGGGGCCATGCCCTCCTGGCTTCACGGCCTCCACCAAGATGGGCATCGGGGGCCTGGTGCTTCCGTGGAAGGAGGACTGCAGTCTCAGCACATGTGCTGGGGAGGGGGGGCAGACCATGAGGGGGAGCTGGGGAGGAGGGGTGGGGCAGGCCATGAGTAGGAGGTGAGGACGGGTGGTAGGGCTCACTCACCCTGGATGGCCGACTCACAGGCCTGGCTCACCAGCTGGAAGATGGTGGCCAGGGACTGAGGTTCGCCCTGGAAGGAGGACATGGCTTTGGGACCCCAACTAGTGCCGCCCAGGAAGGCCCAATAGCAGGAGCTGAGCTGAAGACCCCAGGCTTTCAGCCTCACCCACCTTCTCTCCTTGCTCCCCTTTGGGCCCGGGCAACCCCTGCAGCAGGAGGTGCAGAGGGAACAGGCAGTCAGGAGAGGAAAGCAGCTTGGTGCCACACGTGCAGACAGTGCCTGGGCACTGTGGCCCAAGCTGAATCCCCAGACCCTGGGAGCGGCCACACAGGGAAGGCAACTGGGCTTTTTGTCCTGCCGCGGGACGGTCCTCAAGTGGGCTGGAACTGTGCTGCAAAGGACCTGCCCTGGCTGTGGCCTTAGTGCTGGGGATGGGGCCCTAACAACCGGAAGCTGCTGGAGCAGGCCTGAGCTGGAGCGCCTGCCCACCACCCTCTTCCCCCA
Source organism: Marmota marmota marmota (assembly GCF_001458135.2). Taxonomy (NCBI): domain Eukaryota; kingdom Metazoa; phylum Chordata; class Mammalia; order Rodentia; family Sciuridae; genus Marmota; species Marmota marmota. Next base: position 915,882 of record NW_026000026.1, read on the forward strand.
GCTCACCAGGCCCTGGAGCCCTCCCAAGGGACCTGTGGGGCTGCCTCGGCCTCCAAATAAGGTGGGCCGCAGCAGCTCCCCAGGGGTGAGGGCCCCCTGAGAGAGGGCTGCTGCTCTGTTCTCTTCTCCCTGACTGTGGCCCCAAGGCCAGGGAAGGGCAGAACCAGCCCAGCTCCACTGGCTGCACACAGGCTCCAAGTGAGGAGCAGGCCAGCCTCCCACAGGAAGTCCTGAGCTTGGACACCTGGACAGGCTGTGCTTGAGCCCCCTCAGCTGACTGGCGGGTGGTGGGAACTTACTGTAGGCCCCACGGCTCCTGGAGGCCCTCGTTCCCCGTTGGTGCCCCTGGCCCCTACCAAGCCCTGGAAGCCCTGCAGAGATGCAGAAGACAGGGTTTGGCTGGCACCCCCAGCGAATCTGCCCACCTCTGTCCTGGCTCCCAAACAACGGTGTCCCCAGCCCCACTGCCTGGTAGAGGCCATAGCCCTTAGCTCCACCCCCCTGCCCTCAAGTTTCGACACTTCCCCTAACTGGCCCAGTTCTGCCCCCAACCTGGCACCCAGGAAAACCTCACCTCGTGCCTAGGCAGACCCCCGTGCCCCTCACCCAGCTGTCTATCAGTTCCCTGATGCACTCCAGAAACTGGAGGACAACCACTCCACAGAGGGGGTCCTTGTGGGAGAGCCCAGCAGTGTTTCAGCAGCTAGCCTGAGACTGCCCCTCAGGGGTCTCCCAGGCACTGAGTTCACAGCAAAGACCCCCTGGGAGGTTCGACCCAGGAGAGAAGGTCCTTTCAAGGCCAGGGAGCCCCAGGTTGCCTTTGCTGATCTGGCTGCTGGGAAGTCTGCCCAGAGGGACAGGGGGCCTGGGGCCGGTTCCTACAGCCAGCCTAGCCTACCCATCCCTAGCAGGCCCAACCAGGAGCCCTGGTGACCCCTGTCCTGTGGCGTTGGGCGGAGAAGGGGGTGGGTCTGCATCTCTGCCACAGGTAAGGAAGGCCCCTGTGGTGGCTGCTTCGTGCAGGAGAGAAGCCCCCTCCAGGTCACCTCTTGGGTTGGCCTGGTCAGGAGCCAGAAGTGTTCAATCCCTTCTTCCCAAACTGGCCCTGCCCAGCTCCCAGGACCTCAGCATTCTGGGTGAGGGCTTGTGGAGGAGGTGACGCCTACCCTGGGGCCAGGGGGGCCAGGCTGGCCAGCAGGTCCCTCTAGTCCTCTCATTCCCTGAAGGGCAAAGGCAGGGTGAGCTGGGGTGTGGCTTGTGCCCACACCTCCTCCCATGGGAACAGCCCCGCAGCAGCAGCAGCAGCAGCAGCAGCAGCAGCCTGCACGCCAGGTGAGCCACACCAAGGCAGCGGGACTTGCACCTGCCCCGGAGAGAGTGCAAGCTGCTGCCCCCACCTGACCCTGGTATGGGCTGGGGCCCCACCCTCCTGCCCCCGCACCCCAGCCTCCATCTCCAAGACCTTCCCAGGCTCTCTTCTCTCCCAGTGCACACACCTTCCGGCCCAGAACAAGTACCTTTGGTCCCTGGAGGCCAACTCTCCCAGGGGTGCCTTGCTGGCCAGGGTAGCCCTGGAAGGGAACAGAGGTGGCCGGCCAGGCAGGGGCAAAGGTTATACCCAGAGGAGGAGGTCAGCCCAAGGCCCTGCCCAGCCACAGCCCAGCCCATACTACCTGTAAGCCTGGGAGTCCCTGGTCTCCCTTCTCTCCTTTTGACCCTGGTGGGCCCTGGAGGGGAAGGTGAACTGGGTAGCAGAGGGAAGGGTGGAGGGGAGGTGGGTGGGGGTGGGGTACACCTACCACAGGTCCCTGGACTGTGCGGCCCTGGGTCCCTGGTGACCCCTGCTGACCTCCAGGGCCCTCAGGTCCTGTCTGTCCAGGTGGCCCTGGCTCTCCCTGGAAACACAGGCAGGGGGCTTGGGCTGAGAAGGCATGCTTCCTGACCAGCCCAGACCCAGGCCACACAGGCCCCTCCACTAGAGGGTCAGAAGCACCCTGATGCCCTCATGCTCCCCTGGGTGGGTCCCCATACAGCTCTGTCTACAAGCGCAAACCGCGGAGGTCGCTTCTCCAGGACCGCAGACACAGAGGGGAGCCAAGCCAGTTCTGTGCACCCGCTCCCTGGCCTCCCAACCCAGGCAGCTGGAGCCTGAAGCCAATCACATCACCAGGGCGAAGCCAGAGAGTGCAGCAGCCAGCTGCAAAGGAGAGGTGGGAGACCTGCCCAGGCTCTGAACCCCTCAGGGGCCCTGTGGTCTGGGAGTCCCATCTTGGACAAGTGGCCCCAATGGGCAGGGGCACCCTTTCAAATTACTTTTTGAATTAGCATGTGAATGTTCCACATTCTACTAAGCAGACTGCATGGCCTTGTCATGAGTATCAATGCACAAAACTAAACACAGGGTCAGAGAGAGAACATAAGCTGGTGGTGAGGACCCAGAGCCCAGCTGGCTTCATCCAGCGACATCACAAAACAAATAACACACATCTCCCAGAGAAAAGTATCTGACAGTGCCCATGACTACTGTGCAAGCACCACATAGCATCTCATGTCCACTCTTGATTTTCAAATCTCACAATAAATTTGAGTAAATGGACTTTACTATCACATGAAAAAATACATGCGGGCTTTCACATGCACTCTGCACTGGACTGTGCAGCCCTGGGTCCCCCAGCGCCAGGAGGAAGCTGAGACACCTGCACACCACTGGGTGGGCTTCTGCAGCGCTCACCAATACCACTAGGCAAGAACAGAAGTGAGAGTAAAGAAAAACCACCTGAAAACCAAGAATCACACAGACAATCCATTCAGAAAGCTGGATAGGAAAATGTTGCTCAGAGACGACGGCCCTGCAGAAGCCACCAGGCAGACACTGCAAAAGGGAAGGGCCTGGTGACAGCTGTGACGAAAAGATGCAAGGTTTGGGGTGAGCTAGAGCCCAGGCCAGATAAGCCACTTCTTGAAAGTCTCGTGGAGAGTCACAAAAGAAACCTGGACAACAGAAGGATGCCAAGTTCCTGGGCAAGATTCAAATGATAAAAATGCTACTTGTTCCAGGCACGATGGTGCACACCTATAATCCCAGCAGCTCGGGAGGCTGAGGCAGGAGGATCACGAGTTCAAACCCAGCCTCAACAATTTAGGAGGCCCTAAGCAACTTAGAGAGACTCTGTCTTAAAATAAAATATAAAAAGGGCTAGGGTGTGGCTCAGTGGTAAAAGTGGGCTCAATCCCTAGTACCAAAAAAAAAAAAAGTAACATCTGTGTGAAAACACTTGTCACAAACAAGGCCAAAGGACACAGTTGTGACTCCTTCGCAGAGTGAGGCTGGCGCACAGTATGTGAAGCACCCATGAAGAAACAAGCCAGCGGCACCCTGGAGCCAGGGCATGCTTCCCACAGGAAAGGCTGCCTGCTGCAGACATGAGGGACAGGGACGCAAGGTGGCAGCCGCTGTGTCAGCCAGGCACCCTGGGTGCACCCCTGCTCTACAGAGGCTGCTCCGCCTCGCCTGGCCTCCAGGGGGCAGTGTGGCTTTCTATACCCAAGCTCTGTGCTCTTGCCCAGCACCAGGCCCACGTGGTTGGTGGTACACAGGGCGAGACGTGGGCCGTGGAGGTTCACGACCTCCCCCTTCTGATGCAAGCTGGCTACCATCTGCGGCGCATGCTCATTGGGAGGACCGGGCCAGCCTGCCAGGACACTCTGCCAAGGCAGGTGCAGGGTGGAACGCAGGGTGTGGGGCTGGGGGGAGGCAGCCTCTCAGCCCCTGCGCACTGAACATACTGAACATCTCAGAGCCCAGCTGGGAGCGCCTCCCAAGCCACACAGGTGTGGTGCTGTCACTGGGGCACCATCTTCGGCCTCCTCTGCAGAGCCAGACCCGGCCAGACACCCACAGAGCCTGCGACAGCACCAGTGTGTGGGGCCAAACAAGTCTGTACTTGTGGCACCTACGCCCCCTTGGTCCAGAGGCCTTTGGCAAGTGTCTGTAGAAGGAAATAGAAGGCGGCCTTCAGAGCCAGACAGGCCTGGGCCCACCGACTGGGCAGGGGCCTCACCTCCCAAGTCTGCTTCCTCGTCTGTGCCATGAGCTGACCCTACCCGTGGGGACAGTGAAGAGGGAATGCTCACTAAGTAGCAAGATCAGGTCCAGGTGGCCCATAGGTGACAGGAGAGGCCAGGCCAACCCCCGAATTGGGGACCGGGCCTGTCTGCAGCTCAGGGAACCCTCTCTCTATAGGAGAGGGTGACATGAACTGCTGCTGAGTTAAGATCCAGACAGCCCCTGGGCCTCACAGACTTACCCTGGGCCCAGGGAGGCCCTGTCCTCCTGGGGTGCCATTCCTCCCAGGGAGGCCCTGCAACAGCACAAGTAGGGCTGAGTCCCCAGTCCTACCCCAACCCCGAGCCCCACCCAGGCTCCACCCAACCCCGAGCCCCACCCAGCCCTGCACCCCTGTCTACATCATTGGGCACAGGCTGGATCAGGAGTCTCTGGATCCAACCCTAGCCCCGTATGCAACTAGATCTGCCCAACACCGTCCTGAAGAAGTGCTCCTGACAGAGGTCTGGGGCCTCTCAAGCCATGCCCCACAGGAGCGCCTGCCTCCTGCAGGTGAGCTGAATACCAACCTGGGGCAGCCAGAACAGAGCCACCTGGAGGCTGACCCTCACAGCTAGCCACGTCATACCCCACCAGCCACCACCAGCAGGTCCCTGGAGACAGGGGACATTCAGGAAATGCCTGAAGAGGGGTTCGTGCCTGACATGGCAGGAGGATCAGGGCTTGGGGAGGGAGGCCCAGCCAGTGGGAGAAAGGGCTTGGCCACGGCTGGGCTCGTGGCCTGGAGTGACACAGCAGAGGCGACAGATGAAGGGCGTCCCTCTGTGGGCAAGCCTCGAGTCCTGCTGGTTAATGGTGCCACACCCCAGGGCTATGCCTTGGCCTGGAGTTTCAGTCACCCCCAGAGTAGAGGCTACTGGACTCACTGGAGGGCCTTGAGGTCCTGGGGGCCCAGGAGTCTCTGAAGAGCAGGTGCAGGCAGAAGGGAAGACAGGGCATGTCTCTCCGTCCCTCTGGAAGAAAGGAGACTGCTCATTCATGGACCCTCTCCTGGCTCTCATCTGACCCTGGGGCTGAGCACGGAAAAGACGCCTGACTCCAGGGAAACACTCTGTGTGGGGCATGGCGGGGACAGAAATGCAACAAGGTAGGTCTGGACTCAGGCCACTGAGTCCCTCTAAGAGCAGCTGGGTCCTGGGTGCCTCCTCCCAGGTGCCCATACAGACCCCAGGCAGGTGGGTAGCTTCCTCCCACTCCCCTCCGAGGCCCCCAGAATAGACAAGGCCAGTACCGGGCACTGAGGGGACCAGCAAAGGCCCTGCATGTGGCTTTGGGTGTGGGGTTCCTGCAAGCCCGGGAGACCTCCACCTTGCTAGATGAGGACTCCTGGCCCGCCTGCACCTTGCTGGGCCTACCGAGAAGGGGAGCAGGATCCAACAGAACCACTGCAGTAGGGGCTTCCTGGCCTGCCCCCAGCATCTGTCCTACCCAACCACCCTGGTCCCCAAAGGCCACCTCCTCCAGGAAGCTTTCCCTGATCTCCCACAGCACAAGCTTAGGCCTGTCTACCTGAGCCTCTGTGACGTGTGGGGTGGACACACTCAAGGCTGGGATGGTACCCAGAGCCTCACGGCCACCTACCAATGCAGGAAGCTCACAGCACTTGTCCTCATCTGCCCAGGTGTCACCACACACAATCTGCAGCATCTGAAGCTGGAACTATGGAGCAGGGGCATCAGCCAGATGCAGGTCCCTGGAGACAGCCCTCACCAGACCAGCAGGACAAAGACCAGGCTCACCGTAGCTGAGCTGCTCCGGGGACCCCTGGCCTTGGCCAGCCTCCCCAGCATGACAAAGCCAGAGGTGGGTGAGCTAGCCTCTCCGATGGGCCTCTCAGCCACCTTCTGGCAGTCCACATACAGTCTGACCTTGGAGTGTCCCACAGCCACATGCACCTGTAGATGTTGCAGGGTCAGCACCTGCCTAGCTGCCAGGCCAAGGTGTCAGAATAGGTGGAACAAGAGTCGCCCACCTGGGACCTGGGCAGGGTCCTGATGATACCCACATCCCATGTGACTTCCAGGGCAATTCCCAAAGCAGGTGCCTCCCAAAGAGAAGGGCTAGAGTGCACTTTGACCCAAATTAAAATAGGGCCACTGAAACAAAGGGACATCAGGGTCAGAGGACCTAGGTGGGTTATCGCCTGACTTTCAGGGACTTGTGCTGGTGCTCCAGGGCAGGCAGCTGCACATGGGGACAGCTGGCAAGCGGGACGGGGCCCGTAGAGCTGAGTAGAGTTCCCAGGACCTTGTGGTAGCTCCCGAAGAAGATCTTCTTCACCTCCTGCAGGTCGAAAGTGGCCACCTGCAAGGCAGCTCTGGGGTCATGGTTGAAGTAGGTCAGCGACTTTCTGCCAGCTGCCAGGGTGAGGTGAGCAGCAGGTAAGCATCTGTCCTACCCAACCACCCTGGTCCCAAATGATGGGAAAGGACAGACTGAGAGAGCTGCAGGACCCAAGGCCATGCCCAGGACCCTGGCAGGTCTCCACCGTGAAGGGCAGGGGGGCAGCTCTGAGGAAGCTCAGGACACCTGGCTCTTGCTTAGGGTGGGCACTAAAGAAAGGGTGAAGCCAGGGCTCCCATTCCTCCCAACTGCCGAGGGTGACCCGGGGCCCCAGTCACCATCCAGAAGAACCCCGAGGATGGGCTGAAAGTCTTCAGCCGTCATCTGCCACAGCGCAAAGGCTTCGCGGGGTGTCTCGGGGAGCAGGCGCACAAGGAAGACAATGGTGTGCTCAGGCGGCAGGGCCACTGGGTGGATGTCGCTGGAGGCATGGGCGGGGGCGTGAGCAGAATGGAGGGTGGCTGGGCTTGGACCAGGCCTCCCAGGCACAGGCCCCCTGCAGCCCCAGCCTCACCCTGGCGCTGCTCTGCTGATCATGGTGGAGCCTGCACGCACAGCCTTCCCAGCTGTGGACGGAGTGTGGCAACCGTCTGTACCCCAGAACACAGACTGGGGGTACATACGGCCATGGTCTAAAGGCCAAGCTGGGGTCTCCCCTGCCTCAGTGTCCCCAGGAGTAACATGGGGTATGTAAAGGACAGAATTCCCTCCAAGAAGCTTCAAGGCACCTGGCCTGACACAGCCCTCTACCTCCCCTGAGGCCTGGCCAGTGAAGGTCACCTAGAAGGGGCTCACCCAGGCCCTGTGCTTCAGGGTCCCTGTGTGGCAGAAGACCCACCAGGAGAATCCACAGGTTACTCCTGAGGGCCGGGAGCCCACAGGCACATAGGCAGCGCTGCCCTCAGGAGTTGGCCCACTGACCACAGCTGTCCTAGGGCTCAGGCTGGGGGCTCCTGGCCAGGACCTATGCAGGCCCAGGTGCACTGAGGGGCAGGGGAGGGGTCTCTGGTCACACAATAGAAGTGCTCCCCAGAGCCTGCAGCCTCCTACCTGGCCTTCACGTGCTCTTGGGATAAAAACCCGGCCACCACTTCCTGCAAGGCTTTAGGCACCCTGACCCCAAGGCCGTGGCACGGCTGCTCCTTCCTCCTGAGCCGTCCCCCACTCTCTGCCGGTGGCTCTTGTCTGCTGCCTCCTTGGGGACCTTCCTGACCGCACCACGAGAAGGTGGGGGACTGAGGCCCCTCAGTGCAGCTGCCATGGTGCAGATGCATCTGTGCTGGGTAAGCACACCTGGGAAACCTCTGTCCCCTTCTGGAGCTCAAAAAGGAGAGCAGGCAGCACCGAAGCACCATGTACCCTGCAGGCTGGTGGCCGGCACCTGAGACGGGTGACTGAGGAATGGTGGCTGGGATGCCGAACACCTTGGTGCAAGGTGGGGCCAGAGGCAGGGGGTGGAGACCAGGGCTCCAGGCCGTGGGAGCATCCCAGCTGCCCACCCAGCAGAACAGCGGTGAAAGCCCAGACGGGAGGAATGGGGCCACCGCTTCTGCAGCAGCACTTCCACACCACCCTACGAAGAAAATGGGGGCAAAAGGGGGCAGGTGTCAGCGACCATGCTCGAGAGAAGACACACAAATGGCCAGCAGGCAGAGGAACAAGTGCCCAGCATCGCTGATCATCTGAGAAGTGCAGGTCAAAGCCACCCCTGAGGCAAAACAGCTGTTACCCAGACAGCAAGGTCAGTGCTGGGGGGAGGGGCTGCACAGGGTGGGACGGTGCTGAGCACAGCCACGGGGCAGCAGGGGGAGCTGCTGTCCCCACAGGTCCAGAGCAGGTGAAGTCGGGGTACAGAGGATCCTGCCCTCCATGGTCACTATAGCACCACCCACAACAGGGGAGCCACCCAAGTGTCCACCTGCTGAGGACAGAGAAGGACACATGGGATTAGACCCAGAGAAAGGCTGATGGCCACAGGGAAGAAGGGGCCTGCCATTCGTTCGCAGCAACCTGGGGAAGTGAGGTGGTCTCTCTCCTGCGGCAGCTATAGCAGTGGCTCTAGAGGCAGAGGGCGAGTGCTGGCTACCACATCCACGCCGCAGGAGAGCCACGCGATCACGGGAGAAGAGAGGTTTGTCTCCTCCGCAACGCGGTGAGAGCGTTGGAATGCGTGAGGGGGCAGGAATGCCTACTGGACCCAAAGACCTCACAACTGTGCTTGTATGGAAACACCACACCATGCCCCGTTAACAGGCACCATGTTTATGTGTCCATGCATCCATTTAAAGCATATTTAAATCTAAAATAAAATGTGGTTATTTAAAAAAACAGTGGTGCAGTGGCATGTGCCTACAATCTAGGGAGGCTGATGGCAGCCTAGTGAGACTCTGTCCCAAATAAAAACAAAAAGGGGCTGGGGATGTGGCTCAGTGGTAGAGCACCCCTGGGTTCCACTCCTAGAATCACAAAAATAAAAATAAAAGGATAAAAGAACAGACCACCCCTGAAGGAGATGCCTCTAGCGCGAGCACAGCAACAGGAGGCGGCGCTGCCCGTGGTGGATAGCTGTGCCACAAGGCCCAGGGACCTGGCATCTCCACACAGTGCTACCCTGATGCAGCCTCTCTAACCTCTTCACTGGGCCCCCAGGCTGGCTGCAACCTGCATCTGTGTGGCCCAGAAAGCAGGGACCTGGAGAAGCCTCCCGGCCCTTCTGGCCACCTGCTCAGGGCCACGGGCCCCAGTGCCCCTGCATGCCTCAGTTAGACCCTACTGGTAATTTCTGGCACGTGGCCCTGTCAGTCCTTTGGGGATCTGGGAAGTCAGCGCCTGCTCTTGCTGTTACCATGCCACGTGCACCGCAGTGCAGGTCTGTGACTCAAGGTGTTGGGGTAAAGGGGGACCACACGCCCTCTACAGCTGCTAACTTGGCAGGCAAAGGCAGTCAGCATCATGGACCATGTTCAGGACGCAGCTAGGGGACCAGTCCCCAGGCCAGGTGGGGAAAGACACATGCATGGCTGCAGATCATGCTGAGGGGCAGGCCCCATTCCACACGAGATCTGCTGACTGTGAGATGGGAATTTCTAGCACACAGGTGAAACCAGTCGGCAGTGTGATGAAGAGATGCCAGGGCCAATAGGCTCTGGGAGCCAGGGATGTGGTCAGTCTCCTTCTTGTGCCCACCTCTGCCCACCTGACTTCCCACAGCCCCACTTGCAGTTCCAGCCCCATTGGCCCCTCATACCTAGTCCGTCGTGTCAGCTGGGCATCCTTGAAGAGTGTGAAGGTCGGGGTCAGGCCCAAGGCTGAGGGTTCCATGGCCACACCTCGAATAGAGGCGTGCTCCTTCTCCACCAGGCCGAAGGCTGCCATCAAGTCAAATCCTGGTGGACAGGGAAAGATGACAGGCTGGAGCAGAGGTCCAGACTGAAAGGTGAGGCAGGAGAAGGGGCTGTGCTGAGAAGGGGTGGCCTGGCTGCGGGAGCTGGAGAGCAAGGGTCTGGGGCAGCCTCTGGGTCAGCACCACCTTGGCCCCTTGGGAGAATCCAGCCCCTCGCTCTCCATGCCCACCCCTACCCCAGACCATGACTCCTCTTTCCCTGGCTAACCGTTTCAGTGTGGGAGGCCCAGAGATGGAAGAGGTGGGACCAGTGGCACACAGCCCCAACCATGACCCTAACTCCCATCTCCCCCAACAAGCAGAGCCCTAGCACCCGCACCACCCCACCCAGCCTCCAAGTTTGTTTTCCTCTCCAAGAAGGGCCTTGCTGAGTTCCCCTTGTCCAGCACCACAGCCATACATGGTCCCTTCTGCTGCACATGGCCTGAGGACCCTCTAGGCCCCTGATCCTTCAGGGCTGGGCCATGCCCTGAGCCAGCAGAGTCATGGGAACCTGGGCAGGTCCTCAATGCAGCTGGTCCTTCTTGGGCACGAAGTATGGGGTGAATCTCACCTTATGCTGGGCGCTAATCAGTGCATGGCTGACTAGCAGCCCCAAGCAGGAGGCCAGCAGAGGCTCCAGCTCTTTCAAGGTTGCAGTCTCTCCTGCCTGCCATCCACTGGCCACACCTGCAGGCCCAACAGTGGGCCCAGGGCAGCCACAGCCTGCCTCCCAGGTGGACGCACAGCCTTCACATGGCTTAGCACATCTGCCTGCCACCGTCTCCCTGCTGGCAGAGTTCCCTGGCCATGTTCCTGAAGCCAAGCATCTACTCTCTGAGGAGGACCTCAGCCCTCGTGAAACATGAATGAGGACCCCTCAGGCTTGGCACCTGGAAACCCAGCTTCCATGCAGCAGCAAGCTCCACAGAGGCCAGAAAAGCCTAGACTCAGCTTTGCTTCTGCCCTGCACAAGCTGACACCGACCTGGGCCAGCCTCTGCTCCCTTGTGAAACAGGAATGGAACTGCCCTGCCAACCTCAGGGGGCCATCCGAGAAGGTGCAGTCTGCACCCGAAATCCTATGGTGGGTCTCCAGTGGGTCTCCCTCAACCCCCATTCCTCAGAAAGAGCCTGAGAGAAGCAGGGTAGAGTGCACTGGCCACAGGTGTGCAGGACCTACCTGGGAGGGAGCTGTCCGGGTGGAGGGTGGGGCAGGCTGCTGCAAGGAGACAGAGGGTCATGAGCCACCTCAGCCTGACCAAGTCACCAGGGAGCAGCCGCTGCATGATGACACCCTGATCTCTCTTGTGGACACAGGTGGTCTGTGCTGCATCTCCACCTGCCTGCCCCCTTACTGCACTGAAGGCCTGTGGTACCCGTCCCTCTAGGAAAGGGACAGGGTAGTCCTGCCACCTCTGGATCTCACTGAGTGAGCAAGCGCTCCACTCTCCCTGCAGGGCCCAGGGCCAAAGCTAAGGGCTTCTCTGGATGCAGCACCCTGAGAGGGTGCTGGCTCTAGCTGCAGGCCCAGGAGATGTTGGGTGTGAGGCAATCAGACTCAGGAACACAGGTCGCTCTGGGGCTAGTTCCAGGGCAGGTGTGGGTGAAGGAAGCATGTCCACTGAATAATGAGGATTCTGCCCCTTGGGCATTCAAGCCACAACTAGATGATCCTGCAGAGATGCCAGGGGGGAGTTGAGGTGAGGGACTGCATGGCCATTGAGGCCATCTGCTCCGCGCAGCTGTAGCTGACCAAGAAAACCAGTGCAAAATAATAGCAAGAAAGGACTCTTCTTGGCTAGGTCCTGGCCATGCTGTTGGGGGGTTCCAGGCCCAGTGGAGACATGTCCATGTCCTAAATGCTTCAAGGCAAGGTCAGCCCTGACTCCCGGACTGATCTTTCATGTAACTGGCCTCCTTCATGTCTGTGCTCAGCATCCCGCTCACTCTGCCCCTTCACATCCCAGACACCCCAGTACCAGCCAGTCCTGATGGCACCAGCAGGTGAGGCCAGAGTGGGAGTGCTGACTGCAAGACCTGCAGAGCTCCGTTCTGATTGTTGTGCTCTAACCTGAATCAGGTCATCATTTTAGAATGAGATGGCTTCTCAAGGTCACCTCCATCTCCCTTCTGGGGTCTGGCTAGATCTGGGTCTGTCTGGGTCTGGGGTCTTGGTGCCCACTTACCTGTCCAGCCCATGGCAGACACTGCCACACTCTCCCCTGCTCCATAGACAGCTGAGACCAGGACCTTGTACTTGGTGGCAGCTAGCAAGTCAGAGAGCACGGTGTGGTTCCTGGGCCCTGGCACAGAGATCTGAGGGGCAGGAGTCACCTAAGTGGGCTCCTCCTGGAGGAGCTCACTATGAGGCTTGGCTTTTTTCTGTCTGAGGCCACCCTCAGCACACAGGGTGGGCCACATTTCACCCACTGACCTCCCCCACCCTAGAAGGTCCCTCATTGGGTGGCTGCTGCTCTCCACAGACTTACTGATTGATCAGGTCTGGAGCCTGTGGCAGGCGTGTAGGTGAGCCGGTAGTGGAGAACATGGCCACTTGGGGGTGTCCAGCTGACCCGAAGGCTGTTGGGAATCTCCGAGGACAGAGCCAGGCTGGAGGGGGGACTTCTGCTTGCTGCAGCTAGCAACAGCAGAGGCAGTGTGGGGCTCAGGGCCCTCCACAAGGGGCCACTCTGCAGGCAGGGGACCTAACCTGTGCTGAACTGGGCACTCTGCTTCCCAACCTGCACCATGCCCCCATCGCTGCACCACGCCCCCATCGCCCCCATCGCTGCACCATGCCCCCAGTGCCACACCACATCCCCAGTGACACACCACGCCCCCTTGCCACACCACACCCCCAGTGCCGCCCTAGGCTTCCCAGTGCGGCACTCAGACATCAGCCCCCACAGCAGGTCCTGCTGTCCCAGCACAGAGCTATCACCCATGCCTGGTGATGTGGACCCTTGGTCAACTCTGGAACACCTGTCCTCCACAGGAGCTCACTGAAGCCCCAAAACTGCCAGCATTCAGGCCCAGAGGTCAGGGACTTTTAGACTCTGCCTGCCAGTGGTTTGGGGTCTGAAGTCTCAGGGGAGTCTGGGTTCTCCTTTGGGTTGGTCCTGCCCCAATCTAGAAAAATGGAGAGAGGACTACCTACAGGGGGAGTAGCGGAGGGACACAGGGTCACTGCGGGCCCCGTCCCTGTAGTAGGCCAGGATGGTGATCTCGTACTCTGTGTGCTTCCCCAGGTCAGGCAGGACAGCTGTGCTCAGGGTTCCTGGGACAGAGATCTGGAGAGATGAGAGTCTAGGTGTTCACCGGCTCATGGGGAACCTCACGCTGGGGGTCTGGATCCCAGGCCCCGGGCAGAGAGGTGTCCCCAGGATGCAGAACTGGGGTGGGCACATAGGGCCCAAGCCCCCGCTTGGCCTCAGCACCTGGGGTGGGAGGGTCTCCTCTGAACAGCCAGCCTGCCCTCCCTACCGCACCTCATGGGCCTGCCCCTTTCCCAGGGGTGTCCACTTGATCTGGTAGACCAGTACGCCCGATGAGGCTGCCGCTGCCCACACCAGCCTGACTGCATCCCCTGGCAGCTCTGTCACCGACAGCTGGCTCGGGCTGGGGGCTTTCCCTGGAAGGTGAGGCAGCAGCTGGGCTTAGAGTGCTGGCCAGGAGCCAAGAGGGACACACAGAGGAGTATCCCTGAGTCCCAGGCCATTGTACCCTCCCCTCACACCTCTCCAGCCACTTGCCCCACCTGGCTCAGCTCTGGCCCAGAGGGGATGCTCAGTGGACGTGTGTTGATGTAAACGGTCCAGTAGAGCAGGATCAGCCCATCCATCTCTCGGCCCCAGACCTGACCTCCCGATACTCACTTGTGGTCACACGGCCAGTCAGCGTGGAGGAGCCTCCCCCAAGGTAGAGGCAGGTGATACGAACAGTGTAGGTGGTAGAGGAGAAGAGGGGTCCCAGAGCAGCCCACGTAGCATTCCCAGGAGCCTCTGTCTGTAGGGGGCATGGGCAGACCCAGTGGGCACCCAGAGCCCCTCTCAGGGCAGAGATCCAGGCCTGGGACCTGCAGCCATCACTACTCTGTGGCCCCAAAAATGCAGAAAATGGGGTGGGGACCAGAGACCCAGGAAGCCCCCCATAGACCCTGAAGTGGGGGCACCTACAGCTGCTCCACGGTGTCACTGCATTGATTCTCTACCTCATGTCCCTCCACATCCCACTGGAGTCCCTCAGTGGCCAAGGTGGGGCTAAAGACATGAGCCCCCAGGTCAGCTGTGGGGGACGGGGCAGTCGTGGGCACGACACGCCAAGCAGGGAGAGGCCTGGGAGACTACATGGTGGGGCTGAGGGTTCTGGGCCCCCCCACGGTCTGCACGCGCACCCTGGTCCCTCAGCAGCTCTCACCACACTTGAGCCCCAGGCAGGTCCTCTCACCTGCCCTGAGTGACCACCATCACTGGAGATGTAGCTGACCCTGACCAAGCGCATGGGCCTCTGGGTGCCCTCCCAGGACACACGGGCTGAGTCGTGGCTCACGTCTGAGAAGCCCAGGTGCCTTGGTGGGGCCAGGGCAGCTGCAGAGCACATCCAGGCTTCAGGGGATGGCATGCCACCCTCGCCCCGTGCCTGAGATGAGGACGGGAGAGGACAGAGAGGTCTGGGGCTCCTACCATGGAAGCCTCTGGAACCAGAGGGGACACTCACGGGTCCTGATGTGGATGCTCCGGGCCTCGCTGGCCTCTGGCCCTCGCAGGCTCTGCACCAAGATCTGGTAGTCCCTGCCTGGTTCCAGGCCGTCCAGCAGCACCTCAGGCCGCCCTACCTGCACCTGGGGAAGGGAACACGCTGTCCCTGTGCCCAGCCCCGCCCCCGATGCCCCCCCACCTTTCTCCTCCCCTGCCCCCAGGCGCACCTCCTTCTCTTCCTCCTTGCCCCCTGGGGAGGCTGATAAGCATCGAACCAGGTACAGGGTGGCCCCGGCAGAGGACTGCCAGGCCAGGCGGAGCGTCCTGGGTGTTGCTGTCACCAGGGTCAGTGCCCGCGGTGGAGGCAGGGGTGCTGGGGAAAGGCGACTGTCAGGGGCACTTTGGGAACATGGCATGTGCATAAATCATGCCCACTGACAAGGGGGCCCTCCTCTAACCACAAAATGATTTCTCTAAGTCCAATTTTAAATGGTGTTCCTCGTAGGCAACATCGTGGGGCCCAGGAGTCTAAGCACTTTTCCAAACTTCACTGAGGCCAAGTTTTGGGGCTCGTGGCTGTTGGGGAGCTGGACCTCCCCACAGGTCTAAGGCCATCTGCCCCAAGGTAGGGGGGTGCAGCCTCCAGAGTCTTCAGGGGCTTCCCAAAGGCCACAGGGTATGTAGTGTGGTGCTGTTTCTCTGAATGACAGGACACAGAGCAGAGAGAGGGTGCAGGGCTGCGCAAGGGGCTGAGCAGATGGGGAGGGAAGCTGTGGTGACAGCAGCCCATCTCTGGATCACTGACAGCCCCTGCACCATCCACTTTAACTGGGTACGTTGGTGGCATGTGGCTCCTCTGTCAGTAGAACTGTTAAAGGGGCACTCCTGGCAATCCTTTGGAGGGGGCTGGAGCTGCTAATTAGTGACCTTAGCCATGTGCTGTGGCCAGGCAGGGTGGGGGCTCTGAGGACAATGTGAGCAGGGTAGCAATGGCTGAGGTGTGGCAACAGAATGAATGACTCTCCTGGTGTTCACCAGGGTAGAGGGGCCCAGGGACTGAGACTTGTAGGGATGGTTCTGACCCAGGTTTGCCGACCGCACCTCCCTGCTGGTGCCAAACCCCAAAGGGAGAGAAGGGGCCACATGCACCCCACCTACCTGTAGTCACCAGACCCTGCAGGCCCTTGCCAACCCTGTCCTTGTAGACAGGGAGCACAGAGACCAGGTACTCGGAGCTGGAGGTCAGGTTGCAAAGCTGCACAGATGAGGCGGGCCCTCCGACCACCAGCTGAAACAGAACAGAACTGGGCGGCATGGGGCACCGAGGGACAGGGCACAGGGCAGGAAAACTGCTGACAGGGGTGTGGATGTCTCCCTTCCTGCAAATCAGGGTTCCCAGCCTGGAGCAGAGCAGCAGCCTGCTCTGAGGGAGCTTGGGCAGAAGACAATCACTTAACCCCTCCCCTGCCAGTCAAAGCCACACCCCTGGGTCCTCAGCCACCCCCGATGGCCCTGCTCACGGCTTCCGCTGAGGTGCACATGAGCAGGGCCAGCCCGTCTCGGCTCCCAAGCCCGGGGAGGCCGTGGCCGCTCCCGCCTTGACTCCAGCTCAGCCTTATCAGATTCCTGCCTGAGCCGAGGCTCTTGAGCCCCGTCAGCTGCCCTGCTCCGCGTGGCTGGGGGAGGCCAGGATCCCTCTCACCTCTTGGGGGGTGCCACCCCTGGACGACTGCCACACGATTAGATACTCAAGGGGCAGCTGGGGGGCTGGAGTCCAGGACACGTGGACGCTGGAGAAGGTGATCTGGGTGAGGACCAGGCTGCTGGGCCCCGGGAGGGGTTCCAGGGCCGGAGCATCTTCTGGAGTGACTGTGGGTGGGCAGGGTGGTGGTCAGGGCCCAAGTGGCCAGCTCTGTCTGCTTCCCTGGTGGCTACTGAAGAGGGACAGGAGGATCACTCCCCCAGGCCCTCCACAACAGATGCCCCAAGTGGGGGCTCAGGCCCCTCAAGGCTGTGGTGCACCATGTGGGAGCATGGCCTCCTGGCCCTCTGCCCACAGCAGCCGGCAGGGCCTGGAAGGGCCCCACCCCCTCACCTGGGGCCCTGCTCAGGCTCCTGCCTTGCACCTTCTGGCAAATGAGGCGGCTGAGCAGGCCAGCCAGGGTGGCCAGCTGGGGGAAGTCCAGCACATTGTGCACAGTGATGTCCAGGGGCTGGGATGCCAGGACCTTCAGTTCTGCCTCATCAGCATTCTTCACACCTGCTCGGGGGCAAAGGGAGCAGGTTGCCACCTGGCTGGCTCCTCGTCCAGCTTGATGGAACTACAGAAGGGCCACATGCCTAGGACCCCAGGGGGCCCCAGTGAGAGACAGGACCAAGGCCAGGCTGAACCTCACCCTGAGCCCATGCCTGGTGGGCCCTGGAGCTGGGCAGATGGTCAGACCACATAGGTGCTGGGTGGAGCATATGAGTGAGAGACTAAGGGTTCCCAGGAGGACCCCCAAGTCTACAGTTTCTTCCCCATAGGACAGGGTTGAGTATCAGGCAGTGCAGAGGCATGACCCTCCTGGTGGCAGCCAGGGCAGGAGGTGCGTGGGTCGCCAGGCACAGAGGTGCTGGCCAGGTGAAGGATGGGCTTGCAGGCTGCTCAGTGAACACGGCACAAAACCTAGTAGGGTGTTGGCAGTGCCCAAGTGTGCAGGTGTTGGCTCCAGTGTACACCCCAGAGCAGGGATTTACTGCTTGGGCACCACAGCAGTGGAAGCTGAGGCCCAGAGGCCAGGCCCACCCGGTTCCACAGCCATGAGGGTAAAGCCAGGGTGCAGACTCATCTGCTCTCCAGAGCCTTCTAGCTATGAGAGAACTCCAGCCCAGGCTGCACAGGGCTCACCCACAGCGAAGACGTCAACGTCCAGGTCCTTGAGGACGCGGGCAGCAGTGTGCACATCATCCTGGGACTTGCCGTCCGTCACGAGAATCACCACTTTGGCTGCCTCTGGACGGAGACCAGCTGAAGGTTTCAGGTTCTGCCCCAGCACATGGGTCAGGGCGAGGCCTTGGGAGCAGTAGGAATAAAGGGCAGGTGCTACCGGCTGTCAGTGGCTCTCGGGTGCCTCTTGGCCTTGGCTGTTCCTAGGCTCTCAGTTCATCCCCCGCCCCAGCAGTCTAACCCCACCAGGCTGAGGCACCCAGGAGCAGGAGGCTCCTCTTCTTCAGGAGGGCATTCATGGTCATCACAGCAGCGCCCAAGTCCAGCTAGACACATGCAGGGGTGCCGCAGTAACTGTGAGGTCAGAGGGGCCACTCACTTTCAGCAAGATGTGGGAAAGAGGCCCACGTTTTTGCCAAAGACAAACAAAGAGTGCTTCTGCCCTTCATGAAGGTATTTCCCCAGCTTCTCACAAGTTTTCAGGGTGTGAAGTGGACCAAAAGGGCAAGCAAGGGTTCAGGGTCCACCCGGTAGACGTGGGGCCAGGTGGTACCTGTGAACGTGTTCCCTCCCTTGTAGCGGAGGCCACGCACAGCTGCCAGCACCTCCCCACTGCTGCGGAAGGAATTCAGGTCCCACTCGGTCTGGGGGTCTCCACTGTATTGAGTCAGGCCTGCAGGGAGGGGACTGTTGGGCTGTTTTGGGTCAGACCATGCAGGCCAGGACCCATCCTGAGGTTGCCGGCTCTGCACACAGCCTCCTGGGGTCCCCCAGGGATACAGTTTTGCAGGGCCCAGATTGGCCTGCTGGGGGCAGCCTATCCCGCAGACGAGGTGAGCAGCCCCGGTAGGAGCAGGGGGCTTGGCACAGGGAGTGGGCTGCATGACCCCACAGACCTCGGACTTCAGCCAGCAGGGAGCCTCTGCCTGGCTGTGGGCAAACCTGGAAGGCTAGGGCTTCCCTCAACTGGAAAGGCCTTGTGAGGGCTGACCCTGGGGCAGGCTGAAGGGTAGTACCCACCTACTTGGACTTTATCGGGCCCGATCTCAAAGGGTGAGATGACACTGGCCAGGAAGTTCTTGACGTGCTGGAAGTGGCCACGGCCAATACTCCAGGACCCGTCCACCAGGAAGACCATGTCAGTGGGTGTGGGGGGAGTGCAGCGGAACTCAGGGCCAGCTGGGGCAGGAGGGGGTGAGATGCTGGGTGAGGCCCCTGCGCTGCTCTTGGTCTGGCTGCAGACCCAGAACCACCTTCCCTGAGGTTGGCTGGGTCTTGAGGGGACAAGGGCTTGGAGGCTTGCTGAACAGAAAATCCCATGGACACGCTGGTCGGTGCTCTCAGCCCCTCTAAACCCTCCAGAAGGAGAGCTGACGGTAGCCTTAGCTCTGGGGGCTGCTTCTGCCCTCCACTAGTGTCCACGCAGCCTGCCTCCCTGCAGCCGAGATGTCTGCATCTGCCCAGGCCCAGATGCCCATGGGTTGCTGAGGGGTGAGGGGGTTAGTCCACAGACAGCTCAGGCACAGCCACCTGAGAATGAGGCAGTGCTGCTGCTGCCCAGAGGAGGCCAGCTGGGGCTTGTCCGGAGGCCCCATAGCTCCATGGAGACAAGGAACCCCTGTGTGGTTTCCCTGACAGTTGTGCAGGGACCATGCCAGGCAGGCTGGGCCCCCGAGTCAAGCAGACTCCAGGGACGAGGCCCCCAGCATAGTTGATGTGCTCCACCCCTGGGGATCAGACCACAGTCTGAAGCGGGAGGCCCAACTCCGCCCTTAGGGCCCTGGTGGGTGGAGTGTAGTCCGACAGGCCCCAAGTCACTGGAACACACAGTGGAGGCACAGGGCCCTGGACACAAGAACTCCCTTGAGAGGGGTGGTGCCAAGGGTGACAGAGCCCTTCCCTCAGCTCCAAGCCCAGGGGCAGGGGCAGCCCCTCCCTCTGAGGAACCCATCGACAGGTCAAGCCTGGAGGCAACCCTACCATCCGGCCCTGCACCATGCCACAGAGCACCCACTTACCCAGCTTCTCTCTCCTTCTAGCCGGGGCCACAGAGTGGCTCTGCCTCTCCAGGTCTGGGGGCTGTTGAGCAGGATCCTGCGCCACAGGGCCCCAGGACCAGTGCTGCTCAAGCTGCTGCTGACCCACACTGGGTATTCCTGGGGGTGGAGAGTCAGCTGCCACCTTCACCTCCCAGACCAGGGGGCTCCCGAGGGATCCGCTACCTCTGCCCCCCAGTGCCTGGGTTTGAGAGAAGCTAGGAGCATGACAGACAAGCTGAAGTTAAAGCTGGAGAGTGCTCTGTCAGACATAGGGAAGAACTTCCTGGCTACATGGTGAGAAACAGGAGATGCCCCAGGTTGCTCCCTTCCTCCCCAGCAGCTCACTCTCACTCCACTTTGACACACCGAGAATGGGAGGGTCTTGGCTTGGGGTGAAGGTGACTCTGGAGTCAGAGGCCTGCTCAGGATCTGGGGCTCCCCTGTGGGAAGGGGTGGGCTCCAGAGCTGCCCCTGGTGGCCTCTGGCTGCTCTTGCCCAGGGAGTTACTCTTCAGGTCTTCAACTGCAGAGAGATGAGGGGCTGTCAGGACACCACCCTTGAGGCCGAGAGCTGAGGGCCTGCACACACACTCTTCCCAGGAGAGCACACTGTGGGCTCCACGAACCACCCTCTGACCCCGGGGCTGGGCAGAGACATCAGGAGCAGGAATCAAGACCCAGAGGCACCTCATGGAGTGAGCCAGGGTATCAACCCAGGTCCCACCTCTCAGCCCAGAACCCTGGCATCCATGTCCACCCCAGACTGGGATCCAGGGCAGGACAGTGGACTTACTCACAAACTCCCTCTGTACCAGCAGGACAGGCCCAGAGCCAGTGAGCTTGAAGATCTGCAAGGTGTAGCCCTTGGAGGGGCTCAGGCCCCCCACAGTGGCCTTGGGGATCTTGGTAGTCAACATCACTTCCTGCTCCGAGTCCCCTGCAATTGCACACCTGTGTGCACCTGTGTGCACGTGGGACAAGAAGCCTCCAGGCCGCCCCCCCGGTTCCTCCCTGGAGGCCAGGGGAGAGAGGAAGGTGTGGGTATGACAGGAAGGACTTCCTCCGGTGTGAAGCCCTCTGTGGCAGTGGAGAGAACCTGAGGAAGCCGTCCTGGGACGAATGTCATATGCCCTGCTCTGAGGCCCCTCTTCTGAGGACAGCTGCAATCAAACATGGAAAACAAAGGCGGGACCCAAGAGGACCCTGTCCCCCCTCAGAGGGCAGAGCCAGAACGCATGGCCAGGGCAGGCTGGGAGATGGCATCCAGCCTGCAGAAGCACACAGAGCCTCTGGCCCCAGTGCCAGGACGGGAGGAGGAGAAGGGGGCCACACACACCTGGGAAGGACGCAGTGAGGACACGAGGACACCAGGCTCACTCTTGGCTGAGTGTCACGGTGGCATGAGGTGTGAGGGTATGCAGAAACAAAGGGGGCAGGTTCCCGCTGTCAGCCACTAGCCTTTATTGAACACTTGCTGTGTTCCTGGCCCCAGCCCAAGCACTTCAGGGGGATCAAATCCTGGGGGCCTCACAACCTCACCACGCCCATCTTGCAGAGGGGGATCTAAGGCAACAGGGACCGCCACAGCTACTCAGCGCAGAACATGACTTAAACCCAGGAATGCACACCCTTGACCTGTGATGGTACAGCGCCCTTAACCTCATGTGACATTTGATTGCCGTGGTAAGTGTCACAGGGCACTGCCTATTTTGTGGAAGTGGTTTCCTGATAAGTGGGAAGATTTAACCAGTAATGTTTCCTTTCATTCTTGTCCCCTCCACCATGTCATGGTAGCACCAGGCCCTCCAGATGACCACACCATGTTCTTGGGCTCCTAACCTCCAGGGCCATGAGCCACATAAGCTCCCATTGTCTACATATGCTGTCACAGCAGAAAGGGACTGGACACAAGCCCACCAGCAGCAGTGTGCAACAGCCTACAACTGGGATGCCTGAGATTTGACATAGGCACAGAGCTACGGGGTGTGGAGGGTGCATGGGAGTGCTGCTCTGAGGCTCTCGCACCCCGAGAAAGGCCACAGCTGCAGTGGACATAATGGCTGAGGTTTCCCAGGTGGCCACCAGCAGGGTAAATTAACAGGTAACTTCTAGGCTGAGGGGACACCTGTCCACGTCCCACCCCTATTGACTAATCTTAATTTCACACACACACAGTCAGCAGCCATTGTTGGTGGCCCAGCACTACCGCCAAAGACTCTTGTCAGCAAATGTTCTCAGACTGTGATCTAGGGACCAACTTCCAGGCCACAGGAGACAGCATCACAGGGACGCCTCTGCAGAACAAGAACCCCGCATCTTGTTTCTTCTACAAATAAGTGTCAAGGAAAGAGCAAGAGGTGAACTATGCAGATGAAAAGTTACTTGAGACGTAGGAGCCCAACAGGATGTGTGGATTCTTAGGGGTCCCAATTTAGACAAGTCAACTGTAAAGGCTAGAAAATTAGGTTAGAAAATTCAAACAAACTAAATGTTTAACAATTCTGAAGCAGTAATACAGTGGGGTCATTTGAAGGGTAGTGGGCTGTTTTCAAGCCTGTTCTTTTACAGGACATACTGAAATTTTGAGAGACAAAATTACATGACATCTAGGATTTACTTTAAGATACCAGTGTATGGAGGGAGTTGAGGGGCGAAGTGAAGTGAAGTGACAGTGGCTGGATGTTGCTAACTGGAAGCTGAGTCTCAGAATAGGGGCTTCATTGTGCTACACTTCCTTATGAGTGTGTTCAGATTTTTCCATGAAAATATCAGCTCAGAAGTCAAGAAAGGAGAATAAAATTGACAATGAGAATAACAAAAAGGAAACAAAGAGGAAGATGGTAGATTTAAACTCAAATCAGTAATTTCACTAAACATAAATGGTTAAATTTTATCAATTAAAAGGCAAAAATTGTTGCACTGGATGAAGATAACGCCCTACGTATGCCACTTAGAAGAGAGGTCAAGAGTGAAAGAACTAGAAAGGATCCTTAATGTGAACACCGCCTGCTGCAGCAGACTGACAGACAAAAGCAGGAATAGGGTGAAACACAGCTCCATAAGGGGCCCTTCACAGTGGACAGGTCCTGTCTGCCAGGAGATGTGTGGGTCCTGGTCATGTTGCACCAGACCAGGCCTCTGCATGTGAAACAAGACCTGTGGGGGACATGTCCACGGCCACAGTGGAGACGCAAAACGCTTCTCACTGACGAACCAGATAAATGGACACAAAATCAGTAATGACACAAGAAGCTTGAAACATGAAATAAATAGATGGGCTTAATGTGAGCACTGGAAAGTGTTACCCAGCAACTGCGAACTGCATGTACTTTCAAAGTCAAATGGGACATTAACCAAAATTGACCACACGGGGGCCATAGGACAAGGTACCTTCCAACACATTAAAATCACATCAAGCATGTCTAACCACACACAATTAAGAAATTCAGAACAAATGTAGATAGAAAATCCCTCCTGTTTTAAAACCAAGAAATTTACTTTTAAGTACCTTATGGGTCAAATAAAATCGTCACAATAAAAATTAGTAGATATCTTAAATTGAATAATGATAATTTTACATATCAAAATGTAGCTGCAAGCTGGGCACAGTGGTACACTCATCCCAGCAGCTGAAGCCGATGGATCCAAGTTCTAGGCTAGTCTCAGTAACTTAGTAAGACCTTGTTTCAAAATAAAAAATTAAAAGGGATAGGGTTGCAGCTCAGTGGTAGAGCACCCCTAAGTTCAATCCCTAATACTGAAAAAAAAAAAAAACCCTTTAAGCAAGATATCTGCAAATCAACTCAGCAATATAGAAATGAGGATGAAGAACACTGACCTAAGGGTTGTTGGGCTGGGTATCCTGTGGTCTGAGCCTGCACTGGCCCTGTAGGCATCATCGTGGTCCTAGCTCTATCACTAGAGTGGACACTTGGGCCAGGCACTCTGCCCTTATTCAACCCACATACTTGTTGGCATGCAGAGTCCAGGCCATTCTGAAAGCCCCTGAAGGCCCCAAGGCTCATTTTGAGGAAATAGTCCTTGCTCAGTATGTATATTCTGAGCACCTTCCGTGTGCTGTGTGCCAAGGATGCGGATGGGACACAGAGGTGTACGTGTCCTCAAGAGAGAGAGGAAAAGAACACAGAAACCATAGGGACTGCATTGGGGGTCATGGCCCACCATACAGGGGTGAGGCTCAAGAATGGAGGAGGGGAGCTGCTAGCCTGCACGAGACAGTGACCACCATGCTGACACCCCAACACAGGGAAGGAATCAAGGAGGAGAGAGGTACAGACCCCTTACCTGCCATGGGCTTCACCTGCACCAGGTAGCCCAGGCCACTCCCCAGTGACTCTCTCCACTTCATTTGCAGCCGGTCCTCAGGCAGCACAGTTAGCCTTAGGTGGCCGCTCACTGCGGAGACAGGAGGGGGAGGTCAGGACTGACACCAGTGCCCAGCCAACCTCCTCCTCCACTGTGCCCAGCTGTGAGGAGAGTGAGGAGGACCTGCCTTGAGATCTGAAGGGCACTGTCCCATCTTGGGGGCTCTGGAGGGACACGGTGTACCCTGGGCATCTGAGGCCTTGTCTCCTGGGGAGCTCACAGGGAAATGCCTGCCTAGAGGGCTGAGAACCAGCCCTCCTGTGGTCCTCAGCAACAGGACTGCACTGGCAGCTTCTGTGAGAGGAAATTAAATCCTGCCCTGGGGTGCCTCTGACCCCTGAGGTTGTGCCGAGGAGGGCAGCAACCGCTTGGTGACAGAGGTGCCAGCCCCCAGGGCATTGTGGCAGCCTGGGATTTCCCAGTTGCCAGTCAGTCTCAGGAGAAGCAGCTGTGCCTGCAGACTCTCTAGAGTTGTCAAGGTCACTACCAGGTTGACTCATTCCTTGGGGGCACTCTGGGTGCAGAGTCCCCACCCAGATGTGTGTGCACATGATGGCTGCGTGTGTGCACAGTGGTGTGTGTCTGTGCATGCACACGCACGTGCAGCCTCAGCCCCATGCTAGAGAATGACTCCTGCTGGGCAAGAGGGGTGCCCATGACTGGTGGGAACAAGAGGGGCAGTGTGGGCCGGAACTGACCTCCCAGGGAACTTCTGGGCTCTAGGGAGTGAGCAGCTATTTTTGGAAACTGGGGATAGAGATGGGCCTCTTCTGGCTGCCACACTGGGAACTGGAGTGCATGGGCCAGGCAGGGGACACCCAGCAGACACAATAACCCATTCAGAACAGGAAGCAGCTGAGCTGGTCTCTAGATGGGTCCAAAGGGTCCTGGATGCCCGGGAAGCCTCCTGCTGAAAGGCAGGATGTGTGGGGATGAGGAGGGGGCTCTGAAGCACCAGCTGTGGGCAGAGCCCCACTCTTGCCCATGAAGAACCTTTTGTTCCTCCACTCTGCCTCTGACATGTTGGGGGCCTGCCCAAGCTTCCACCCTGGGAGAACCTGCACTAGACAGGGTGACGTCCCTGCCTTCACCTGAGCACATTGTCTTGGTAGAACTGCTTTGTGACTTGGCTCGAACTGACAAGGGAGGCTCCTTTCTAACTGAAATCATGGTCCCTGTCCAAGATTTATCTCTTTGGGTTATTCTGAGCAGGAGGAGCTAAGGTCAGTCCAGGTGCCTCCCCACCAGAGAGTACTGGCTGGGAAACCAGAAACCGGCAGGGCCCCAGACCAGACCTGGGTTCTAGTTGCCCCATGGCTCCATGGTGGGCATGTGGGAAGCGGGGCCAGATGTTGAGGTTGACCCAGAACCTGCAGATGCAGACAGGGACAAGGGGCCACCAAGAATGAGAACAGCAGTTTGTAGAGCCTGGACTGCCACAGAGGGTTACTTCCACCCCGCCAGGGAAGCAAGGTCCCGGCATGAACTGAGTTACAGTGGTTCTGTTGACAGAAACTCGCCTCCAAAAACCCACTGGACCAGGACTTTTCCCAGGGAGGCACCTCCAGCATACACCTTCCCCAGGCCCGTGTGCTGTTCCCCAGGGAGTCAACACTGAGAAGCTGACAGCAGATAGGTGGCAAGGGCCAAGTGGAGGTGTCCCTGCCCCACCCAGAGACCTCAGAGGACAGTGCAGGAGAGGCAGGGGCCCCTTATCAAGATGTGTGCTGTCTGGAAACCATGCTGAAAGGCAGTCACGACATAGCTAAGCAAAACAGGGATGTGACAGAGAATGAACAACTGCAGAGAGGAGGGAATGAAAAGAGAAACAGAAAACACAAAAGCACCCCAAGGCCGGGGGAGACTGCAGGCCACTGTGACGCTGAGGTGAGACTCACGGGAGTGAGTCCCCTCCGCCTGCCTGCTCTGCCGTCACTGCCTCTTAACTGAGCAGCCTTGACTCTGAGAACACTCGCTGGAAGGAAGCCAAGAGCTCACCACAGAGGACTTGTCCTGCAGGGGTGGGGACTGTCCCCAGGACCCCCTTACCTTGTCCCAGCCCATGTGCCAAGGTGGTACCCAGCCACAGCCAGAGGCAGACGTGGAGGCGGGCTCGGGGGCTCATGGTGCACAGCCTGTGGGAGGAGAAGCTTTGACTCTTCACCTCCACCCACCCATCAGTCCCCACTGACCACACAGCCAGAATTTGTCCTCCGTGCCTCTGTGAGCCACGCAGACAGGTCCCACAAACCCTTCTGGGGGCCCAGAGGCCGGTGACCTTTGGATGCTGTTCCCTGCTGCCACCCAAAGCTGAGGCTGCACTGGGGGCCTTCCCATCCTGCTCCTGGTATTCACACCCACAGTGGATGCACACAGCTAGACAACTGAGTGACAACAGGACCTTGAACCCCCAGCTGCCCCTCGCCCCAAACTTATAGTGGTTATGGACTGCTGCTCGTGGGGGTCCTCAGGCTGGGGACATCGTCTGATCATTGGACACATGGAGGGTCTCTGCCAGGCCCAGCCTCAAAGCAGAAAGGGTATCGGAGACATTAGGAGGTGAACGAGAATAGCAGCAGGTGCTTCTGGGACAGCACTTGCCAGGGCTGTGTGAATGTGGGGGGCCTGGGAACCAAAGTCAGACAGGGTACCCAGAGGGCTGACAGTTGAGAAGGCCAGGGTGACCTAGGGACTGCTACAGGGGCAGGGAGGGGCCAGGGCACAAAAACAACCTGGTCTGGGACATGCGAGCTGAGGCGACCTGTCCCCAGGGCTGGTGGACAGACCCGTGCTGGCTGGCTGGGATGAGGGCCCTGACCAGCACACTGACTCCAGCCTTAGGGAAGAGGAAAGCACTGCTCACAGATGAGGCCCCCGATTCTTTGTGCTGAGCAGAGGGCAGGTGACAGCACAGCCCACAGCCTCCATGGTGGGGCCAGGGTCCTCCTCCAAGTCCTGATTGACCCAGACCCTCCAACCCCACCCAGCTGAGCAGCAGACCACCCACTGCACACCTCTCCCAGCTTGTGCTCAGGGGTATCCCCACCAAGCAACATCCCCCCCACCCCCAAGGGAAGACCCTGCCTGTGGAAAGGCTGCTAGCCACACAGCCCCATCCTGGACCTTATCCCCTTCATGGGAATGCACCAAGTCTGGGGTGCCAAGCCAGTACTGAGCAACCAACATAAGGAGACCCTGGCACCAGTGGCCTGGAGGAGAGGCAGCTGTGGGCTGGGTCCTATCTGGCCACAAAGGATCCAGCAGGACAGCCCCCAGCACTCCTAAGCCCCTGAACTCCACCTAAGTCTGAAACCTCCCCACCCTTTCTGCTGGGTATCACCTTCCCTGTGAGAAGGGTCACTGAGAACTCAGGATAGCCCAAGTCTCCAGGCTGCACCCTGGCCCTGCTGCCCACCTAAGAGCTCATCGCCTATCCCAATCTTCCTGAAAGGTCAAGGGCACCCTCACAGACCTGAGTGGTTCCCCTGTCCACTCAGCTGAGGACTGCAGGCAAGTCACCGACCTCCTCCTGCTGCAAGCACGGCGTCCCTCACTCCCCAGGGCCTTCTGATCCATTCTCGTCCTGCTGTGGCCAGTTAGGACAGGGCTTATGAAAGGCCCCGCCCCCAATATTCAAGCCCTGCCACCACCAGTCCCCACCTTCCTCTGTGCTGTTGCCTGGGGCATATCCAAGGAGAGAGAGTGGTCCCAGCACAAAGGACCCCAGTGTACATTCAGGGAAACTACCAGGGATAGCAAGCGCTAAGCACCTTACTCCTCATTCCCTGAGGGCTTAGCCCCTGAAGAGAAGCTCACAGGTGAGGCCACTTAGAGACAAAGGCCACATGCAGCCCTGGGCACTGAACTAGTGGGTGCTGGATGTTAGGGCTCTCTGGCAGCTTATGTGAAGGGCAGAGGCTGGAACAGCTCTCAGGATGCCATCAGGGAAGAGGCCACCCAGCCTCTACTTCCTTCTCCCCTCCTATTGTGCCCCAGAACCTGAAATCCAGTGTTCCCCAGGACCTTCCACTCTGCACAGGTCTGGTGAACACTGCCCCCAGTGAAGCCCTCCTTGCACCTCTCAATGGCCCACAGGTCCCCTGCAGGCCAGCCTGTGACCAGCGCTTAAGTGGACCCCCATCCCCCACCAGACCCAACAAGAACTCAGTCTATCTGTCCTGGGCCATGTCCCTGAAGATACTCTGCAGAGTCAGGGGGAGGTTAATGTCTGTAGTCACAGCCATTGTGGGGTCCCCAAGATCTTGGGGGCTGGGGTAGGCTGCTCAACCATAGCTGCCCTCCCCCAGGAAAGGTTTGGGAGTCACACCCAGCCCCCAGCTGCCTGGCCAGTGACTGGCCCACTACGGAAGGGCAACCTGCTTCCCTGATGCCTCACTGACACCACCCATGTCTCCATGTCAGCCCAACAGCCCCAGGCCCTCAGCAGGGACTGCAGAGATGGCCCAACAACCTCAGGCACTTCTGGCTCACAGCAATGTGACTTCATGTGGGGAGTCCTGTGCCTTTTCATCCCCAGACCTGCCCAGAGATCCCTCAAAGCTCCCAGTGCCCTTCAGACCTTACTAGTCAGGTGAGCTCTGGGGTCACATGCCAGAGACCCCTCTTCCTCTATCCCACCAATGGGGGTAGGGTAACCCCAAAGGCCTGCAGGAAAAGCTCCCATGGACCCTCAACCCTCCCGCCAGCTGGTTGGAACAGGGCAGGACCAGTCCTCCTCCTAGCTGCCCCTGTTCATTCATCAAGCCAATCCTACCAGGCCATCTTCAGCTTGGTTTTTCTTCCTGCTGGGCAGCACCTGGGCCCTGCCAGCATGGGTTAGTTGGGGTTGGGGGTGACAACACAGTTGAATGGGTGTAACGAGGGGCTGCCCAGTGGCTGCTCAGAATGCCAATCTATTAGGAACTCAAGAAATGGCCTTGAGGTATCTACTAGTCAGGCTGGTGCCTAGGGTGAGAGTAGGCATCTGGGACAAACAGCACAGGCCCACGACATGGACATCTGCTGCCTGGGATGTCTGCGGCAACCTCACTGCCCCCTCTAGGACTACACTCCATGGGGTTCCCATCCACCCATAGCCATGTAGGAAGCGACCCTTTAGGGCTCACCAGGGCCCTGCTCCCATGTGCTTTATGGAACTCCCTTTGGTGAGGGATCAGACTCAGCAAAACAGTCTGTCCTCTCCTGTGAGGGGTCTTGGTAGTAGCCTCAGTGCTTCCTAGAAGCAAGCTTAAATGGGGACCAGCTAGCAGGTGCCATCTTCCACTCCCAACAACCCCAGGGCAGATGGCCCATTTCCTAAGGAGTGCTGGTATACACTGCAGGCCCGGAACCAGGGCACTCCACCCTTCCCACCTGGGGATAGGCCTTGGGACAGGGATGCAAGCTGTGCCCAGAGCTCAGGCTGCTCCCCCAGTGATGAGTGGTGGACACACATACATACACACACACACACACACACACACCCGGCTCAGGAAGTCCTGAGACTGGCCCTCTACAGAGCCACATACCTACCCAGCAGCGCTCTCCAAATTGAAGGCCCATCTCAGACCCAGATAGCTACAAACCCTCAAGGCGGACACACCCAGGACCTGGTGGCCTTGCCAGCATTGTGACAAGCACAGCTGTGGCAGGACACGGCAGATTGCACACAAACCACACAAGAAGCAACAGGTGCATGCGCTGCTGGTAAAACTGAGGGTCAGTAGGGGTGTGGGGGGGGTGCGAGGAGAGGCCCAGTGGCCCTCCCAGCAGGCACGCAGCAGCAACCCATGGTGGGTCTTGTCTGCAGGGCACTAGTGCCTCCAGTCCCTGAGCTTGCGATGCACTTGCTTCACAGTCCAACAGGCTCAGGGCCTGGGTGGGCTCCACTGCGTTCAGTGAGACCTCAGTACCACTGTGCAAGGCGGGGCACACAGGAGGGAGAGCCATGGGTGCAGCCACCAGTGTAGTGATCCTCCAGGTGCCTGGGACAGGGAAGAGCTGACCATGGTGGACACAGCAAACAACAAAACATTGGCCAGCCCCCAGCAGGATCCTCACAGCAGGATAGGCAGGGACCAACCTGCAGAGCCTGCTACCCCAGCCTACTCTGCTCATTTCTGAGGTGTCCAGGGTATTCCATGATGGGAAAGTTCAAGGGCTGAGGCCAGAGCCCACTGAGCCTCTGTGGAGGGCTTTTCTGGCAAATCAGGGCCTGGAAAGGGCTGACGGGATGGCCAGAGATCCCAACAATGAGCTTCAGAGCAAAGGCCACAGGAGATGTGGACCAGGCCAGGGGCTGGGCAGTAGTACAAGCTCCAGTACTGCCTTCGGCATGTCCATCTCTGAAACTCCAGGCATTTTCTTCAAGGGAAAAAAAAAAAAAAAGAACCAGCTCAATTCTTTAAAGGTAAAGAGCACTTCCACACAGACTGGACAGCCTGATGGTGCTGGGCAAGGCTGTGGCCCTGGGGCCTGCCCCCAGCAGAAGCAGTGAGCCTGGCTCTCAAAGACACCTGGTCCCCAGGTCTGATGAGCCTGAGAAGCTGCCCCGTCCTGGAGTCCCAAGGGGCGCGTGCACAGTGGGCACGTGCACAGCAGGCACATGGCCTTGGACAGCGCAATCCCACACGTACACCCCCCTGTAGCACCAACAAGTCTGGCCTGAGACACTACCTTTGTGCTGTGGCTGCTGTTTCTTGGGTCAAGAGGAAGGAGGAACTAGGATGAGGGCAAAGTGCAAACACAGCAGTCGCCCTGGTGGGGCTGGGAACTGGGCTGAGGGCCCTACCAGTTCTGGTTGTCCCAGCCATCGTCTGCTGCCACAGACGGCACTGCCCTCTTGGTGGCCTTGGCCCTGCCCTCACCACAAGCACCCTCCCAGCTCTCCCATCCGTCGCTGTTGCTGTTCTTGTTCGAAGCGGAGCCCGAGCCCCACACATCCCAGCTGTCCGAGCTCCTCCGCCCTGTGGAGGCATCTGCGCAGGTCCAGCTGTCGCTGCTTGGGGATTTGGCCTTGGGGGGCTCGGTGGTCCCAAAGGTCTCCCAGAAGCTCTGGTCTATGGCGCCACTTGCGAAGGTGTCCCCACGGCTGTTTTGGTAGCTGTGGCCCTCCAGGGGTCTTTACAGAGAGAAGGAGGAACTCAATAGAGATGGCAACACCACACTCGAGCCGTTGGTGGCCCCAGGCTGCCCAGCTGGGATGACTGCTCTGTGGGCCCAGCCCAGTGCTATGCCTACACGGGGCTGCCGGCCCCACCAAGCACTTCCTAGCCATGCTTGCTGCAGCAGCACCCACGGGGGGGGGCAGTGTTGCTCTCACTGTAAAGCAGAGGGAAGTGGGCTGGGGGAGGGCCACTCTGGGGATGGGCACAGAACCCACCAGAGGACTCAGGCTCTTGCTGGCAGAGCCCACACTTTGTGAGTCACTAGAACTGGAGGCTATTTACCAAACAGTGAATCAGGGAAGGGACAGAAGTGGCTTCTGCCCATAAGCAGGGGCACTGGGAATCAGGATGCACCGAGATCAGAGCCCTGTGGACCCAGCGCCTAGCAGAGGCAGGTTCCTAGGCTCAGGATGCTAATTGCCTCTCAGAAAGCCCATGAGAAGTGGGGCCAGGGCAGTGCTGTGAGACACAGGATGCTGGGTGGGGTCATGGCATACCTACCTGTCAGAGGGGTCTTCTGCCTTCCCAGAAAAGAGGGTGGTGACGTCTCGCCACCCCTTACTGCCAACTCCCTGGACCTGGAAGACAGAGAGGAAGGCTAGCCAGGGCCGTTCTCTGCATAGCACAGTGGCTCCAGGGTTCTCTGACACAAATGCAAATGTGCACTACTGGGAAGACCTGACAGAGTTCAGAAATAAGGGTGCCACGCACCCACGCTACGCACACAGCAACACACAGTGCCCAGGCCCCACGCAGAACCTGCTGCTGGCTGGCTGCCTTTCTGCAGAACTGGGGACTGAACCCAGAGGTGCGTTTCCACTTGACTGCATCCCTAGCTCTTTTTATTTATTTTCTAGACAGGGTCTTTCTAATTGCCAGCTGGCCTTGAACTTGCCATCCTCCTGCCTCAGCCTCCTGAATCACCGGGAATACAGGCATGCACTACGTGTCGCCATCCCCTACCTTCCTCACGGTTCATCCTAAGCCAGCTGGTTGCTGTTGGAGATGGGACCTTGTGTGGACAGTGAAAAGCCGTGGCCTTCACGAGCTCACAGTCCACACTTGGGAGGAGGAAGGAGACGTGAGTGGAAGCTGCTGGCTAGCTCAGCCTTAATCATGCTGGAAGGAAGGTCCCCAGTGGCTTCCCCAGCCCAGGGCCCCAGGCTGGGCGCCAAGACTGCACATACGCCCCACACAGCCTCTATAGAAGTTATGGGGCTGGCCATAGCTCGAGGCAGGCATTGGCACTTACCAAGGGCCAGGCCCGAGGCAGCAACAGGAAGGGGAAAGCAATAGGTCAGTGGCGGCCAAATGCCATCGGTCAAGCTGGTTCCATGTTCCGCAAGCCCTCGGGCACCAGAAGGCGATGGCCAGCGCTTCACGGTTCCCTGAGGCACAACGCATCAGGCCTCTTCCCCCACTGTGGGCCATGCTAGGGCCTGGAACATGGAGACTGGCTTCACCATGCCCACATACCAGGTGGGACTGCCCTACCTTGGATGCCAACTGAGAGAGCCCACTGGACACATCATCAAAAACCCTTCCCTCTTTCACCTGCACAGACCAAAAGGCATCATAAGGGGGGGACAGACACTTAGGGGGGTGCGGGTTGCCAGTGTGAGACCCCTGGATCTGTCACGGGGATGACTATCCTATACAGTCCCACAAAGGAGACAACCCCAACACCTCGGCTTCCTGGGACCATATCAGTACAAGGACTCCTCAGAGGGGTGTCTCCTGCCCCAGCTGCTCTGTGGGCTGCTGGCCACACCCTAACACTCAAGCCTGAGGACAGGCTCGTCCACGTCTGTGGCTGGGCTACTGGGGTGTGAGGCAGACAAGAGTTGGGCTCAGGACTGACTGAGCTGAGGGGGGGTCCCAGGGAGAGATGGAGGAGGCTGCTGGGTCAGAGGAACAGGTGGAAGCAGGGCCTCACAGGTTCAGGAACAGGTGGTCTGCAGCCCCCAGCACATGCCCACATCCCCTAGCAACAGAGGGTCTGGTGGGATAATAAGCACTTGGCCTTTGGTGCTGCTCTACCTTCTCCTGCGCAGGCTTGAGGACGTTCTCGTTCAGGCTGTGGCCTAGCTCCGAAGCCTGTGGAAAAGGACATAACGTGAGCCCGGCAGCACTTGCCATGGCACGTGGCTAACACACAGCCCAACAAAGTTCTGCTAACAGAAAGGAAGGCAGCCAGATGAGGGTACCCATGGGGCAGGATTACAGCAGACAGGAGACACTGCTGAGGAAGGGAGTTCCCTAGGCCCCAGCCTGCTTGCCCATGGGAGCAACTTCCTCGAGCCCATACTCTTCGTCATGAGGACAGTGGGCTGGCAGTGGCAGGCTGCCTGCGGGGCCCTGCCTCCTCTCCTAGGAGCACACTTGGAGACACACTAGGAAGGGAGGTTCAGGCAGAAGCAGAGGAGAGCCACTGAGGAAGGACAGGCCTCTAGGAGACAGAGCTGCCTGGGGTGTGGCATGATTTCCCCCTTCTGGCAAGGCCAGAAAAAGCAGAGACAAAAGACATTAAGGGGAATGACTACACACACAGAAGGGTCCTCCCTAGCAGAGTGAGATTTCTGGGATGCTTTGGGTGGAGCTAATTGAACCTAATGAAAACCACAACAAGCCTCATTTCCTGGGACTCCCCCAGGTCCATCCAGCACACAGGATCTGGCCCTGGGGGGGAAGCTGTGGACCGACTCCAGCCCAGGGAGGTAGAAGCGCAGCATACAGGGGGACAGTGCAGGGGACAAACGCGGGCAGAGTGAAGCAGGTTCCCAGCAGATGTGGGTGGCATGCACCAGCAGATGTGGGGCTTTACCGGCTCAGGCTGCTGCTTGTAGCCCCAAAACTTGACCCAGACGGCACGGAGACAGGAGAGCAGGAAGAGAGCGGATGGGAGGAGCAGTGTTTAGCACACCAGGCAGTAGAGGGCACACCCTCGGCTGAACTGTTCTGATGGTGGCCCTGGGAGGGTGTCCCCAGGCCTCGAACCAGCCTGTGCCAGGGTCTTGATGGACACTTTTCTGCTCCAAACTCACCACATTCCAGAATTCAGGAGTGAGACTCAGAAGCCTGACACAGGCTCTGGGACAAAGTGAGGACACGATCCTGGTGGGCACAGCTAAGGGTGTGCAGCAAGAACCCCTCTGAGGAGGAAGTGCCCACAGGCAGCGAGTGCTGCAGGCCAGAAGGGCCTCCTGGGAACTGGACTCCTGGTGATAGCCAAAGGGCAGACCCTAAAATCCTGCCCAAAGCACAGTGGAGGACAGCCCTGAGCACCTTGTGGCTTGCTGGGGCCATGCCAGGTGATGAAGATAAAAGAAATGAGGGGTAAGCTCCCCCATGGGCTGCATTGCTAAGCCCTGGGCCAGCAACCTGAGGGACAGCCACACACTGGGCAGTCCCTGGCAGAGGCAGCCTCTGGTCCCCAGCTGAACTGTGCAGACACTGAGGTGACCCCACTGATGACGTGAGGCCCTCTGAGCCACAATCCCCGGGACCCAGGCACAGGGCCAGAAAGCTTCCAGACTGTACATGTGATGGCACAGTCTCCCATCAGAGTGTTTTAAACCTCAAAACTCTTTACCTTTTGACTTGCTTGGGATCCAAATTTTGTAGCCTGAAAGGAAAAACAAAGACAGGTCTTCTGAGTCAACAGTCTGAACCCTAACCATCATGCCTCAGCTCCTGATGGCTACCTAGACTGCCAGCACTGACCCAGCAGCAGCTCCAAGGTACCCAAAAGCACTGCAGAGAGGCCAGCCCCTCATGTTCCTGGGCCACGCCAGGCTGGGCGAGCCACAAGGTGGCTCCATCCTCCCAACACAGAAGCCAGGTCAGCAGCCAACCAAACTGTCTTTTATGGGCCTTCCCACTACCTTAGCCCCATCCGCCCTGATGGAGGGTCAGCTCGGGACCCAGCATGTATAGGCCAGCACCCCAACTGCTGCCACTTGAGGAAAGCAGTGGAGACCCCAGCAGGAGCCAGCAACTGCCACGTGGCAAAGCAACAGTGAGCCAATCCAGAGGCTCCAGTTGTGAATGCTGCTGGCCTGTCTGCTCTGGATCAGTGGGCAAAGCCACCTTTGTCCCTGTTCCTCTCGGAGCCATGGCTATCTGGGCAGCCCCATGCCCAGAGCCCCTGTACCTGTCCGGTTCAGGCTGCTCCTTCCTCAGCACTGACCAGGGCATTGTGGGGCCTGGCATGCTTCCCACACAGTACTGTTGTCTTGCCCAAGTCCCCAGCTTTTCCCCTGATTTCAAGCAGAGGCGAGAGGGAGACCCTAACCTATCCAGTATGACTCTGAAGACTGGGAGGCATAATCTGGGGTACAGGCACCCATGACCTACTCGCTGGGACAGAATGGAGCCTGGGGACCACAAGGGCAAGTTCACTTCTGCAGGCAGCTGGTCCCTGCCAAGGAGACACCTGCCACTACAGTAAGGACTCCCAGGCAATCTGCAGTTGCCAGGGCCCAGGCTCTCAGCTGAGGCCCAGTGCATGGTTAGAGGTCCCAGGAGCCTATCTCCCGGGCCTCCAGGCCAGTGGTGGCCAGCATGCATCCTGAGGTGACTTACACCCTCTTTAGCCGCAGAAGCAAACCTGCTGGCTCCCGTGGTAAAACTGCTCCAGCCCTGAGAAAAACAAACAACAAAAAAACATGTCAGGTTCAGAGCCTGTGCACAGCACACTGACCATCCAGCAAGGGTTTCTGCAGAGAAGGACTCATGGAAGGCACCTCAAACACCTCTGCAATCCCTACTCTGGGGAGAAAATGAGGTGCCTGCTTCCATGGCACCACTGCCCCAGCTGCAGTGCTCAGCACCCAGCACACATCACAAGTGGTCACCATGAAAGGACTCAGGAACTAGCCTGCCACAGGGCAGGGCCCCCAAGCCCCATGTGCTCAGTTCATGCCGGTTACTCTGCTTGCTCCCTCTGCCTCCTGTAGAGGAGCAGACGGGGGTGGGCAGAGGTCACAGGCCTCCATGTAAGTCAAGGCTATTTTCTCCTAAGCCTTCCAAGCTAAATCAAAGCTCTTTACAAAAAAACATGTCATCAAATCACAGCTACAGGCTGGGGACGTAGCTCAGTGACTGAGCACGAGGACCCTGATTCAACCCCCAGAACTTGAAAAAAACAAAAACACCAGCTTACCCTGCTCCAGGTGGAAAGCAGGCAAAGACCTCCACACCTGAGACAGCTGCATTCGGCTGTCTTCCCAGGGAGACATCAGCAGAGGGGAAACCAGATGACAAAGTGACATACTACAGGGGTATGTCTTTGTAAACACCCACAACGGGCTTCAGGCTAAAATCTACTATTCCTCCCCAGAAAGCACTAGTAACCACTGCAGGGGAGAAGGACCTCAGTGCCAGTGCCCAGACAGGCCACCTGCCAGGTCTGACTCAGACCTCTGAAGCTGGGCTCTGGAGACCCAGCAGTGGTGCTCCTTGGAGGGGTAGATACAGCTTGCAAGAACTTCTGAGTGAGAAATCCATTTGTTTTTTAAAGAAACGTGCATGATTCAAAAGCAGACAGCACAGAGCACAGCCTGCCACCTGTGCCCGTCAGTGGTGACCCAGGCACACACCAGACAACAGATTCTTGGTTTTAACCCTTCTCACACAGGGCACCCGCCCTCCTGGCACCTTACTTATTTAATTAATGTACTGTAACGATGTGGTCTGTCATCTTTTCCCAGGCAGTGTCCAGGAATGGATGCACCACCTGCCACAGAACAGCCCTCTCTGGCTAGACCCCTGAGGCATTAGTATTAAAATCGCAGACCAGTGTGTAATGAAAAAAAAATTTTTTTAAAAACTAGTTTCCTTGGAAAATGAATGGTGAAGTATCCTTCCAAAGTATCCTTCCAAAACTAGCAGCAAGCCCAGGATGTTGTGCACTGAATATCTGGCCTGGAGCTCCTGGGCCATGAAAGCAGGACCACACACTAGGGGGCTGAGCACTGCCACCCAGGTTGCCAACACCCACGCAGCCTCGAGACTATCAGCCCAGGAACCTCACCTCCTGGCCAACCCACACAACACAGGTGGCCAGCACAGGGCTCAGGGTATTCCTTGGAGCGAGGACAGCTATGGAGGTTCTTCAAAGGAATGTACCTTGAAATAGATGTTTTGTTGCCAGATGTATTTGGGATCTGCATAATTTAAGTCATGTTTTTATAAAAGAGTACTTTGCTGAAGGTGAAGGAGAAGGGTCTCCAATCAGATGAAACAAAGAGCAGGTCATCCCAGGCCCGCCCACACTGCCATGCCAGGGCCACCCTGCCTGTGGCAGGTGCTCTGCAGGGCTGGGACCCTCACCGAGTACAAGGATGACATAGCATGGTTGAGGAAATCATCTTCCTTCTTCTGAGGCGGCACTGTGTTCCCGAACCCCACGTAGCGATTCTCCTGAGCCCTGAGGGTGAAGCACAGACAGGCAGCAGCTGCTGGCATGGCTCTTGCTGCTCCTGGATAGCGGAGACCTCAGGCCCTTGTAGGGTGTGCCACTCCCATACAGGACAGGCTGTGCCTCGCAGCAACAGGCACACCAGCCACACCCTTCAAAAGCCCTCCTGCCACATCAGCTGAGGGTCCCCAGCAAGACCCCAAACCCAATACCAGGGTTATAGGAAGAAGAATCAAAACAACAATCTGATAGCTCAGGGATTAAAAATTCATTCACATATCAGGCAGATTCCAAGGAAAAAAAAAAGAGATCTTTTTCTTCTAAATATTAGGTTTTCTTTATCCTCATGATCCCTGATTCAAACCTGGGCTGACCAGGGCTTGCCACAATAAGACCCTGCATCACAGATGCTCCAACCCTACACAGGCCTAGCCCACCCCAAAGGAAGCAGCCCTAACCCTTCAGACTCACCCCTCAAGAGGTGGCCTACTAAGATGCCCTAGCCTAGGAGGTCTTACCCTGGACAGGAGCTGAGGTCATCATTCAGCCAATCTTCAAAAGCCTTATCTGCAGAGGCTGTCACGTTCTGTGGCTGACCAGAGGGTCTGAAATAGAGTGAAAAGTTGGTGAGGGTTGGGTGCAGTGGCACACGCCTATAATCCCAGTGGCTTGGGAGGCTGAGGCAGGAGGATCACAAGTTCAAAGCCAGCTTCAGCAAAAGCGAGGCACTAAGCAACTCAGTGAGACCCTGTTTCTAAATAAAATACAAAATAGGGCTGGGGATGTGGCTCAGTGGCCAAGTGCCCCTGAGTTCAATCCCAGGTATGGCACCCCCTGCAAGAGTCAGTATGGCCAGCGCTGAATGAAGTGGCATGCGGAGGCCTGCAGTGTCGGGGTTGCTCCAGCAACACCAGCTGGAACCACCTAGTCATGTGAGAAGGGCCTTCACACCTGGAGTCAGGCCAAAAGTGGCCTGTGCTGGCTGGCAAGGGCAGGGAGGGTCCAGGGCTAGGCAACAAACTGCAGCTGTCGGGGTGCTAGGACCTCTGCCTAGGTTCTGCAGGGAGCAGCCTCCGTGGCCCAGCCACCCACATCCTCCTCCTCCACACAGGACGCTCCTGTAGTGGGATGTGCCATCCTGTAATGGCCTGTGCTATCAGGACCCCTCCTCAAGTGGACAGAATTGTCCACACCCCCAGGAGGCCACTGCTCATGTGGCCACACAAGACCCCATGGAAGAGAATGCAACCTACTGGAGACAGGGGAGATGCTCTTTTATCTGCAGGCTTATCTTTACCAAATGAATTTCTTCTAGAAGCTTGTGCTACTTTGGCAATTTTAAAAAGATGCATTTCACACTGACTTTTAGGAAGAGCTGGCAGTTGGAGCCATTTCCATGACAGAGGTAAGCAAGGTTCTGTGGGGATCCTGCATAATGGCTAAGATCACAGTGGAGCTAAGAACAGCGCTGAGGCCTGACTGGCAGGCCAGAGTAGTTCCTACCGGTGGGCAGTGGATGATAGCATCTTGGGCTGAGGCGGGGTCCAGTTCTGGGCAGGTGATGACTCCAGAGACCACTCTCTGCCTTCAGCCAGCGTGGCCACCTAATGAGGGGACATGAGATGTCAGAGTATGTATGTGCCCACTCAAGCATGTCCAACCTCACAGGCCTGTGCTACTGCAGACACTCTACAGACCCTCCAAGGTTTCAGCAGCTGTGGCTCAGGCTGGTATGCTACGTGTGAGCACCAAGGCCAGGCCTCATGGTGTGATGAGCTACAGTGCTGCAGAGCCCGGATCTCATGGCTCCCACTTTTGGCCCCAAAAGACAAGTTCTATGGCTTCTCTCGGAGGCACTGTGGCCAACACACACTTAAAGAATTACGCTCATGGTTCCCTTTCTCCTGTTAATTACCGTCTGCTTCCCTTGGGACAGCAGAGCCTGCTCTGGATGGGGTGAGGGCCACAAGTCCTCACCTACACCTGGACTGTGCTTGGCCTCAACAGGTACGTTCTCTACTGATGGGAGAAGCCCAACTCCGGAGTCAATGGAGCCACACTCCAGCTGCCACGAACGGAGGCACGGCCCAGAAAGCAGGGCGCATGCAAGCCGGGCCTGCCGGTACCTGATCCCTGAAGAGCGCAGCAGCTCTGCTGCTGTACTTGTCCTGCAGGGACCAGCAGGGGTCGTAATCCTCCTGTGACTCCAGGAACTCCCGGAACTTGGCATTCCCGCCAGCCTTCATCTTCTCCAGCTCAATGTCCTTCCACTTGTCCATAGTAACAGAGCGCACAAAGCTAAAAACCAGATGCCGGTCTGATCACCAACTACCCAAGGATATGGGATCCTCCCCACCCAAGGTCAGGCTGTGAACTGGACAAGGGTGCTTCCTGAAGCAAGACAGAAGCCAGAAGAAGCTACACAGAGGCCAGGCGGCCAGCACTGGACAAGCTGGCATACCTGGTAGGGTGGGGAGAAGCTCCCAAGCTTCCTAGGCAGGCAGCACTCTGGGTGACAGGCACCCACCCCAACATGAACACTAAATTAGGTGCAGGATCTGTGGAGGCTGAGTGGAACTGACCTGAGGTGCACCCCAAGCCCACGGTGTCTCCCCGAGCACTCCAGGCAGATCCAGATGCCATAGGTCACGCTGACCCACTGAGGGTTGAATGCGCCGCACTCAAAACAAACCTGAAAGGGGGCCATGTGCAACTCACCAGGCAGCTTAGGCCAGGGCTGGGGACCCCCAAAGACCCGCTCCCAAGGGGGCACAAAGGAGGGCAGGTAAATGTGCAAGGCCTGCATGAGACAGCTAGTCACTGCAAGCCCAACAGCGCTGCTCCAGGTGGCCAGAGGGCACAGGGTCAGAATGAAGCTGAAGGCAGCCGAAAACTGATGTAAGGGGAAGATCCTCCCACATGATAAAGATTCAGATGGAGGCAAAGCAGAATGTCCTGAGCACAACTTGGGCAATGTGGCAGGAGCCCCGAGCCCCACTCCCCACAGCCCTGCTGACGGTGAGCACCAGGAACAGCCAGCGGCTCCTCATGATGCTGGTCAGCTTCACCAACAGCCCGCTGTTTCAAGAAGGGCACAACCACAGCCACAAGTGACCCAGGAGGGCCACTAGCCACCCAAAGTGCTGCCAACAGCATATACTCACGTTGTTCTCATCTTGTGCCCTGACTTCTTTAAGAACTTTCCTGGTTCTTGGGCTGGCCATGATGCTGCAGAGGAGGGAAACAAACCTCAGACTTACACATGGGTTGCTGTTACTTCACAGACAAGAAATAACTGCTCAAATGCTACAGTTCAGGCTAACTCCACAAGAACTCTTGCTGAGCGGCTGTGAAGGGGGGCGTAACACTGCCTCTGCTGGCCATGCAGGGCCATCCACTGAAGGATACTCTTCACACTCTGTGATGCCTCCAGGCCACCACCGCAGTGGTTAGGGACACTGAGATCACTGGTGCTGTCCACTCTGCTTAACTACTGTGTAACACTCAGACTTCACAGTCTATTAAAAAACAGTCCTCGGAGACTGGGGATATAGCTCAGTTGGTAGAGTGCTTGCCTCAGATGCCCAAGGCCCTGGGTTCAATCCCCAGCACCGCAAAAAAAAAAAAAAAAAAAAGTCCTCTTTTAATGATGAACTCATAGCCAAGGGTGGCCTTCACAAAACACACAGAAGGGTTGCTAACCCTGATTTCCCTACTTGAAAGAGCCATACAACAGGGAGCCCAGGTGCTCAGCACATCGCAACTCAGCATGGAGAGATTCCCAGCCTGTGACAATGGGCAAAAGGGTGTCCCTGACTGATACTGTGAAAAGGCCAGCCTGCTGGAAGGTGTGTGGGTAGGTCCTCTGTGGAGCCATCCTGAGAGATGGAGGTGACAGATGGTATAGTCTCAGCAGGACAAAGACAATGGCCCATGGAGTATCAAACCTATCACATGACTCACAGGGACACTGATGGGGACAGTAGTAAGGTTCAGGATGAAGAGAAAAGCTACTTCTTTCTTTACAAATCTACTAGCTTTAGCAAAGTTCAACTTCAACTGGTGGCCCATTTAACTCATGACCAGGAATACCAAAGCTGGAGGAAGGCAGTGGTGCCAACCACAGCACGAGATGCAAATTACCCCACTGGTCCTGCACACGCCAGAAATAGGAGGCCTGGAGGCAAGACCTGGGCCTCAGGCCTTCCCTCCCTGCCAGCCTCAACTGAGAGTGCCATCGCTCTCATCCACCTCTCAAACGAACCTGTGCTGCTCCCTCTAACTCGAAGGACACCACATGTGGAAAACACAGGGCACGCTGTATATGACAGAGGCCACACACAGGCTCACAGCTGACATTTTCAGTGCCATCTACTTCCCACTCTGCCGCTGCACTGAAAGTGTTGGCTTGGACTGGTATTCCAATTAACGGTTTAATGTGAGATACAGCTTAAAAAAAAGCAGCAACTGGTATGACCCCTGTTCCATACTTCATTTTAATCTCAAGTTTGCAGAAGTAAGGCCTTCATGGAGGGGATTCTGCCTCAAAACACCACCCTCTGAGTGGATCAGCTCCTGCTTCCGAATACTCATGAGGACCACTTTTAAGCAATTTGAAGTTAGAAAATACTGCTTTCTATAGTTGATTGAAATGAAACCAAAAGTTCACTCTAGGCTCCCTCCCACTCAGAATTCTGTGCCAGGGTGGTGTCTGATTGTGAAGTGACTGCCTGAATGCACTCATCATGCTAAGCACGGATTCATCCGCAGCACTGAGGCAGACAAAGGGAAACCCACATCTGGAGAGACCCCCTGGTGGGTCTCAGCTGTAAAGCCCTTTGGATACAATCTTCTAATGACCACATGCAGGCTCCATGTGGGGCTGGTGTACAGGGACAACAGATGTGCAGACCCACACAGATGTGCTCTCAACCTGCCTCTTTCCACTGCACTGTGGGCCCTCAGGGGCTCTTGACTTGCTCAACAGAGGCAAACCGAAGTCAGGACTGGTGAGGCTGCTTCAAATTTCTAACTTAGGAAGAAGGGCATTCGTAGGACTATCAGAAAGAGAAGGTAGAGACATGACCAGTTTTGGGTATGAAGGCCTTATTTCTCTAACTGAAATGCTTACTTTAATAACATGGAAACAAATACCTCCTACTTTCAAAAGCATGCTCATGGTTTATGTTGAAAAACAGTCCAAGTCTTAACACATGAAACTAAAATGATAAAAATGTCCCTCTGTCTCTAAGTGGACTAACTTTTCAGTAAATGCTCAGGTAAATAAGGGCACTTTCTGAGTCCTCTAAGCCACTTTCCAGGACATTCAAGCCTTGAATTGAGGCACCCTTATCCTCTGAGACCAAAAGAGACACACATGTAAAGACATTGCTTAGTCTCAAGGCTGTGGAATGGGTGACAAGGAGACAGGAATCTTTCTCAGTGGAGCCATCCTGAGAGATGGAGGAGACAGATGGTACAGCCTAGGTCAGAGGCACCCTAAGAATACAGGTTAAGAGTAACAGCCCTTCTTGGTAAAGCGCACGTACTGCTGCCCTGACCTCGGCAGGGATACGTCCCAGAAACACCCCCGCCCCAGTTCTGTCAGGGTCCCGTTTGGCGCCGTCAAAGGCCCTGCAGGCGTATCGGGCCCGCAGACGCAGTTATTTCCCAGAATCGGTGGCCTGTGGTTAAGCCACGCAGTTCCTCCAGACCCAGGG
Source organism: Marmota marmota marmota (assembly GCF_001458135.2). Classification (NCBI taxonomy): domain Eukaryota; kingdom Metazoa; phylum Chordata; class Mammalia; order Rodentia; family Sciuridae; genus Marmota; species Marmota marmota. Next base: position 959,092 of record NW_026000026.1, read on the forward strand.
AGACCCAGCCAGGCTTCAGGGCCAGTCCTTGCGTCTTTCCCTCCAGCCCCCACGCAGCGTGCACGTCAGAGACCGAGAAAAATGGCAAAGCAGGCGGAGGCAGGGAGGCTGGCCTTCCTGAGGCCGAGGCTGGAGGGCGCGCGAAAGGGTTCGAGGAGCCCCGGGGTCTGCGCCGGGCCCGGCGGCAGGGCGGAGCTGGGGAAGAGGGCGCTCCGGGGGCGCGGGTCCGGGTCCGGATGCGGGAAGCACGGCGCGGCGGGCCCCGGGCGACAGTCGCGCGCTTACCTGGTGAGGCGGGCAGGACCCGGATCGGGCCGGGGTCCGGCGGGGTCGCGCCCGGCCGCGGTGCCCGCACAGCCGCGCTGGTCGCCCACCGGCCGCCAGCAGCTTCCGGCTACGTCGTGCTTCGCTAGGCCTCGCGGGAGACCGATGGGGCGGGACTTCCGTCTCCGAGCCGGAGCCCGGAAGCGCGGCCGCGCAGTCGCCATGGGGACGGCCTTTCTTCTGGTGCGCGTGGGCGTGGCTTTCGGCCCCGCGCGGCGCGGTCTCGGTGCTTGGGTGGGTGCCCTAGCTGGTGTTAGAACCAGGAGGCTAGGCCGGACGCCGACGCCACGGATCGTTTCGGCCATTGTTCAGGACAGGGTTCCGCCTACGGGAACGGACCCACTTTCCTGGTGGAAAATGAGCCTCTGAACGAAGGAAGGGCCTGGGCTTGTATGGGTCATCCTGGGCGGTGGTGGAGGGGGCATGTCAGTTTTCTTGGGCACCCAGGAATTTGGGCTTCCTTCTATCAATCAGTGGAGGAGTCATTTGGAGTGCTTAGGAGTTTGAGCTCTGAGGTCAGGAGTCTGTGCTCCGCATCTGGAGAGGATTCGCTCCGAGGGCGGTCAGTGCCCCTCAGAGGCTGTCCCCTGGTGTGATGAGACCCCTCCTTCCTGCCTGCAGTTAGCGCCAGGAAAACATTTGCTTTCTGAAAGCTGTCAGTACATGGCTTTCCTTTTTACTCCCCTTTTCTCAGGCCACATTATTTTGTGCATTTTCCATTTTCCCTATCAGTTGGGCGGCCTGGGGAGCCGGCAGGTGGGCACGGGCACAGCTGGAGGCTGGACAACCCAGCAGGGAGGCTGCCTGGAGATAGAGGCTCCCTGCAGCGGCAGGCAGTAAGAACATCAGACCCCTATGTGAACATAGCTCCTGCAAGCAGTCACTGTGGTGGTCTCTGGAGGTCGATTCCAAGGGATTGGGGGTTTCATCTTTACTCCATGCCCTTCTGTATATTCTACATATCCTTCATTGCTCTTTGTAGCCGTCAAAGTGACCAAGAGTGAACATCGTTATTGAGGTCTAATCTGCAAGTAGTGCTGTGTACAGTCCGGAGAAATAGAAAGTCTGGTGGTTCACGTTCAGAAAATAATGTTCAGCCTTAATTGGATCCAACTGTAGCCTTTCCCCTTTGCTTGCCCAATTCTAAAACTAGCAAATTGGGTAGATTGTACCACTGAGCACCTCCAATCAGGGCACAGGGCCTGGCTGTGTTAGGTATATTAGTGGGTGGACTGCCAATGGGGTGCGCTTGCAGTATGGGTATGCTGAGGGCAGGCGCCTACCCAGGGTTATCCTGCAGTGTCCACATTGCACAACTGCCAAGGCCGTAACAAGGCGCTGGAGAGCTACTACAGTCCTGTGGCTGGTGGCAGAATTGCATGGGTAAGGTGCCAGGCTGCTCCCACTTCAGGGCCCCAGGTTAGCCTTGCCACTGTAGTGAACCTCCAGGAAAGCTGCAGTCTGGAAGCTTCTGAAGGTCCCCAGCCACACTCCTTCCTGGTTAGAGCATCTTCCTGCTGCAGGAATGCACCTGCTCTCCAGAAGTGCCACTGCCTGTATCAGCCAAGCTCTTGGCCCCCGTTTGGACCTGCATTCATGCAGGCCGGCCTCCCTCCAGCCTTCCTTCCTTCCTTCTTCCTTTCAGCGTGCTGGAATTGTGTGAGTGCTTCTATGATACAAACCTCTAGGTGTGGAAATTCTGGGTGAATTATGGAATTGTGGTAGATTCCAACAAATTGTTCCCACAGCATTGTACCAAATGTCCTGGTGTGGGAAAGCCTGTGTCTTACAGCCTCTTCTGCTGCATGCTGCCAGGATGAGTCACCACCGTGGGTGGATTTTCACTCCCTCGAGGTGCGTTGGTCATTTTATACCCCATCCCCGTAGAAGCCTGTTTTTCTCTGCCTGCTTTTTTCTTTGTTCATCATCTTCCACCACCAGGTCTTCCCTGAACAGTTTCACCTGCCTGTGGAGAGAAGCGCCTCCAGAGGCTGCCGCATTCCAGCCCCTGACGTGATTGGAGAGGGGCCTGGCTGACTGCATCCCATATGACCCCTGCCACTGCCTGCATGTTGTGCAGGGAGGACCAGGGCCCAGGACAGAAGGAAATGGAAGACGTGGAGGGTGCAGCCCCGCTGACCGGAGGCCATGCTTCACTATTCAAGCACAGCTGTCCCTAGACAATCCTGCGCTACCCTTCCATCCAAGCCCCCAGGGAGTCTGCAGCTGTGCTGAATTACATTTGGTCACAGTGGCTAAGAATGTGTTGAGGCTAGGCCAGCTCCTCAGATGGCAGGCCTGGTGGCTCAGGTCCCAGCCATGTCAGCAAGGACTCGCGAACTCCCCTGCCTTAGCCCCTCCATGCCTTAGCCCCTCCATGCCTATCTGAGATGGGAATTTTTCTTGAGTCCAGTTGTTAGGACAGAAACCCAACCCCAAACTGCTTAAACAACCAAGGGAATTTATGACTTAGGTGATGAAAAGTTGAGAGGAAAGTTGGATTTCAGGTGAGACTTGATCCAGTACCTCAACAATATTTCTGAGAACAAAGCTTCTCTCTGTTTCTGTGGTCTGTAGTCTCATCTTCACCCTAAGGTCCTAAAATGCTTCCAGCAGCTCCTGAGGCTGCAAGCGCTATCATTCACATTCAGCAGAAAGTGGCCGAGTACAAGCATCCACGCTGGGCCCCAGTGTCACACTGAGTGGCCCAGCTAGGGCCACGTGTTCACTTCTAAACAACGGAATGGAAGGTGACATCTAGGCTCTAAGTTCCAGGACTGGAGCCTGGTTGGAGTGACATTCCTCAGACCAGAAGGATCCCAAAAGAAGTCTGAGTTGTGGGGAGCTGCAGGGCAAGACATGGGGAAGCAAGCACTCATAGACATGCACTGAGTGGCTGCCTCTGTTCCTGGGGATCAGGCAGGCCTTCCCTGGCTGGCAAGGGTGGTGTTGGCTCTCCGTGTCCCCAGGGCTAGCAAGGCCAGTAGCTGGCATGGGGCAACTGCTGGTGACTGGTGGGTAGTGCTTTGTCCAACTCTGCTGTGCTCTGCAGGTGCCTAGGGTTCCAACACCCATCCCCTGGTACTGCCACCTGGGAAGGGTGGGGGCAGGCAACAGGTGAGGCAGCCGGAGCGTGGCCGAGAGCTGGGGAGGGAAAGGGTTAGATTCTGCCTGTGGACTCCCAGGAGGCAGAGTTCAGCTTTGAACACACCCAGATTGAGGCGCCCAAGGACATGTGAGAGGACAACAGGCCATTGATGCCTGGGGCTGGATTGCAGAAGAGGGACAGGGCTGAGCGAGATCCGTGTGGGAGTAGAGGCCCTGCAGGGCAAGACCCTGGAAGGGATCCTGAGACTAGTGCCCCCAGGGAGATGGAGAGGGGCGGCTCTGCTGCCTCCACAACATAAATGGCTTTCTGTTCTTTATAAGTAACCCAGTCGCAGACATTCTGTCATAGCAGCACAGATGGACCAAGACACTTCCGAACATTAGCTTCATGTGGCGTGGGAATCATGTTAGAGCCTCCATCAGAAGACATGGAGAGAAAGGGAATGAGCAGAGAGGAATAGCTGCTTCCCGCGGAGAAGGCACACAGTGGCCTCCAGCCTGGCTTTCCATCTCTGAATTTTTCTGCCTTGTTTGATGAATTGAATGCTTAAGAAACTTCAGCCTCGCCTGCCCCTGCCTTGCTTTTCTCTTTGCTGGTTGCTGAGATTAAAGGTGTGGTCCTAAACAGGAGCTTCCAGGACATCCTGGTGGCTCTGCCCCCGGGCTCTGGTTGGTCTCTGGAACTCTGGTGGACCTGCCTGGACCTCAGGAGGTCTCCTCCCTCCGGCTGTCTGCCCCCTCTGCTGCGGCTTTCTTCAGGGAGTCTGGGCTCCTTGAGGGCCACAGAGCTCTGGGATTTCAAGACTGGTCCATACCACGCTAGTGAGGCAAGGGAAGTGCCTGTCACTGTCTGCATTCATGGCTTGGCCACTGGTGGGGGCTCCACTTCGCAGGATGGACTCGGCCCTGGCCCCCTCCCCAGGCACTCTGTGGTCAGCAGCACCTGCTTAGGTTCACCTTGAACACCAGCCCAGGCAGCAGGGTGTGGCTGGGGCTGGCCTCACTGCAAGACTTTATAATTTCCCCTTTTAAAAAATACAATAAGAAGACTCCAAAGAAAATGGAGAGAGTGCAAGAAGCCACCTCCCAGGCTCCTTGGCAGCCACCTGCACTACTTTCCCGGGAGCCCCCTCCTCAAATGCCCTGCCCTGGTGCAGCTGTACCACTGGCTGCACCCCTGCTGCCAGGCCAGGGACTCACAAGGAGGGAAGCCTCACCAGGAAGTCCCTGTGAGTCACTTGACCCCCTCGAGCTGCCAGGGCCCCAGTATACCCTGCTTACTGCCCTGGCCACATACTCTCACCCAGGCAAAGCCCTGCCCCAGGCTTGAGGCTGATGGAGGGGCCTCAGCCTGGGGCCACTGCAGAGGATGACATTCTTCCTTGTGACTAGTGGGTAGCACCACAAAGAGAGGTCTGGACAAGAAGTCCTGGAGAATGCCTTAGGTACACACTGTAGGTAAAGTGGATGGACACGCCATCTGGCCCAGCTTTCCCTAAGACACCAGGCTGATAACTGCAGCAGGGTGGCGAGGTGCTAGAGGCCAGACCACTCTGAAAGTCCATGGAAAGGACCAGACAGGGGGGATGAGGGAGTCAGTGCCCTCAGGTGGGGACAAGCTGGGAAGTGGATTGGGTGGGCTGAACCCTAGGCAGGTGCTGCCCTGCTGGCAAGAAGAGGCAGAGGCCTGGAGAGGGGCAGAGTGTGGGGGGAGGCAGTGGCCAGGGTCCAGGAGCAATTCTGGGCTGAACACCATGCAGGGGAAATCCTTGCTTTATTTATCCGCAGAAATACCCTCACAGTGACAGTGAAGCCACCGAGCCCACGCAGGCTCCTCCATCCTGGCTGGTCAGTGGTAGTCACAGCATCCTCAGCAGACCTGTTGCATGGCCTGCGACAGGTGAGGTGGGTGGGTGCTCACTGGGCAGCCCATCTGGCCCACCACAGCATCTGGAGGGAAGAGACAGAGGCTTGGATGAATCCAAGTCCTGTCGGGCTTGTCCCCGGAGCCAGGGGCCTCAGAACCCAGCGGTGCCCTGACTTGCCACTTTGTTCCACCAGAAAGTTGGGGCCTGAGGGTCCCTCAGCACATGCAGCAAGGATCAGAAACCCCCATATGCCCCACTTAAGTGAGGCTCGTGTACATCCGCCTGTGTTTCTACTCGGCCCGGCCGGTCAGGGCCTTGAGCTCTGGCAGGCCCGTCCAGCCCTCCCTGCTTCCCCCACACGCTTCCGAAGCTGCCCCCCTTCGTCTGTCTGGTGAGCCCTGGGTGCCATCACCTGCCCCAGCCCTACTGTTTTGTTAGGAAGGATTCAGAACAAGAGTTGAGGAACCAAAATAAGGTTGGTGTCAAGGGAGGGAGAGGGCAAGAAAAGCTGCATGAGGCTGTCCCCGGGCTGCTGCTGCTTGGCTGCAGGAGGGCAGGAGGGAACTTGGCCACTTGGACTCACCTGCTCAGGACAGGAAGGTGCGCACACAGCTGCGGATGGCTGCCCTGCAGATGGGACACTGCTGCAGGCTGGGGGCGCACTCTGCACAGACGAGGTGGCCGCAGGGCACAAAGACCACGGACACGGCTCTGTCCAGGCACACCTTGCACCTCCTCTCCTCCCGCAGCCGCTGCAGCTGCTCCTGCATGTCGCTGGCTCCTGGAGGCTCAGAACCCACCCCCAGCACCTTCAGGGCTGGCTCCCTGGGGGACTGTGACAGGAGCCCCACCCTCTATGGCTGACTGCAGTCTGGCTGTCTGGGCCTGAGACCAGGAGGCCTGGGATGGACCAGCCCCACAGGAACCCTCTGCCCCCCACCCCAGAGGACCCGGGTTGCACCTGGCTCCCTGGCACCTTCAGGCTGGGCCTCTCTTCTGGGCATGAGCAGCTCAGGGCCCTCATGGACAGGAGCTGCGGGCAGTTCGGAATGGGCTTGAGGCCTAGCCCCCAAGGGGTCCAGTAGCCAAAGAGGTCCAGTTCTGATCAGGAGAGCAGAAAGCCTGACTCTGGAGTGACCTTGCTGCTCTCAAGAGTGATGAGCCTGAGGCCAGAGACTTTCTGAAGGGGCCACCAAGAATTTGGGCGCTTTGCCTGTCCAGCCCCTTAGTGAGGTGGAGGCAGGCAGTGTCCAGAGGGATAAGCAAGGACAGGGACAGGAGGGGAAGATAGTGTCCAGAGGGCTGGAGGTACCTCTGGCCCTCGCCACTTGGTCCCCATTTTCTTCCTGGAGCAGGTTGGCCACTAGCTGTGATGAGGATATGCTGGTAGACACATCTGGGCACTGGCTCCTCTCTGACCACTCCTGGCCACCCCTGGCATCTGCAAGGCAGAGAGCAGGTGGGGCTAGGGCCTCAGGGTCCTGGAGAAAGGCCAGTGGTCTCCAACTCCACTTGGCCAACGCCTAGGTGGGGTCTGGGTTTGGATGAGGCGCAGTGAAGGGTCACTCTTAGGCTGGGGAGTTCCCAGAGGGCACTCCTGTCAGAGGGGAGGACCGTGAACTCATCACCACGATCGCCATGGACAGAGCACTCTGGTGCACCATGCAGTGCACCATCCAGTGCACCAGAGCATCCCATGGACCCAAAGAGGCTAAGGCTGTCCTCATGTCACAGCTCAGAGCACTGAGGCTCAGACAAAGCTACTTGCCTGTGACCAGAGTTGGCCAGTAGAAGGGACAGGGTCTGGAGACCCTCACACCCCTGCCCCATGGGCACCTGGGCTTGGCCAATGCCTTCTGCTCCATGGTGGCAAGGGGAAGCCATGGCCTCACCTAGAGCCCTGGACACACCTGTCCGGCAGGGTAGGGACACCTTTAGCCTTGCCACACCACAGGCTGTGGGTGCTGGGAGCAGCTTGGGCCACAGGTCAGCTCTCACCTGAGGGGGCGGCGTCTTCTGGTTCCTCCCACTGGTCCTGTAGGAGAACACCCGTGCCCTGATGGAGCGGGGCAGGGGATCCCACCCACCCAGCCCCAGGGAGAGACTGAATTTACCCAGGAGCCGAGCAGCGAGGAGTAGGCCTCCTGGACACTGCGGACAAAGCCCCTTCCTTTTGACCGGAGCAGGAATTGGCACCTGAAGTAAGTTTGAGCCAGGTCAGGGACAGACTGTTGGAGCGCCACTGTCAAGCCTAACCCGAGGAGCCTCTTGGGGCCAGGGTTGTGCTTTCTGTTCCTGACAATCCCACCGTGCTCCATAGCAGGCAGTCGGCATTCTTGCCAGTTGGGCACTTGCTGGGACGTCAGCCTGGGAGACAGGCTCGGAGGAGCACAAGTGGGAGAATTTCTGCCCCAGTAGCCCTTCCAGAGAGGCTCTACTGTGAAAAATCGGATGTCGGCCACCCTTGCAGGGTACCCATGCCCTGGGACTGGAGGAGATGAGGAGCTGGGGCCAGTCCTTGTCTTGGCTGGACAGAGTTCGTTGAGGTCCTTCCTACCCTGACCCTGCCATCAGACCTGGACTCCCCATAGGGTGTTACCTGGGGAACCACTTGGCGTGCTCCGTCCAGGGGTCGTCGCCGCACTCCCAGCTCTGCAGACCCCCGTAGCAGAAGAAGCACCTTACTTTGTCCTGCTGGCCTGGGTGTTGGAGAAATGCTGGCCCCAGCCCTGGCACTTGGCCAGGATCCCTCCCACCTGGTAACCCTGGGGGTCCCCTCGGGGCTGTGAAACTTAGGTGGGGCTTGGGGCCCCCAGTGGTCTTTCCTGCCAGGAAGTTAACAAGAAGGGGCAGGGTGCCCCAGGGCTCTACTGTTATTTCATGGGTACCTCTAGAGGACAATGCCTGGGGCGACTGTCAGGAGGCCAGAGCATTCAGGAAAGAGTTGAGCTGGCATCCACATTGTTCCAGAGGGACTGGCGGGGGGACGGCCCACAATAGCTGTGGCCTGGGAGAGTCAGGGAACCCCAGCAGCCAGGAAAGATTCCCAGTGGCAGGAGGAAGGGGGCCAGCCCCTTAAATGCCAGTCTGGTGCCAGTCTTGGTTTTAGGGGCCCATGTGTATCTCGCCTACCCCTGCTGGCCACTCCCCTCACTATGAGCAGATGAGCCCTGTGGCATCCGCTGCAGAGACCACATGGGGCTTCTGCAGGTATATCCAACAAATGTCGCCCCAGGGCCTCCCCCACCTCTACCTGCTGACCTCAGGAGGCCCCTTCTCAGGTGATTGTACCAACACTGATCCTCCCCGCCCAGGGTCCAACTCCCTTAAGTCAGTTTGGCCTCTTACTGGACAGCACCCAGGTAAGGAAGGACCCAGGTCCTGCAACCCCACCTGTGACAATGACCCTGGCTGGGCCCCCACTAACCCAGCCCCCGTGGAGCCTGCTGGCTGTCCTCATCTGGGGAGGGGCAGACCTGAGGCTGAACCTGAGCTGAGCACTCAGCTGCAGTTTCAGGCGAGGTGCAGCTGGAGCCATAGAGGTGGCCCATGCCTGGAGGAAAACTGGCACTTTGGGAAACTTTTGTGCAGTTGGGCCCTGGTGCCGGCCTGCGGAGATTTCCCACAAGCTGAGAGGCAGCCAGGATGACCACTGCCTGCGTAGGCCACTTCCCGATTTTGTCCTCTAAGCCTCTATTGCCCTGGAATAAAGGGTACGGGTCACTCTTATTGCCAAGGTGCTAGAGCTCTGGAGCAGTGGGAACCTCTGAGGAGCAGGGTGCCTGCAGGCCTACCTGGCCAGGTGTGGCCCCAGCCAGGCGGCCTCACAGTCTTTGATGCTGCAGGGCAGAGCAAGCCCTCCCCCAGTACCTCAGGTTCTTACTGACTCCTGGGAGGGGCAGGTGTGAGGAGGGAGCCATGGAAGGCGTGCAGTCACCCCCTTGGTGGGCCAGCACTCCCTGTGGGGGTGGGCAGAGCCCTGGGGCTGGCAGAGACCCGCAGCAGGAAGACCCCCAGGACTCACCTGTGTGGAAGAAGCCAGCAGCAGCCAGTGCCTCAGGCTGAACCCCAGCAGTAGGTGGCCAGTCATAGAAAGAGGCCAGCCGCAGGTCCTCAGAGCCCATCCCAGGGAAGACAGGCCCTGTGGGCAAGCTGGCCCCAACCTCCTCTGCCTCTTCCTCCTCTGTCAGGGTGCGCAACTGGCCCAGGATCTGCCCATCCACGTGGTCCTGGCCCGGGACACTACCACAGAGACAGCGGAGTCTCTGACGCTCCCACCTGGGGCCGCAGCCAGCTGCCCAGGGTCCTGGCTCTGGGCCACAGCAAGGGCACTTGGCCCTGCCCTTGGGCCCCATGGAGAGAACTCCAGATTTGCCCAGGTCTGCAGCACGCAGCCACTCCTAAAATGTATCCAGTAACCGCCTTGCCTCCTAACCCTGGGCCCTCCCTACCCCACACTGATGGCAGAGGGGACAAATACAGTCCTGCCACCAGTTCCCCGGAGCTGCTGCTTTCTAGAGGGGCCAGGGCGGCAGCCTGGTCACATGCTCTTTGCAGCTGCGTATGTCACGGGGCCTTGGCAGGGGATATGACAGGACGGCAGAGTGCCACAGATCCCACTCCACTCACGGGGGTCGTGGCCTCTCTTGTAACAAGGGGGAGGGGGCAGCACAGGGAACCCCTTCCCTGGCTTCCTCCAGAAGGCTGGCACTGTCCCCCAAGATTGGGGGCTGGGGACGGGGGACATCGGGCAGTGGGTACTGCTGTCAGGTCCGGGGCCTGGGTGCCAAGTGCAGCCTTTGGAAGCAGATCCTGGGCCCAGGTGACGACACGGGAACTTTGCTGTGGAACAGGGTTTCCATCCTGGCTGCAGTCAGGGCCCTGTGCTCTGTCCCCAGACCCAACAGTGAGGGAGTGGGTTTGAGCTCTGCTGCTAACGTAGACCCCAAACCTCTGTGTCTTTGCACAACATCAGAGCTTACTGAGTAACAATAAATCCACAGGCTACACCACTTTGATGGGGGCAGTGCCCTGAATACTCATGAGAAAACTGATGTGACTCCATTTAAAAAAAAAAAAAATTAAACCAGCCTCTACCTCAAGGCCTGTCCAAAGGGAGGAGGGTAACCCTTGTCCTTGGAAAAACCCACAGAGGGTTCCTAGGCACTAGCCACCCTGCTGAGTTGTTTGTCTGTAAATAACAGGAGAGATCTGTGGCGCAGGGTGTCCCTGACTCGTTTAAGCTAGTTCCTGGAAACACCAAAGAACGTGTGAGGCCTAATGCCTGACTGTGACGACCCATAGCAACCCCCTAGCAACCACCAATCAGCATGAGACAGGGAAAATACCTGGGATGCCAGGTGACCCCCCAGTAGTCTCAGTGATTGATAACACGTTAGGAAACCATGTAGTGTAGCACGTACACCCCTCACAGATTAAACCAATCACTTCAAATGAATCCACCTCCTGTACTGACCAATCACCCCTACCCAACTTGTTCCCGCCAATGAATGTACTAATCAATGCTAAGAGCTGTTGTTTGATTTTCCCCTCGGTATGGAATGATTTGCTGTGTGATGCTTAGAGTATCCCCCCAAACCTATAAAATCTCACTGAGCAAAGGACCGGGACTCACTCCTCTGAACCGCTGCGTCGAAAACCGTTGTGAGTCCAGGCTGGAGCTGGCAATAAACACTCTTGTGTGCTTGCTTTGGATTCAGCTCCTGGTGGTCTTTTGGGGTCCCCCAAATCCGGCATTACACTCACAGGTCACCTGGTTGTCAATCTGGACAAACACAAGTTCTTGTATTCTAATCTCACCTTCCAACATCTGTAACACTCATGATTTCTTCCCTTTTTTTTTTTCTTTTTTCTTTTTTGGTATCAGATATTGAACCAAAGGGTACCTAACCACTGAGACACATCCCCAGCCCTTTTTATTTTATTTTTTATTCAGGATTTTCCTAAGTTGCTTAGGGCCTCACTAAGTTTCTGAGGCTGGCCTTGAACTTGGGATCCTCCTGCCTCAGCCTCCTGAGGCACACAATTGCAGGCATGGCCACTGCACCTGACTTACTTTCTAATGCCTGTAACATGTAACAATCACACACACACTCAATTGTAGAAAGACAAAGAAAGGGTTTTAAGGCAGCCACAGGGGTCAGGAGGCTGAACTAAGAGCAAAGGCAGATAAATTACCAGCACAAGAACTTGTTCAGGGCACAGAAGTGGCAAAGCACGGGAACATATGCTAGGCCAAGGTTCAGACATCAGTCAGCATTCCAGAGTGTCAGCCTGAGAGGCCAGCTTAGAGTCGGCCCTGCATGGTTGTCACAGGCAAGAGAAACCACATTCTGCTGAAGCCTGAGGACAGAAATTCAGAGGGTTGTTGCTGTGGCAATTTTCCTGGGCAAGACTAGGGATGAGTGACCAGGAGACAGAATTAGGGTAGCGCTGTGTTCAGTCACGGCAATGCTCCTCCTTTAAGGGCCCTGAATGAGGGTATTTCTGGGGGTCTATATCAGTTGGCAGTCTCCTGTGTTATAGGCTGGTGGGCCTGGGTTTTCAAACATCAGTTTGATGTGTCCATGCATCTGTTGACTTTGATTAATCTGGCAAGTTCACAGGTGGTCATTCCTACTATGCAAGTAATTCATCTTTTTTTTTTTTTTTAATTTTTTTTTAATATTTATTGTTTAGTTTTCGGCAGACACAACATCTTTATTTGTATGTGGTGCTGAGGTTCGAACCCAGCGCTGCACGCATGCCAGGCGAGCGCGCTACCGCTTGAGCCACATCCCCAGCCCGTAATTCATCTTTTGTGCCTTGTGGTTGCGACAGGCAGATGATGGTAGTATACATATACAATCAAGGTGTGGATATATTTCACCTCGGTGCTCAAATCAAAATGGGGTATCTTATGGTAAATTAGTGTTTTACAAATTAGAAACAAAGGGTTAGACCCAGCCTACGATCACTGTTGAATACACTGGAGTCACTCAGGGCAGGCACAGCCTGAGAGATGCTGTTCTACACACCATGGAGTCACTAGGGCAGGCGCAGCCTGAGGACTGCTGTTCCATACACGATGGAGTCACTCAGGGCAGGCACAACCAGAAGACAGCTGTCCTACACACCATGGAGTCACCCAGGGAAGGTGCAGCCTGAGCACTGCTGTTCCAGACACCATGGAGTCACTAGGGCAGGCACAGCCTGAGGACTACCGTTCTACACACCATAGAGTCACTCAGGGCAGGCACAACCAGAAGACAGCTGTTCTACACACCATGGAGTCACTCAGGGCAGGCGCAGCCTGAGAACTGCTGTTGTACACACCATGGAGTCACTAGGGCAGGCGCAGCCTGAGAACTGCTGTCGTACACACCATGGAGTCACTAGGGCAGGCGCAGCCTGAGGACTGCTGTCCCACACACCATGGAGTCACTAGGGCAGGCGCAGCCTGAGGACTGCTGTCCTACACACCATGGAGTCACCAGGGCAGGCACAGCCTGAGGACTGCTGTCCTACACACCATGGAGTCACTAGGGCAGGCTCAGCCTGAGGACTGCTGTTCCACTCACCATGGAGTCACCAGGGTAGGCGCAGCCTGAGGACTGCTGTTCCACTCACCATGGAGTCACCAGGGCAGGCGCAGCCTGAGGACTGCTGTTCCACTCATCATGGAGTCAACAGGGCAGGCGCAGCCTGAGGACCGCCGTCGTATACATCATAAAGACAAGGTGGGCTCAGTCCACTCTTCACAGTCTGTTAGGCAGCCTGGGTGCCTAGGTGGGTGGGTCAGCAATGCTTAGAACTCCTGGAAGTGGCAGGGAAGAGGCCTGGAGGGTGCAGGGCCTGCAGTCTACCCAGCCTGCACCAAGCCCCAGGCAAGCCTTCCCTCACCCCTGAGCACCCTCTTCCTGCTTTCATGGTTCTACAGGCTTTTTACAACAGTTTGCAAAGTGTAAAAGAGGAGGCCAGCAGGGCAGGAAACTGACCCTTCCCGTCCGGCAGGAAAGACACTCCAGTGGCTCAGCCCAGAGCACGAGGTGAGCCTGGTGCACACAGCCAGGTTGCAAAGACAGGCCTGTGGGCTGGGGCAGTAGCCTCGCGGTAGACGCTTGCCTAGCATGTGTGAAGCACTGGATTCAATACTCAGTACCACATAAAAATAAGTAAATGAAGGCATGTGTCCACCCACAACACCTTGGTGAGTCTGGATACTCCACCTCCCTCAACTGGCCCTTCCCTGCGCACCTGCCTCGTGGAGCCATGCACTGGACAAGGATATGCCCTCTTGGGGCCCCTGATCACCATCTGCTTGAACTAGCCACTCAGCCTTGAAGCTGTTAGGGTCCCTGTGAGACCCTGAGACCCTCTGCTCTTAGATGCCCTGGACATCTGTCCCTGCAGGGAGTCAAGACAAAGTGTGCCTGGAGACCAGGTAGCACCCATGGGAGACAGACATCTCCCATGCCCAGGTGCTGGTTGGCAGGCCTGGCTGGGGCAGTTGGACCCAGGGGAAGGGCATGGATAGCACACTGTCCAGGTAGCTCCAGAGTCATAAGAGGGCCTGGCTGCACATTCCAGGGATGGTCCTGAGGAGGGGAGGACACAGGCCACACACCAGGTAGAACTTCCCAACCCACTGGTCTGGAGTGGGCTCGGATAGCTGGGCCTTCACCCCTCTGTCCTAAATGTCCTCTCAGTGAAGTGCCTGGCTCCCTGGGTCATTCAGAACTGCTGACCTTTGGTCTCATCAGCAAAGTCTTCAGCTGGGGGTTTTCCCACAAGGACACTCTCTGTCCAGCTGTACCCCACCTTCAGGAAGTTGGCCCTGTCCGTCTCCTTGGGGCTAATGCAAAGTGGAAGGGACTTAATGGGCCCAGCAGTGTGGCTGGGCCCTGAGCTGAGCCCCAGTGGTCATCAGTGGCCTCCAGACATAGAAGGACTTCTTCAAGCCCAGAGCATCCTGCACAGAGGAGGCAGAGAGTCCAAGAGGACACCACAGCCTCTGCTGAGTGTGGCCTTGTGTGCAGTTCCTGAAACTGGAACTGTCCGAGTGTTGCCTATACAATTACATTTTAAAAGGCAGGACACAGCAATACCCGTCACATGCTTGTTCCAGAAGGCTCAGGAATACTGAAGACACAAAGAAACCCGCTGCTGGCAGTTTCTGGACACTGTGGTGCTTTGCAGCTTTGCAAGGAGGCAGACCTGGGGACTGGGGCCCTCTGTCTTTGCAACTCTCAGTTTGTAGCAAATACCGCGGCCTCCTGACTCAAGAGCTGCCACTTCTCCCTCCCTTCTTCAGATGACCTGAGCCTTTCTCCTGTTTGCTCGTCTCTCACTTCCCACCGTGTGTCCCTTTGGGCTCAGCTGAGGACTGTCCTGTGCGTCTTGGCAGTCAGCTCTCCCGAGCTCCATGAGGCTGGCCCGCTGCCTTCCCCAGTCTGCAGTGCTTCCAGGTGTGCTGGGCTGGGCTGGGCTGGGCTGGGGGACTCCAGAGAAAAGACACCTCCCCAAGTCCAGTGCCTGACCTTTCACTCTCAGAGCCGCCTCCTGCTGGCTCTGGGAATGCTTGGTGAGTCTTTTAATATTTTAGTATAAAACAAGTCTAGACTTTTTCCGGAGGGAGAGTATTGGGTTTCTTAGACAGGGCTGGCGTTCATCCGGGGTAAGAGACGGGGCTGAGCCAGGGCCTGGGGAGGCCCAGCGCTCTGGGGCTGGGGAGAAGGATGCTTCCTTCAGCTCACGGTCACTATGCTCTGGGAGGCCTGCAGGGGCCGCATTCCCTTACAGAAGCCATGGTAGTCCTCTGGAATGAGCACAGCTCATCACCATCTCAGAGTTGAGGGGACTGAGGCCCAGAGCCGGATGGTGAGTTTGCTGAGAGCCGAGATGGGCAGGTCAGTCAGGGAGGCAGAGGCCACTGTCTGCCTGCTCGTCCCCATACCTGGTCAAGCTCCATGGGGGCCAGGTCCCAGGGTTCTCCATCACTATCAGCTCAGCAGGCACACCCCATGTGGCACCATGGGGACAAGGCTCCCTTCTGGCTCCCCCTGCCTGTGCCCATGTCCTGCGTGGGTCTCCCTGTGCAGGAAAGACTGCCCCCACCTGGGCCCCACAGCCTGACCTTTGTCTCCACTGCAAGCAGAAGCCCAGAGCAGCTCACAGCCCTCCCTGGACTGCCCCCCATGAGCCTCAGGGCCCAGACATGGGGAAGGAGGGGGAGGGGAGGCGCAGGGAGGGGCCAGTCACAGCCCCTCCCCTGTCACCTGACCAGGAAGCCTGCTGTCCTGGTGTTTTGTGACAAGGGGCAATGGAGGGCCCTCCCCAGGCCCCACCCCTCCTCTTGAGGCTGACACTCCAGGGAGCCCTGTCATTCCCATGGGAATGTCCCCTCCTGTGGCCTCGGAGCAGGTGCACCAGGGTGCTTGGGGCTCCAGGCCAGTGCAGGAGGCTGCCAGGAGCAGGCGTGGGCAGAAGGGCTGGGGAGGGGCCAGAGCCCTGGGGCACGTGGCACCAGCTTCCACCCATCCTGCCTGGCCATCTGTTCTCCACCTGGTAGCGGGGCAGGGGGGCAGGGGCTCCCACCCTGGGGTGTGGGTTCACTACAGTGCTCAGGCCAGAGGCTGCTGGACCAGAGGGGGTGTGGAGCCCAGGAGGAGGAGGCAGGAGGAGGCAGGAAGAGTGCTCCTCGGTCTGCCCTGCAGAGCACGGTGGCGCCTTTCTCCAACCCTTCCCACCCTGAGCTCACCAGCACAGACCCCACCCCAGTAGCCTGGGGGCTGACTGCTCGATGAGCAGGCAGCGTGGAGGGAGTGGGCTGGTGCTCCTGAGGGGCCACTCCCCTGGGCACCCCTGTCAGAGTCTTCCAGGGCCTGGGAGCCCCAAGGTGTCCTGCCAATGGGGAGCATCTGAGCGTTTCTTGGCTGAGGCTGCCCTGGTGCCGGCTCCTGGTCGGGGCTGGGGCACAGTGGGCAGAGCTGGGAAAGGCCAGGACAGGGCTGGCCCACCGTGCACTTCTCCCCACTGGCTAGACTGGACTTGGCTGGGCCAGACATGGACCCAACTGAGGGATGTGCTTGTGGTCAGCCTCTGTTCTTCAAGTGCAGCTGTCTGGTGTACATCTCTGAGGTATCTGTAGTGGCCACTCCCTGACATGGGTCTGTTGAATCAGATGTATCTCCTGGCCTTGAAAGGGCAGGAGGGCCAGAGGAGGAGCTTGTGTTCCCACAGCTTGCAGTGTACTGACCAGCCCTGCTGTGATCTTGTGGTCCCAAACTCCAGGCTAGGAGTTCAGGTGATTGTTAGGTTCCCTTTCAGGAATGGCTGTATCAGGGAGCTCTTGAAACCCAGCAGGGGTTCTGGGGAAGGAAGTAAAAGGCTTCAGAGTGGGAGTATGACAGTGTTCATCCCATCGCCAGGGAAGCAGAGTTTGAGGGTGAGCAGATGACAGGGGCGCTCAGGTCTCACTGAGTATCAGGCTCTCAAGTCTCCACTGAGTGGAGGCCTTGTGTTTTTGTATGGGGATTGATTCCAGGGGTGCTTAACCACTCAGCCACACCCCCAGCCCTTTTTAGTTTTTATTTTGAAACGGGGTCTTGTTAAGTTTCTTGGGGCTTTGCTAGGGCTGCTTGAGGTTGACCTTGAATTTTCGATCCTCCTGCCTCAGCCTCAGTCGCTAGGATTACTGGCATGGCCTCAGCGCTCAGCACAAAGAGGACTTTGAACACCCAGCTCCACCCCCAGGGAATTTAGGTTCTTCTGGTCTGGGGTTGGGATGCCTGTTTCCTCCACCAGCCTCAAAGGACAGGGCCTGGGGGCTGGGCTGGGTCATCCAAGACATCAGCTATTAGCCCCGTGTGGCCACTTAGATTTCTTTTAAATAAAATGAAATCGGGACTGGGGTTGTGGCTCAGTGGTAGAGCACTAGCGTAGCATGTGTGAGGCCGTGGGTCAATCCTCAGCACCACTCATAAAAAAATAAATAAATAAATAAATAAAATAAAGGTATTGTATCCATCTACAACTAAAAATATTGAAAAAAATTAAATGAAATGGAGAACAGAGTTCCTCAATTTCAAGTGCCCAGCAACTGCATGTGGCTAGTGGCTACTGTGCTGGACAGTGAAGCTCAGTGAGCTGCCCAGAAGGTGACTGCTACTCACACACTAGTGGGATGAGCCCCTCCTGGCACTCCCTTCCAGGGTCTGTCCCCCCTCCACTCCCAGTTGGTGGCAGAGAGTGGAGGTGAGAGAGCCATTGCTAACTGCTGGTTCACAGCACCCTCTGCTGGGCACAATGGAGATGACAGCAAAGAGGTGGCACCCAGGGGCTTGGGAGACTAACAGGAGGATCAGGCCCACATGACCAAGTGGGTCCCCCGTTCCCCAAGCTGGTAGGAGGTGACAGGGGGACTCAGGCAGCTCCCAAGAGGAGGGGACTGAGGAGCTGAGAGTGCCAGGCTAAGGACACAGCATGGCTCCAGGACAAGGGGCCGGGACTGCTGGGCATGTATGTGCCTGCAGTCTGTCACAGGTGAAAGAGACTCAAAGTTTCAGCAAAAATGACCTGTGTGGCTCATGTGGCCACAGCACAGAGGTGACGGACTGCAGGCTCAGTTGGAACTTGATGTTAAAATGACAATGTCATTCACCTGTCTCCCCAGGCAAGTGTGGGCACCAAGAGCCCCTTGGCTCACTGCTTAGTAGCACCAGGGAGAAAGCACCTTAGTCCCCAAATACCCAGCCACTGTCCTGGGCTGGTGCCTGCAGGCACAGGTCAGGCCCAGGACAGTAATCCACCACACACACCAGGACTGAGGGGAGCCTGGAGGGCCACACAGGAAGGGAGGGGCCCAGGTTGCCTTTCCCTCCAGGGACAGCCTGCTCTAGGCCCAGAGCACTCCTGGGGAGAGGCTGGTCTGTATGGGCCAGCCAGGTGCTCAACAGTGCCCACACCCCTCCAGCTGAAGTTGCCTCCCCACACTGCCCCCCAGGCCCCTCTCTGGGGCCTAGCTCTGTTCACTTATCTGTGCCCCACCAGCCAGTCCTCCCAGGGCACCTGGCCCAGGTAGATCCAGTCATAGTGTGGTGGGATTGGGGGGGGGGTCTGGACATTTTACTCTAAGTATGAAGGTGTTTTAAACCATGTATCTGTGTGAACTTGAAATAACCTGGGTGCAGCAAGGGGGGCACCTCTGTGGTGCCCCCACTTAGAAGCCTGCCTGAAGGAGGGGGTGGGCTCTGCTGTGCCAGTCTCAAGACCACTGGCCATGGGAGAAGCCCTGTTTCCATCCATGATATGAGGGGCTGCCTGTATCCTGCAAGGGAGAAGCAGTTGGTCCAACGCTTGGTGGGTCTCCTTGGTGCTGGGTGACCGCCCTGTCTCTAGCCAGGAGCACCAGCCTCAGCGAGGCTCCAAGGACGCTGAGTGTAGAGCAAGTGCCAGCCGTTCTTTGATGTCTCAGAGACTAAGGGTCCTGCCCACCCACCGACAGGAGCATGCAGTTCCAGGTGACTGAGGGTCTCACTTGTGAGTTGGTGACAAGCCCAACTGACCACGTTCAGACAGCCAGAGGCTCTGAGGCCTGGAGAGCCTTGTACCACACCGACCTGGCCTGAGACGGAAGCACAAGCAGGGGTCAGACTGGAGGGCAGGACTCGAGTGTCCTGGGAGTGGGAAGGCCTGTGGGTCCCAGCACAGACTATGGGGTCGGTTCTAAAGCACTGAGCTTGTGTCATTTGGGGATCCCATGGCTCCAGCCTGCTTGTCCTGGGAGGATAAGCCTGGAGTTTCCCCTTTTGGTCTTATAGTGGCTGTGGCCCTCTGTGGTTAAAGATATTGTCCAGCGACCACAGGTCTGGCCAAGGTAAAGGCCTCCCCCTGAAGCTGGTCAAGGGGTCTTAGAAGACTCTACAGCTGTGCACCCTGAACCTGTATACACCATCCCTGTGCTCGAGTTGCTTTGGGGATCCCTGTTTCCTGCTAGTCGAGACCCCAAATGCCCTTGCCCCAGCAGTGCTGACACTCTCCCTCGCTTGAATCAGCAGAAGCCCTCCAGCTTGCAGGGCTGGTGGGCACAGCCTGGGGTGGGTCAGGGAGTGTCTATCCCACTGGCCCCTTCTCTGGATGGTGGGGACTGGGGCTCCAGGTTGAAGGGGCTGATCCTCCTGTCCACATGCACGGGTGAAGCTCACTCAGCCCCAGGATCTCCACTCCAGAATCTTCCTGTCAGCATTGCTCACCTGTGATCCCTGGAGTGGGCTGCAGAGTGCCCCACCCACTCATGTCTACCTGGAACCTGTGAATGTGGCTTTATTCAGAAACAGGCTCTCTGCAGATCTAAACACATTAAGATGAGGCTATCCTGGATGGCAGTGAGTTCAGATCCAATATGTGTCCTCGTGGGAGGCACACAGAGAGAGGAAGGTCATTCATTCATACTGGGACAGGCAGGGTTGGAAGCCACCGCAGGCAGGGTGCTGAACACCAGCAGAGGCTGGAAAGGCAGCAAAGGTTCTCCCTAGAGTCCCTGAAGGAAGAACACCCTGTCCATACCTTGATCTTAGTTCAATTATACTGATCTCAGACTCTAGCCTCCAGAACTGGAAGAAACCAAATCTCTATTCTCTTAAGCCACCCAGTCTCTGGCACTTTGTTACATTTGTCCTCATAAACTAATTCAGCCCCAATGTCCTGCACCCCCAGGGCTTGCCTATCAAAGAAGTCATCTAAACTCTGAATGGTGTTCCCTCGGGACCAGCATGGCTTCCTGAGGCTGCTTGGGTATTGGTGGGTGAAGAAAAGGAGCCCCCACAATGTTAGAGGACCTGTAATTGGCTACTTGGCCCCCAACCCCTGGGACCACTGCATGATTCTGCCTGAGGCATGTGATTGGGGGGAGGAAGAGGGCAGAGGTTTCTAGAAGGCTGAGTAACCAGGCTCCCTGGAAGCATGTTTGTGGCCCCTCTCCAAGGGTCCCAGCTTCACTACACAGGGGTGGGAGGCAGGGCTTCTGGTCCTCAAAGACTGCTGTGTCCCCACATCTGTGCCAGTGCAGATCCCTGTGTCCGCTGCACTCTGGACAAGCACTGCATATTTTCAGATCCAGTAAAGCATGGACTCCATATTGGCAGGAACTGCCCACTGCCTGAACACATCAGCACCCAGATTCCTCCTCAGGGCATCGGGTGACCCTGCTAGCTTTGTGCTAGGCCTGTGTTTTCCAGGTCGAGGCCAGGCAGGGGCCCAGGGAGACCAAGCAATGGCAAAACTGGGAGCAGCGGTCTTCCCCAGGGGCAGACCAGTTGGGGGCTGATCTCCACCTCCTCCTCCTCGGATGCCCAGGCTCGGAGCCTCTCTTTGATCCTTCTCTGGTGCTCTTCATTCTGCTCAGTGCATTGCCTTGGTTTGCTTTGTGAGCACTCCCAGGACCCGACTGGCATGAACCTCAGCCTGAACCACATCAGTCCTTCAGCAGGATAAGAACAGGACTCATCTGGATCATCTGAAGATGCACCACCTGCCAGAGAAAAGAAACCTACTTGGAAACCTGGGAGGGCTCTGGACTCAGGGTGGAGGATGGTAGGACAGGAGCCGGTATGTAACGCCTGACCAGAAGGGTCCCCCATGTTGGAGACCCTGCTAGGTCATAGAGAGAGGAACCAGGTTTCTCCGTGAACTTGGAACCAGGTAGGTACTGTCCATCCTTCAACAGAAAACAAAGGCCTCTGCAGAGAACATGGCTAAATTTTCTTTTCCTCTCTGTGGTGAAATAGGGGTCCAAAACCTAACACAGGCCTTGGTTGTAAACGGGCAAGCCCCTCGCAGGCCCCAGAGCCCACACACAGAGCAGCCAGGGAAGCCGACTGGGGCTCCGAAGCTGCTGAGGAGGGCTAGAAAGCGAGGTAGGTACAAGCCGGGGCCAAAGCTTCCGCCGCCACCGCCGTTTGCTTGCTGCTCGGCCGGCTCAGCCGCAAGGGCCCCACGTGACTTTCCATTCCTCCTTCTCCCGAGTGGCTCCGCCCCGCAGCGCAAAACTGGGACTTAGGCGCGAAATCGGGCTCGTGAAAAGGTCGCACGCATGCGCTGCGGCGGCGGCC
>NW_026000026.1:980525-1047420 GCF_001458135.2 Marmota marmota marmota
GGATGCGGGGGTGGGGCGGAGGACCTGGATGCAGGGTCGCGGGTTGCGAGGGTGGGCCGAGTCCTGGAGGTCTAGCCGTGGTCAGGAATGCGTGGCCGGGACCGAGGGCCTGGAGGCTTGATTGGCGTCGGGGATGCGTGACTGGGGCTGAGGACCTGGACAGGCCAGGGTCTGGGATGCAGGACGGGACCCGAGGATCTGGAGGTCAGGGTTGGGAATGAGGGGCCGGAGCCGAGGACCTAGGGGCCTGACTGGGTTTGCGAGGTCAGGGCCATAGGGTCCGACCTGGGGTCCCGGGTTCTGGGGTTCGGGGAGCCGGGCCGCGGGAGGCCGGGCCGGGTCATCCGCCTGGCCCCTGCTCGGGAGAGTTCGCTGGAGAGTAACTTTGTCTTTCCTTTTCCGGGCTGGGCTGTGTCTGTTCGCACCTCCCGGCCTGCGGCGATGCAGAGAACAAAAGGACAAGATAATAAAGGTGAGGAGAGTTCCAGGATGGCCATGCGGGCATTGGAGGAGGACAGGCTGCCCTGCCTGGGCAAGAGAAGGTCCACAAGCCACGTCTGGAACCGGAAACTTGCTTTCCTCCTGGCAGCTAATGGGAGATGAAACTTTCCGTTTCCTGGAGATTTGACTGGTCAAAGACAGGCTTTTCAAGGAGAAGTAAATAAATGGGTGCTCAGAATAGTGCAGCCCTTCCCTCTCACTGGAAGATTGTTGATTTGATGGGGGAAAGGGAAGGAGATAAGGCACTGTTCAAAGGGCAAGCACAGGGGCCAGGGGCTGAGTAACCAGTCCTCTGCCGCCCTTAGCTGGCTCTCCCAGAGAGGCAGCTAAGACCATCGCCTGTAGACCATCTGCTCCCTTGTTTTCCTAAGTCTACTCTCATCTCCTGTGTTCTTGCTTGGAATAAAGCCCCAGAGTGCACTCCTGTGAGAGCCTGTAGGCGACTCTTGATGCTTACTTGCAAGACTGCTTTAACCAGCGTGTTACTCCGGTGCAACCAAATAGGGTTCATCGTGTTTTAAGATTGGAAAAGGCCCAGTGCTTTATTCACCTTTCCTTTTCTGGCTGAGCATTGTAACAGTGGAAAGTAAGGGGAGAGCCAGATAATGGTGAGCTTCTGTTACAGCCCCTTCCCAGCTGAACATCCACAAGCTGGACATATGGAGGCTACATTCTCTGTTGGCGCCACTTAGATCTTCTTAGACTTTGTCAGTTTCAACAAAATCTGGTTGTGAACTCCTTGTATTTTGTTTGCACTTACATTTTGTCACATCTACCAAATTATATCATTATCAAAAATGTAGCCTAAATTGATGAAAGTCTGCATCACCATTTTATTTAGATGTGAAAACAGATTTATATTGATTGTGCTCATTTTAAATAAAATCAATTTCTCATAGAAATTGATGAAAATAGGCGTTACTTTGATTTCCATGCTTAAAAGTAATCTTAAAACTTGATAATGGTTTGCAACTTCTTGTTCTAGTACAAAATGGTTCTTTGCATCAGAAGGATACAGTTCATGACAATGACTTTGAGCCCTACCTTTCTGGACAGTCCAATCCGGTGAGTTCATTTTGTTAGCATACACTTACTTTTAAATTAATTATAATTAGTTGTAACACATTTTTTGTCATATTTTTTACTTTATTATCCTAAATTAAAAACTATTAGAAGTGGTTAATATTAGTATTAATCTTGAAGATTTCCTTTGAAGTCTTTCTCTTATTCCACCTGGGGCACAAGTCTGACACAGGTAGTTTCCCCTGGAGGAAGTAGCACTCTACTGGGCTTGGGTGCTGGTAGAATCCTTGTGTGAGGTGTAGTGCCTTTTGTGGAGTGCAGTCGTGCATAGTTTGCTAAAGTTTTTTGGCATGTTGTTTTTAGTTTTGTAGGATTGAATTGTGGCTTAGGAGAGTAGCTAAGCATTGGATGGTGGAGCTGGACTCCTGCCCTGGGCTTGAACCTTAGCTCTCAGGTGGCTTGCCTTCCCTGTGCTTTAATTTCCTTTTGTTTGAAATAGCAAGTCACATTTGCCTTGTTTCCTTAGGTATTTCAGGATTTCTTGGCCATGGCACTGGAATTTTGGGCCAGACCATTCTGTGCATTGTAGGATGTTCCCCAGCCTCCCTGGCTTTTACCCATTAGGTTCCATGAGCACTCCCACTTGAGTAGTGACAGTTGCAAATGTCTCCTGGGGACAGAATTGTCCTGGTTAAAAACCACTGAACAAGTTGAAATTTAGGGTTAGCCTTAATATCTGCCACTTTGAAAAGGTACAGTGCCTATTTCAGAATGAAACCAAGCTTTGCCTCTTCCCTGCGGTGGGGTGAAACTAGCCTGCCAGTGTTGTTCTTATCTGCCCTTTTCTAAAGTATCCTAGAGTTTTTTTCCATCTTCTTCTTTCCCAGTGCATTTAACAAGTCTGCAGTTTATGAGCCTGGGAAATTGTACAGCGGGAACCTTGACCACCAAGTCTCTTGATGGCCCCTGACAGTCTGTCCCTCCTCTGGCAGGACAGGGTGTTGCAGAACTGACCTAGCATTTATGGACTTTTGGGCAAAAGTTATGACCAGAAGTTAAATAGACCTATTTACTTTCTACTATTCTTATAGTAATATTACGTACTAAATTTTAACCAAAACAAGGGGAGACAGGTTGTTTCATTATACTTTAAAGTGTGTGTCTGTATATACGTGTGTGTGTATATATATGTATGTGCATGTGTATATACACGTGTATGTATGTGTGTACACATACACATATATACATATGTGTTTTGCAATACTGGTTATAAAACCCAGAGCCTGTGTATGCTAGGCAAGTGCTCTACCATTGAGTTTTATCCTCAGCCTTATTTATTTCATTTTGAGGTAGGTTCTCACTAAGTTGCCAGGGCTGTCCTCAAACTTGGTGATCCTCCTGCCACAGCCTCCTGGGTTTCTGGAATTATAGGCGTGCATCACCATGCTCAGCCTGAAATGTATTTTTACAAAATTAAAGCTCTTACATTGTTCAGAGGATTTCTCTTAACTATGGAGTAGATTATTTTCCACTGTCAGTGGCTGTTTTGCCCTCTGAGCAGCCATGGATAAAGACTTTTGATTAGGTTGAGGTTACCAGTAGTGGACAGCTTTAAAATGGTTCCTGCATTCTATATGTTAAGATGTGTACTTTTTAGCAGGGTGATCAATCAGCACATACTTGAGAGTACATCTAAGCTCCTGGTGGATCGATAGCAGATTTTCTAGAAATACACAGCTTCTAATACAAGGCAGGAAGCACACAGCATGGGAGAGCTCTTCAGTCCTCATTGTTATTCAGAGGTAAAGTAGTTGAGGACCAGTCAGAACACAGTCCGCCCAGGTGGAGGATTGTGATGTAGAGCCAGGGCGCTCCCTGTGAGTGTCTGCAGGTATTCCGCAGATGTCTCTGCTTTTGTCTTTGTGTTGCTTGCTTCTTCATGTGGGACCATGACTTTTGTTTCCTTGCCTTGAATTCTCCTTATTTTATTGTTTCGGCCACGAGTCATTTGGGATTGTTACTGCTGCTAGACTTGCTGAATTCTTCTGATACAGGTTGCTGAGATAGAAAGGTTCTCTCTTGCTTTCTCACATGAGAGCTGTGCTGTGGTGACCATCTAGCCAGAAGAGAGGTCTTTTGTGGCTGAAGAAATGAGCTCAGAATCCTTGTTGGTATGCTCAGTGCTCACGGACTTGGGCGAACATTGTGTGTGTGGCAGCTTTGTCAAGGAGTTCCTGATGTGTGAGAGCTCATGGCTCTGGCGTAGCTTGCACAGGCCTGTTGGCAGAGCCATGACAACATTGAAGGTCATGGGTCTACCCTCACCCTTGCTTTGCATCCATCGTATGGTTTGTGTGATGCATTGTGCTGCTTCATTTTGTGAATCTGATGCTGGAGTGATTTGGGAAGTTCAAAGAGCATGTGTTTGGATAGGTCAGTGCGGCTCTATGAGCTGCAGTGGGGCTGTTGCCTTAGAGAGGCCTTCGCTGTGTTGCCCTATGGTTCCACCCTGGTCTATAACAGAAGATGTGTGTCTGTAACCTTTTTTGGAAATGAGGGGAGCAGAAGGGCTCAGTGAGGGGCTTCAGGCTGTCCTCTGTTGAAGCAGATGTGCTCAGGCTTTCTAGTTTGCTGTTTTGTTTGTTTTTGAAAGATAAGGACTAGGAGGACCCGGAGCAGGTCCCTTCGGAGTGTAAGACACTGCCTGAGTGATGTCCCGGTTCGGGAGACACTGTGTCCTCCAGGCCTGTACCAGCCTCTGAAGCGTGTGTGCTTTGACCTCTGACTGGCACTGACAAATGAGCAAGGGCACCTGGGCACAGGGGAGGTGGCACCTGCACCTGCATTTAAAGTCCTTGGTTGTCAACACAATCATTTGCCTGGTCACACCTGACAGGAACAGAAAGTAAGGACATTGAGAGGTTTTGTTTCTTCATGGAACACTCATTTTATAAAAAAGTTTTATAAATTTTCCTGTTTGAGTCCCAGGACTGATAATTGGTGGTTTGTCTTTTCTGAACTTCTTTAGGAAGACTATGCTTTTAATCAAGTTGATATATGTAATGTTATTTTTTTTACACTTCTGTTTTATTTATGTGATGCTGAGGATTGATCCCAGTGCTTCATATGTGATAGGCAAATGCTCTTAACTCTGAGCCTCAACCCTAGCCCTAATCAAGTCTTCTTTTAAAAGGGCTGAATGTTGTTGTGATCACTTGCTTGAAGGCTGGTGGGGTGATTTCATGAGTTCAGGAAGACCTGGAGTGTTTAATGTGGTGTCACTTAAGAGTCCCTGAGTATGCTGTTGCTCAGGTGTTGTCCTGTGTGGTTATGTTGAAGTTTGTACCTCTGTATTTGACCTTGGAGAAGCTTTTGGCATGGAGTTGTTATCTTGAGAGTCACACTCACCCCATCACCCAAGGTTTGGTTAGTTTTTTCATCTGGTGCTGGACCTTTCGTGGTGTCCATGGCTTCTGTTCAGTGCATAAAGCTGGCAGAAATTTGGCTTTTGTCTTAATGCTAAGTCCAGGTGATTCCGGTGGGACCAGGATGACCTGAAGGGTCAGCAGACACATGCTTAATCACCCAGGTCTGCATCGGTTTCTGTGGCTGCAACTGAACAATATGGGCTTTCTTAGAAGGTCTAGTGGTGGTGCTTACTAGGTAGATAGGGATTTGCCATCTGACTGCTTCCTAGCAGTTCATCTGAAAAGAGGGGAAGTCTTCATGTGCTGCTTATTGGTGAGTTGCTGAAACAGATGCAGAAATTCTGTGTTGGAAACTGCTGTTTCTGCAGGTTGACCAACCATCTGAAGGGCTGAAATTAAGCCTCAGAAGCACCTGCCTTCAGGACAGACAGGAAGAATGACAGAGTAAAGTGCTCAGGGCTTGGGTTTTTTTCTGTAACATCTTCTCCATCCTCAAGACTCATCCAAGACTGCTGAAGCAGTGAGGCTACCCTGGCTGGCTCTGTTGGCTCTGGTCAGCAGTTCCAGGATCCTGTCACTGGGTCGGTTTTCAGCATTGCCCACACATAATTAATGTGATTTGATTAAGTACCTGCTTCATCTTGAGCAGACAGGTGCTCTGTTCATCTTGGGCTTAGGAGGGACCTTTCTGCTTCTCTTGAGTTCCTATGATGCTGAGTCACTTTATGTTTGTGAAATTAAAGTGTTTCAACTGTCTTAGAATTTCCTTCTCTGGAAAATGAATAGTGTAAACAAGTGTTTCAGCTCCAGGTTAAGTGGCCCTGGGCATTTTTACATTCTGTTTTGTCTTTTTGGGGGGCGGGGGTATTGGGAATTGAACTCTAGGGCACTCGGCCACTGAGCCACATCCCCAGCCCAGGGTCTCACTGAGTTGCTTAGTGTTTCAGCCTCCCAAGCCGCTGGGATTACAGGCGTGTGCCACCATGCCCGGCTTGTTTTGTCTTTTTTAATTAAACCTGAGGAAGCCGGAAAATTGCTCTTTGTTCTAGAGTAGGTTTATGGTTTCTCTGTTTACTCAGTGTTTCTAATGATCTAGGGATAATGGTCACTGCTTATTTAAAATTTGTTTCTTTGAGGTGTTTATCACTTCTTAGTTCCTCTGGAGGGAGGACCCTTAAGAGTGAAGAGCTAAGTTTTCCTGTCAGTGGCTCTGATTTGACTGAAGATGTGCTAGTCTGTGCAGTCCTGTCATACCCAGGGCTGTGGTTAGAAGTCTTGGATGCGGCAGCACCCACTGTATCCTGAGGAGGCACTGGAGGCCCACATGTGCTTGCTCAGAGGTGTTCGTGTGTGAGGAGCAAGCATTGAGTTTGCTTTCATAATATCAGCTTATTCAGCTGTGTCTCTGCTGAAGAAACTTGCATATTCCTAGCTTAGATTCCCCTGTGGTGCCACCAAGCTGGGGAGGGTCTGGGTCACAACCAGTCTTACCTGCAGCACTTGCCAACATGAATGCTGATCTGTGCCAGGCTGTGTACAGGACAGAGGGAGGCAGAGGACTCAAGATAGGCTCTGGGTGCTTTATCAATCACCCAGGCACAGCTCGAGGGCATATTTGAAGCCAGTGTCTGAGGTTGAGACCAGAATAGTCAGCCTGTGCTCCTCAGACAGTGACTGAGAACCACTCTTTTCCCAGGGGAGGTCTGCGGCATGGACTGCAGTGTTCAGCACGTAGAGGGCAAGAGCATCACCTTCAGATGTTTTTCTGTACTTGGCCTGTTTTAGATAGCTTTGCAGAATAACCAGCTGCTTTATTTTCAGAGATTGGAAGGAGGCATGGCAGAGGTAATAGAAAATGGGCTGTCAGTAGGCTTGAGATAAAAATTGAAATTGAACCCATAGCCTCAGGTCCCTGTGCTAGTGGGAAGGGTTGGAAGATGGCCTGCTGGCAGAGCTTATCTAGAGGTGGAGGGGAGGGCATGGTTCAGGGTTGTGACAGCCACCAGTGGGCCTTATAGCACTGTTAGGGAGCTCTAGGAAACTACAGCCTCTTATCTAGAAATTGGAAATCTTTTTCTTTTGTTGTATTAATTAAATGTTTAAGAAAGAGCTGTTGAACTTGGCATGGTGGTGCACACCTGTAATCCTAACAACTTGGGAGGCTAAAGCAGGATTACAAGTTTGAGGCCAGTCTGGGCAACTGAGATCCTGTTTCAAGTTAAAAAATGGAAAGGCTGGGGATGTGGCTCAGTGGTCGCCCCTGGATTCGATCCCCAGCACCTCTTAAAAAAGGAGCAGAAGAAAGGGCTCTCTTCTGAAGAGTTTCACAGTCTTTAGGAGAGCTGCAGCTTTGTTTTTGCTTATTCCCTACCCCACAGCTGACAGCTCAGGAGAGAGGAGAGGCAAGGCCCTCCTTGCTTGCCTCATTGCCTCACTCCTGCCTTTTCTGTGTGTTTGTGGTTCTTGAACTCATGCCTTTCCTTCTCCTGGGGTGTGATGGTTTTTGCAGGGGAATAGTAGCTAGGACCTTTGTGTTCAAATCCTAAAGGAGCAGGAATTCTAGGATTTGGGGGCTCAGTGGTGAGGTGCTTGAACCATGTTACCAAGGTGAGTTGGACAGTACTGGCAGGGAGCAGCCAAGGGCTCTCTGCTCTATAGTGGGCAGGATGGGTTGTTGGAGGGGCTTTTCCTGCGTGTGTGTTTGTGGTACCTCAAGTGGACTTTCAGGAGTGTCCTTTTGCATGTATGTCACCTCAAATCATTACACACTTCTCATCTCAGTTGAATATCCTGGGTGTGCCTGGCCTCACTGCGTGGTCTGTGTCCTGTGGGTCAGTTCCACGGCCCCTGGGGCTTCTCCTTCCTCTGCCCTTCTGCTTATGGAGGTGATCGTAGCTGCTCAGGGTGGAGAGGAGCACTGGCTTCCCTTTGGAAGAACTGCCCCGTTTGTCCTGTGTCCATGCAGGCATCCCTCGTGAAGCAGGTCCCCATTTAGGCTTTCCACCTGCCTGGCCTGGCTGTATAGGCTGTTCTGAGGACTGACTGGGTGGGGGTATAGGAGGGGAGGTTGCAGTACAGCGGCCAGAACCATTGAAATCCTCTCAAGGGAGGATAAGCTTGAGTTTTTTTGTCTTACACAACATCGATAGTTTCTCATTTGTAGAATCTCAAAGATCTTCATTATAGGGAAACAATTGTTATTTCATTGTAAGAGATGATTCTGAAATGCTGATAACAAGTGGTGCTTTCTGGCCTCGCACTGGGCACCTCCCCTTCAGCACCTCTACACAGGTGCTTTACTCCACAGGGAAGTGTCTTTCGGTACTGCTCTGAAGCAGCCCTTGAGGGTGGTGAGGAGTGCTGAGGTCAACTGTGGGAAGTAGGTATGAAGGTCTAGAGGAGGGACACCTGGGGCGTGTTAACTGCTCAGTGAACTGGAGCCTCCATAAATATCCCAGTGCCCTGTCAAAGTTGCTGTCTGTTGATATTGCCAGCATCATCACGCAGGATGGGTTAATTCCCCACTCTGGGTTCCTCTAAATAGGTCAGACTTGATGGTAGAAGGAGGAGAGAGCTGTCCATCTAGCTCTAGTGGGCTCAGCTCAGTAATTGAACTTGAGCTTAGATCACTGTGAGTGAGGCTTGGTGTTTGAGATGGTGACCTGGGTGATATTTGTTACTAATTTCTCTGGATCCTGACTTTGTTCTCAAGTTGATGGACTTTATTGCTCCATTAAGAATGAGTCACTTGTGCAGTATCAGGCTGGATTATGTGCAGCCTGTGTGAGAAGTGGTCAGCAGATTCAGTCCTCATGTAGTAGCAGTCTAACTAGTCACCCTGTTTGTTTTCACAGAGTAACAGTTACCCCTCGATGAGCGATCCCTACCTGTCCAGCTACTATCCACCATCCATCGGATTTCCTTACTCCCTCAATGAGGCGCCGTGGTCCACCGCAGGGGACCCTCCAATTCCATACCTCACCACTTATGGGCAGCTCAGTAACGGAGACCATCATTTCATGCACGATGCTGTTTTTGGGCAGCCGGGAGGCCTGGGGAACAGCATGTATCAGCATAGGTTTAGCTTCTTCCCTGAAAACCCTGCATTCTCAGCGTGGGGGGCAAGTGGTTCTCAGGGGCAGCAGACCCAGAGCTCTGCATATGGAAGCAGCTATACCTACCCTCCAAGCTCCCTGGGTGGCACGGTTGTTGATGGGCAGACAGGTTTTCACAGTGATACCCTTAATAAGGCACCTGGGATGAACAGCCTGGAGCAGGGCATGGTTGGTCTAAAGATCGGGGATGTTACCACCTCTGCGGTCAAGACGGTGGGCTCTGTTGTCAGCAGTGTGGCACTGACAGGTGTCCTTTCTGGCAATGGTGGGACAAATGTAAATATGCCAGTCTCAAAACCAACCTCTTGGGCTGCTATTGCTAGTAAGCCTGCAAAACCACAGCCTAAAATGAAAACAAAGAGTGGGCCTGTAGTCGGGGGTGCCCTGCCTCCTCCACCTATAAAGCATAACATGGACATCGGCACCTGGGATAACAAGGGGCCTGTGCCGAAGGCCCCAGCCCCCCAGCAGGCACCAGTCCCCCAGTCTGCCCCACAGCCCCTGCAGGTGGCCCAGCCTCTCCCAGCTCAGCCTCCCCCATTGGCCCCTCCACAGTATCAGAGTCCTCAGCAGCCACCCCAAACCCGCTGGGTCGCCCCTCGAAACAGAAATGCTGCCTTTGGGCAGAGTGGAGGGGCTAGCAGTGATAGTAACTCTCCTGGAAATTCCCAGTCTAATTCTGCCCCTGGTGTAGACTCCCACCCCGTCCTTGAGAAACTGAAAGCCGCCCACAGCTACAACCCTAAAGAATTTGATTGGAACCTTAAAAGCGGGCGGGTGTTCATCATAAAGAGCTATTCTGAGGACGACATCCATCGCTCCATCAAGTACTCCATCTGGTGCAGCACGGAACATGGCAACAAGCGCCTGGACAGCGCCTTCCGTGCTGTGAGCAGCCAGGGGCCTGTCTACCTGCTCTTCAGTGTCAACGGGAGTGGGCATTTCTGCGGGGTGGCGGAGATGAAGTCTCCTGTGGACTATGGCACCAGTGCTGGGGTCTGGTCTCAGGACAAGTGGAAGGGCAAGTTTGACGTGAAGTGGATTTTTGTCAAGGACGTGCCCAATAACCAGCTCCGGCACATCAGACTAGAGAACAACGACAACAAACCGGTCACAAACTCCCGAGACACACAGGAGGTGCCCCTAGAAAAAGCCAAACAAGTGCTGAGAATTATTGCTTCCTACAAGCACACCACCTCCATCTTTGATGACTTTTCTCACTATGAGAAGCGGCAAGAGGAGGAGGAGGTGGTGCGCAAGGTGAGTGGTGTCTCAGGCACCTGCTGCACCCCTTGGTGTCTCATTTCTATGCATGTGAAAGGTGGCTTGAGCAGCAGCCAGGCAGGAAGCAGATGGGTCCTGTGACAGACTGCCTGGTTGGCCTTGGGCAGGCCAGGCATCCAGAGGGGGCCGGCAGCATCGACGAACTTTCCCTACAGTGGCTACTGGGAGAATCCAGTGATTATGGTTGAGTGGATGTCACCAAATAACTTTCGATGGCTTCAGTTTTTAAGAAACATGGTAGCAGGGAACATTTTGTACACATAAGGTAACAAGGAACCTGAGGGAAGTTACTCTCTTTGTCCTGTTTTCTTTCTGAATGGTGATCTCAGTGGAGAACACTTGGAAGGCAGTGTTCACATGGTACTGGAGAAGCCAGCAAGGCTGCTGTAGGCACTGGCTGGCACTTTGGTTTCCCACCTGCCTGAGGGCTCTTCCCCTCAACAGTTGAAAGGTCTGGTCCAGTCTGATCATTTGTTTTTCTTTTAGAAACTCAGTATCCTGCAGTTTTAAGAGCTTTGGCCCACTCCATCGAAATAGTTAAGAGGGTAGTGGTGAGGGGCAAGCTTGGAGTCACAGTGTTAAATAGACGTGTTCAGATCCAGGTATCTGAGGTGCTCCTGATTGCCTGCTAGGCCCACAGTGAAGCTCCTGGCATATGAACCTTATAGCTCCCTGGAGTTAGTGTGGCTTCTCTTGGGGAGGGCCCAGGTGCCCATACTCCCAGATGCTGGCCCCAGAAGAAAGGACCTGATATGATTTGCAGAGCTCTCTTCATGAGAGTGCTCGTCCTGAGGCTGTCTCTCTTTGGTGGAGTTTCAGTTGGTCAGCTGGCTTTCTCATCATTTCTGTCCTGTGTTGGAGGAGGAGTTGCTCAAACGAATGCAAATGTCTGAGTGTCTGGAGCAGAGCAGCGTGCAGAGGGTCCTGGCAGTGCCATTGTGCTGGCACCATTAGGTTACCCTCATAGTAAAGAGTGGAATGCCTGAAGAGGGGGTCATTTGTTTCCAGTTAATTCTGTATTTTAGCTTTTGGGGTATCAATTACAGCCAAGCCATCACCTGACAGTGGGTCAGAGTCTGAAGAAAGTATTGTTTGAGCAGTTTTGAGGTTCTGTGGGCATCATAAAATGCACCTGCACAGATGAAGGTGGCTGCAGCATCACAGGTCAGGTTAGTCCTGTGGCACCGCTGTCATCCTGCAGAACATTGCTGATACAATGCACAGTTGTGCTGAACTGCTGAATTTGCAGGGTTAGAACAGATCTGGCTTTAAATTGGCAGCTGGCTGTTTTGTGTGTATCTGTGTATGTGTGTGCGCGCGCTTGGTTTTTCTTAAATACTGAATACTTGGGTTTTCCTAAAGTGCATTGGGTCCCAAAGTTTGGTGATGAGCTTAAGGTTAAAATTCCACCCCTGAACTGGTTGGTGTTTTTAAAATGCTAGTGTCCTAAAACTTTCATTATAACAACTTGTGACACTGCATTTTTGTGTCAGGCCTCAGGTTGAGCCTTTTGAACGACCGGCAAGGCCTGTGGGCATCTGCCTGTGGTTAGGGTCTGTTTTGGTCCCCCATCCCTTGGGTGCTCCATTGGCCAGTCCAACTGAGTTGCTTTATGAGCACCATAGGAAGGAACTAGTGCCTCTCCCACAGACCATGTCAGCTAGAACAAAAAGCTGTATACTCATGTGATTCCCCTTTAACATTAGTTTATTATTGAAAGTGATGCGTGAGAACTCTGATTTGGTACTGGTTCTGGTGGAATTTCAGTACCTTCCAAGCTCACTGTGTAGAGAAATGTAATGCTCTGTGGTAGACCTCCACTGATGGATGCTCAGCTTTGCTTGCCAGGTGCTCTGGCCTGCCTTCAGGAGTGAGAACCCTAGGTGTTCTGGGGTTGAGTCTGAGTCAGGAGCCCTTCCTCCCTCTGGAGTAGTGTCTTCTGCTGGCCAAGTGATCTCAAGGTGTCTGAGAACTTACCCACCTTTTGTTTATCATGACAAACCTCACTGATTTCCAGTTGTTGTAACTTAAAAGGTACCTAATGTTTAGAAAGTACAATACAGTTAACATTTTTACAAAGCTCCCCTGTCCAACTTGGAAGTTTACTGACTTAGGAAAGCACTCAATTTCATGGCAGCTTTATGAGACCAAGTCCTTAAATCTACAAACAGTCCTCCTTTAGGGTGCTTAAAACAGTGAAGACTATGTGCTCCACAAGCATGTGTTGCACTGTTGCAGATACTTTTGCAGGCCCCCCTCCCTGTCATCTGCACATACACCAGATCCTCTCAGTAGGGAGGGTTAAAGGAGGGAGCTTAAGAATAAGTATGCATACATGCATGTTAGTACGCTCCTCTAAGGCTGAGCTGTGCTTCCTCTGTCAGCTCTTTGAGAGGTTTGAGTAATGCTGCTTTTTTTAAGAGCAGATGGTGTACTGCAAAGTCTGTTTCCTGGATGTTTTGCTGGTAGCATTAAGACTTGCTTAAAGAGAGCCTAAAGGAATGCAGAAGACTGAGTATTTCTTTTCTTTTTTAAAAAAAATATTTATTTTTTAGGTGTAGATGGACATAACACAATGCCTTTATTTTTATGTGGTGCTGAGGATCGCACCTGGGTCCCACCCGTGCTAGGCAAGCACTCTACCGCTGAGCCACAATCCCAGCCCCCAAGTCTTTCCTTTCTCCAGTATGTGCACTTGAGGGTAGGGAGGAGATGTTAATTCTCAGAGTGGCTGTCCACCCTTCTCCTTCACCCAGGTTCACTTGAGTCTCAGAACAGGAGCCACACAGAATATAGGAGGGGAACCTGAAGTTGTGCTTTAGTCAGTCTGCAGCAGATGAGGGGAATGCCGTTTTCATGTCAAGAGCTGAGTTTAGATTCTGCATGTTAGGAAAGACTGAGATGGCTCCTAGACCCACTGATTAGAAGCCATGCAGACACAATTGGGAAAGAGTTGGATGTAGGCCTCAAACCCATGTCAGGCATGCTTTGGAAGATTGCTGTTTTTATGGAAATAGAGGTAAGCCTGGCTGGAAGAGCCTTGCCCCACATTGGTCAGTGTTCTGTGTGGTATTACAGGGGACTTGAGCTGTTGGAAAGGGCCAGAACTGATGGACTCCTGCTTATCCTCCTGTTCTGTTCTTCATTAGCCAAGTGACGTGGAGCTCACTTTTTAGCCAGTTGGATAGACTTTATGTCTTCTGAGTCTCTGGAAGATTTAAATGAGAGAAAATACAGAAGCACGTCTCCTGGGTAACTGGCACACTCAAGTCTCCTTTACATGTTCCTTCCTCGAGGTTCACTTGTTTTGTATTTCCATGTAGCATGGCATTGATGTGAGGGAGAGCTGACAAAGGTGTGGACCCATGGGACTCTTCAGAGAGTCCTCATGAGGGGCAGGATGGAGCTCAGTGCCTCCCTCTGTAGAGGTGCCTGCTTTGGTCTCTGTGCCTGGTCCCTCTGTAGCTCAGGGCACAGGTGCTGATTGTGGCCAGGCTGCTGAGCAGGAAGCACAGGTCCAGGTCTGTGACTGACCCAGGGCAGCCTTGGCCTCACCTAAGTGGGGCTTCGCCTGCCCATCACAGTTGCTTAGTGTGTTAAATTCCTCTCCTCTTTCTTTTTACAGGAACGGCAGAATCGAAACAAACAATAAGGACAAGCCAGTTTCTTATGTGGTTAGCAGTTCCTTTGAAAGCAGAGTTTAAAACTGTATGCTTGGTGCTGTCTTCGGCGTCAGCTCCAGTGTGTCGTCCTGTGTGGGTTGAGTTGTGGCATCTTTACCTTCTTTGTAGTTCATTTTTGCCAGATGGGTCTGCATTCATTTGTATTTTTTCTATGTATTATAATATTGTAGAACTCACTAATAAAGAAGTATTTTTTGTCAGCTTATCAGTCAGACTGACCTAATGCAAAATATAAATATCCTTAAAGACAACAAAAAACCTAATACATCCCAAAGATTTTTTTTTTTTAAATTTTGGAAGAAATTATGTTCTTATTATTTTATCCAGTCATTTATTGTTTCCGTAGGAGACTTTATTTCTCTCCTCTCTACTGTTCTATAGCAAATGTAAGAACACATGGGTGGTTTTGTTGGATAGAGTATGCTGTTAAAATCTTCACAGCACGAAATCAAAGATTAGAGATCACCCTCTTGCGATTGATTTGCCATTTTTGCTATCTGTGTTATCTTTCTAAAATGTTGATCTGTCCACTTGGATTTTCTGCTGGACAGAGAGATAAGTCTTGATTTTTCTAACGTGGAGACCACGTTTGTGTCCTGGGAAGAGCCATCCTTCCTGATGCCTTGCCCACGCAGAACTGGCCACTTCCCCCCACTGCCGCTGGCTAATCCGCTGCCAAGGATTAGGAAGGCGTTTTAGGTCTGGGTCAGTGTTCAGTTGTTCTTAGTTGTTGGCAGGTCATTTTTAATTTCCCCCTTTTTTTTCACTTGAGAATTCCGATGTCATCTTAAGTTTTTGTACCAATAATACTGAGCTTTAAAAGTAGGATTTGGTGGTACAGACAGTGTGATGGGTGATGCCGCCGACTGTAAATTCACTGTGTCTTTTTTTTTTTCTGTCGAATGGGTGAAAAAAAGCAAAAAAACAAAAAAATACCCCAAACAAAAAAATTTCCCTGAAACACCCCCCACACAAAAAAACCCTTTTAGAAAACGAATTTGCTGTCATGTTTTGTGGAGTGAGGGCCTGTTGGAGTTCGCCGCCTGGAGTTGGAGTCCAGCATGGAAGTGGTGCTCACGCCCGCCACCCTCGCACACCGAATCTGCACGCGCCCGCTGTAGAGGATCCTTCCTGTCTTAGAGAGCAGATACCTTCTGAAGCTATTTACTCCAAAAGACCCTCTGAGTTAAAGTGTAAGCTGTATTATTTAGACTTGTATCTAGAACGTGTCACTTGCTCTGAGTTGTTACTGCCTGTACGGAGTCATGGACGGCGTTGGACCGCTGTCCTCTAGGAGAATACAAGCCTTAATAAACACCTGTTTAGCAAGTCTGTGTGCTGGTCCTTCACCCCTGCCTCTGGGGTGGCAGCTGTGGAGCTAGCAGAGGCCTGCTTTCCATGCAGCGTGTTTCCCAAGGCCTACGACTCCTTCGGGCCTGGTGCTGGGAACTGAGGGTCTCCTGAGAAGAAACTGTGCTGAAACTTCACTTGTCCCTGTTTTTTGTTGAAAGGCGAGAGGAGCTTGTAAAGCTCTAGCTAAGTGGAACTTCAGTGCCCCCAGCACCCTGTAAGAATTTGCAGATGCACAGCACTGTGTGAGAAGTCACAAGTTCCTGGCTCCGGTTCCCTGTCTGCTTGCTACATCCCTCTGTTGCCCTTGGTCCTCCTTGTATATGTGTTTCAGGTCACAGACCTCAGTGTGCTCTAGTAATTCCATGTGTTTATTAGTAGGTCTGATGTTTGTTCACAGCTTATTTTCTTTGTGAGGTAATTGACACACCCAAGTGTACATCTGCCCTTTTTTGATGCGAGATGCAGTTCCTGAGTATCACATACTCTCCCAGCATAGCCTCCTCTGCCAGAACTTGATAGTTGGTCAGGAAGCACAAAACAAGTTTAGGAAAATTTGTCCCATTTTCTGACAGATGGTCAGAGGCAGGATGTTATTCTCCCCTGCAGCTCCAACTTCACTTTGGAATTTTATTTCAGAAAATGTTTTGAATTATCAATGGTTAATTTCCTAATTTTTCTGCCTTTTTTTTTTGTGTGTGTGTGTGTGTGTGCGCGTGCGCACGCATGTTGCATCAGCCTTCTCTAAAAGTAATTTTGGTGTTGAGTGCGTCAGCTGAGAAACACTGAGGTGGTGTGCATTGAACAGGGTGTTCCATCTAAGTCTGCACCAGGAGGGTGGGATTGCTGGTCATTGAGGAATTGGAGGTGGTGCTAGGGACTCTGGCCAGTGGTGGTAGACACAGGCCTGTGTCATGAACGAACAGTGCAGGCAAGTGACCTCGCCCTGAAGGCTTCCTCCAAACCCAGATAGGTCTCCCACTCTACCACCCCTGGAGAGCTGGTGTCTGGCCCCAGCAGTTCCTAGAGACAGGGAAGGCTGCTCACCTGTGGTGCTGCAGGTGTTAGCTTGCTAGTGCTGCTCTTGGTGTTTCCAAACCTGCTCCCACAAGCCAGCCAAGTAAGCCCTTACCTCCTTTTCCCTTCCCCAAAGCTCAGCTCGGTAGGATTCTTAATTTCATAATGGATTCTTGGTTACTGAAAAAAAACGTGTCACCAGATGTGTGGTTTTGTCTTTGGATGCCCTGGGGTAGGCTGATGCATCTGCACTGACAGGTGGGTGCAGCTGGGTGTGCAGGCTGCTGCCCTACACAGGGTATGCAGTGAGAGATGTGTAGTGGAGGAAACATGGCTTGCTGTGCTGGGGACCATGTGCTCATCCCTCAGTTTGCAGATCCAGTCCCTTTGAGGCTCCTTATGTTCAGAATTGATGAACTCTTCCTTTACTTGCATAGGACAGAAATAACCTCTGGCTAAGGTCAGCTGAGAGCCAATGCCCATGAGGAAAGAATCAGGTCACCTGCCCTTGCCTCCTGGCTCCCTGGAAGTGGGACATCCCGATGTCTCACTGCAGACACGGTGATTGGACACTGGGGTGCTCCTTAGACCTCTACAGCAGTGTGCAAGTAAATTATGGCCTTGCTGTGCATCCCCATGTGATTGGGACTCATATTTTTCTCCCTGTTGTTTTTAAGATTAGCATATTCAGTTTTTGGGGGGGAGCTAATTGCTGGAAAAGGTCTTGGAGCAGTTAGCCTCCCTGTTTTTACCATGATTCTGTGGATGACAGTCACATGGTGCAATTTAAAAAAATATATATTATTGTAGTTGGACACAATACCTTTAATTTACTTATTTATATGTGGTGCTGAGGATCGAACCCAGGGCCTCACATGGGCTAGGCGAGTGCTGTACCTCTGAGCCACAACCTCAGCCTGGTGCAAATGTTTTTGAGCTAAGACTACCCAGTTCAAAGTCTCCTTCAAGCTGCCAGCATCCCCTTATGCTGGGGATTTCTCCTCAGGTTCATCTTCATCTACTGAAGAGGAGCACCAAGAACAGGACCTGGGAGAGGGTGTGGAAAGAGGAGTGGTTTTGCACCCAAGGTAGTGGGTTCCTGGTCAGCAGATGCTTGTTGGTGCCTGAGTTTTGAGCAGACAGCCTACTTCCTGCCTGCAGCAAGTTTGGACAAGGAGCCGGATCTGCCAGAGTAGTCAGGCTTCATGTTGCCCTGGCACACGTACAGATCCAGGTTCACCTCTGCCTAGTGTCTGTTCTGAAGGACATCTCTGGAGCAAGCAGGTATCCACTGGACCTGCTGGCTTTCCTAGTGGCCTGGGACAAGGGCATCTCAGAGCAAGTGTGCAGCATGGCCTCTTTGCCTCTGGGAATTTCATGTGAGCCTTAGGGGTGTTTGTGGTCATGCAGCGTGTTTCCCAGGGCCTCCCCCAAGTATTCAGGCCACCCTAAGCCAAAGAATGTCCAATGGCAGCCAAACTGATGGAGCTCAGGCGCATGTATGGTGTCCTGTATACTCTCATACATAAGTGTTTTAGTCACATCCTCCAGCCCTGAGGCCTTGGGGAAGGTGAGCCATTTGAGCTCAGGGTTGCAGCAGGGTGTGAAGAGGGCTTTGGGGTGCAAGGGACTGGGAATTCAATGGGCATCTGTGTCCAGAGTTGTGAGTGGGCCAGGGCTTGGGATCCAGGCAGGATCTGCAGCATGTGAGAAGGCCTGAGGCAGGGTGGAGATGGGGAGGTCCTGCAGGACAGCCCTAGAGCCCTCAAGCTGACCCTGGGACTAGTCCTTCCCCCTTCCACAGCCCTGCCCCAAACAGACCCTGCATCTGTCCCCATCTCTCAGAGCCAAGGTGAGTGGCCCAGCCTTTGGGCCGAGTTTCTGATGCTCGGGGCCTGGGCCCCACAGGGGCTGGGGACACTGGAGGCAGGGGAAGGTAGTAAACCTGAGGGCAGCCCAGCAGGCCAAGTGCCCTTCCTGGCTGTTGCTCTTAGGTATGCCTTGACTCCAGGATGGTGTGGGTAGCAGCTGAAGTCGGGAGTGGGCCCCCCCAGTCTGCTCTGTCCACAGCACTGTCTTCCCACTGGGCGGCTGCCCGCTGGCTGGGAAGGGGTGCTGCCGTGGAGTGGAGGAGGCTCTGCTCGTCCTGGAGGGGTAGAGTGTCGGAAAGGGAGGCCAGTCACCATCATTGCCAGACCAAGGCCGATCCTGACATGGCTTCTCTGGCTAACACCACCCTTGGAGGCTGGGTGGGCAGCCTTAGAGAGTGGGGCTAGAGAAAGTTCATAACCCAGTAATGCCAGTCTGTGATCAAGGAAGCCTCCCAGAGAAGGGAGGCAGGCTCCAAAAGATAAGTCAGGCTCCAAAAGGGGCAGTGAAGTCTGAGAAGAGCCTTCTGGTGAGAATATCAGTGTGGACAAAGGCTTCTGGGCAGGAGGGGCACCAGGTGGCCTGAGAGTCCAGAGGACTGGGGGAGGGGTTCTTTCCTGCCCTGGAGCTTCCTCTGCACCATACACTGACAGCTTGGGTAGACTTGAGACAGGCCTTTTGTTGGGCTGTTTGGCCAACAGGCTCGTGGGGTATTTCTAACCTTTGGACATGTGGGCTCTGAGGGGGTTGTCACACTGTCCAGGGATGTCCATATTTACACACATAGAAATGCACAGGTACACACATGAGCACATTGGTGTGTGCACGTGGGCATGAGCTCACACAGTCACATGACAAACAGGTGCCCAGTCATGCACAAGGCAACACGCAGGTATACCCAAGCGTACACACAAACATACATGCACTGATGCACACATGGGTATACCTGCATGGGCTTTCATTGAGCTGATGGGTTAGTTGTAAAGATGAAAATCATCCCAGAATAGGAGCCCTTTGGGGAGGGGCTGCCCTCTCCTGTAGCTGGCTGCAATCAGCATCTTTCTAGGTCTAAAATTGCTGGGGAGCTGCCCATGAGAGGTGGAATTAGTGGGAAATAGGCCTTGCTGTGGGCTGTTTGGTCCACAGGCTCCTTGGCTGTCCCCAACTTTTGGGCAGTGGGCTCTTAGGGGATTGTCACCCTGTTCTGGATGGCCACTATGCTATCCAGGAAGCTGACAGTTTCAGGAGGCTCTGCACATCTCTGACCAAGGAGTGGTTGGGAAATCACTTTTGGATGTCCTCCCTGGACATTTTGAAAGATTATGAGGAAAGAACTTTGGAGATTGTCCAAGGTCAGCTGGGTCAGGGGCTCCTTAGGCAATGATGGCCAGGCATCTCCATGACATGGGGAAAGCTGTCGTGATGGGAGTTGGGGGCCTGAGCAACACCCAGCTGAGCCCCTTCACCACTCAGCTCTCCATTCTCAGCTTGTTCAGGTCACTACCTTTTCTGTGTTCTCAGTATGTGCTTATCTGATGTTAGCTTTCTGTTACTATAAAAAAATACCCAAGATAATTAATTTATAAAGAGAAAAGATTTATTTTGGCTCAGAGTTTTGGAAGTTCCAGTGGAAAGTGCATGGCCAAGAAGCTAGAGAGGAAGAGGGCAGGGTCCCAGTGACCTGAGCACCTTGGTAGATTCCACCTGCTCCAGGTCCACCACCTCCCACAGGTACCACCATAGGGACCAAGCCTGAAACATACAGACCTCTGAGGAGCATTCCTCCAACACCTTCCTTGGAGTCTCTTGAATGACCGTTGGGTGGCCACTGTTCCTGTGGGTCCACATCTTCATTCTGCAACTTCATCCCCACTGCTTCAAAAACGGAAACAGGACCAGCCTAGAAAGTGCAGGGTCCACCTTGCTAGGTTGATGACGATGATGCAGTGGTGACAGTGACCATGCTCACATTTGCTGAGTGGATGTGTCCAAGCTCACCCTCCAGCCTCACAGGGTGAAGGAATGGATGAACCTTGACTGGGTCTGAGACACGATCTTCACATCCCTGTGACTCTGTGGCTGAGGGGGCCTCTGCTATTCCAGACTTGGTTCTAGCTGGTCCAAGGTGGACAGGAGACCATGTCCTCGGCCCACTCTGGTCCTGTCCCCTGCAGGCTCCCCTGACCTAAGGGGCTCAGAAATATTTGTTGAGCGAATGAATGAACACTGAGCATCTTAGGGTGTCAAGGCTTTATTCACCCTTGTCGCTCCTCTCCTGGTCTGAGATGTGTTGGGGCAGGGGGCAGTCTCCACTCTCATTGTTCCTGTGGTGGTGGTAAGGGCTGACCTCTGCTGTCAGAGCAAGGCTCAAGATCCTCCTGAGGGCAGATTCTGCCACAGGGTCCCTCTCCATCCCTGTCCAAGCACAAAATTCTGCAGTTATCTCAGAGGCATCCTTGTGTGGTGAACGCAGGCACTTGGAGGGCCTTGCCACACAGCCAGATAGCCATAGGTATGTGGGGACATTGTGTTTGGCCCCTGCACAGGCAGTCCTGTACTGCCTGGCTGTAATTTGAGACTACCAGAACTTGGCGTGTTGTCCCTCCACGGGTGAAGTGTGGCCCTCAGGAATGCACAGTCTTTTGAACTTGGGCTGCAACTGGCCCATGCCTGTGGCCAGTGATGACTTGTGGTGAGACAGGGAAGAGACAGATTGCAGGGGCCTGAAAAGATCTGCTAAAAGTGACCAAAGATCCAAGAAGGGCCCAGCTTCCCTGAGGAGAGCCTTGATACCTGTCAGAGGGTAGTGCACTCCCATCTGCTCAGTGTCCCTGCCATGGCCTGGGTAGGATTCTGCTGCCCTTGGCTCCTTGAGGCACCCACCTCTGTCGGTGCCTATATGGAAATGGCTTGTGTGTCTGGCTCTCCATGTCCAGCATAGGGGACTCTTTCTGCTGAGAGCTGACTTTTGGGATCAGGCTGTAAGAGTGGGGTAAGGGGTAGAGCTAGGAGGGGCAGGTGTGTGACCACCTGCGGTTATAATTATGTTTGGGCTGTTCTGAGCTCCCAGAAAGGAGCCAGGGCAGTCTGCACCTCAGCACTGCATGATAAAGGCAGCTGAATATGTGTGTGGCAGGGAGATGCAGGCTGTGCAAATGGGGCCCTTTCATGTTCCTTCTAAAGCAAGTCCCAGCCCTGGGCTCTGCTTCCAAGACAGCCTTTGCCTGCTCCCCCACCTCCCTCATTTGGCTCAGTATTTCATCCACCCCATTGCCCACCAATAACCCCCCCAAAACCCTGAGGACATGCTGGGTTATGCTTCCCATTGTGCTGAAGAAATACTGTCCCCTAGGAACCTGATGCTGAACAGGGCAGTGATGGCTAGACAGGGCAGTCTGGGCCTCAGTCTGATGTGAGCATTCAGGAGCCTCTGTTGATCCAGAGTCTAGGGTGGGCCACAGATAGGGCTTCTGCATTCCAGTTCCCATGGCCCCTTGTGGCATCCTGGGGCCAGCAGGAGATGGGCCTCCAGTGTGTGCATGCACATGTGTGAGAAGACCCCACCACCATTTGCTCCCTCGGGGGTGGTGTCACCAAGCTAAGGCAGACCTCGCTTCTCTCCTCATTGTTGAATATGGGTCCTTTCGGTCTTTTCTGTCATCCTTCTAACAACTTGGGGGTACATTTTGCCATTTTCATTTTCCTTCCAAACATCCTTATCTCTTGGGTGGAGACCCAGCTTGCGGAGTGCTCCTGACATGGTGCTCAAATAGCAGCACAACCTGGGCACCAGGGGTAAAGGCCAAGCTGCCAAGAGTCCGAGCTCTCTGGGATCAGGCTTATGGGCATAGCCAGGGCAAGGCCAGAGGTCCTGGATCCCACTTTCCCCACCAGCCCGAGACCTGCCAGGGACTGGATTTGAGGGGAGAAGGGCAGGGCATGGCGGGGCCCAGGGGCCACTTCCTATCCGTAGGCCTCCCTCCCCTGCTGCCTGGGTCTCAGTAGGGCAGAGCAGACACCACTGGGGAAGGCTGGAGTAGGCTGTGGGGTGGGTGGCATTAACTCAGTGGTTCAGAGAAGTCCTCACAGAGAACTGGATCTTTAGGCCAGATGCCTCTTCTCTAGGCCCCACTTTGGGGAGGGACCCTGCCCCTAAGGGAGAGATGTTTTGAACCCTCTGCCACTGCTTGCTGCCCAGCACCTCACCCAGCAGCATGCCCTGTGTCAAGCCCTTTCTTAGTGATGGGGGGGGGGCGCAGTCTCTGAATGTGGATGTGGGTGAGTGCAAGTGTGAACAGATAGGTGACTGAACTTGGACATGCAGGGCCATCCCTGTCAGATGCAGGGCACAATGGTGGTGGGCCCCTGACCCCAAGGGTCTCTCAGTGAGGCTGGTGGCTCAGTTCCCAGAGGTTTGAGCTGAATCTTGTGGCATGCTGGGCCTCCCCACACTATGGCACATGGTGCTGCAGCCCAGCTGTGGCAAGTTCTGCTCTGTGGAGGCAGCACCCTAGAGTATCATGGTCCCTGAGCAATAAGGTTTTTATCGAGTGCCCCACATCCACTGGGAAGCTCAGGATCCAGCCCTGTCCCCTGAACTGGAGCCCCAGGTACCACAGAACTGGCTGGGTGGGGATCTGGCCCAGGATCTGGCAGCATAGCTCATACCAGCCTGGGGATGTGCTAGGAAGGTGGGGCAGCTCATTTTGGCAGAGGCTGGGGGCTTTTCCTAGGAGGCCCCACCAGAAACTAACCAGGCCCATGGTCAGTGCAAGGGCAGTATGCCTGGGGCCTCATCTCTCCTGCCTCCTGGCGCACAGCTTGGAAGATCATTCTGGTCAGGAGCCGAATCTCCAGGAAGGGGGATGGTGCAAGAATGGACTTCCCTTCCTGAATGAGGGGCAGAAGGTCCAGATTGCAGGGCCAGAGG
Source organism: Marmota marmota marmota (assembly GCF_001458135.2). Taxonomy (NCBI): domain Eukaryota; kingdom Metazoa; phylum Chordata; class Mammalia; order Rodentia; family Sciuridae; genus Marmota; species Marmota marmota. The sequence continues at coordinate 1,003,726 of NW_026000026.1, forward strand.
AGTTCTGGGCAGCTCCAAGATGAAGCTCAGGCTGCATAAGGGCCATCCTCCTGTGCCCACAGCAACCCCCAGACCCAGGGACTGCTGCCCCACAAATCCCTTCAGTACTGCCTTGAAGTGACCTTGGGAGCCCACCCCTTCCCCAGGACCAGATGTGTTCCTGGGGTCTGCTGTCCCTGTCTGTTCATGGGTGAGGAAGAGAAAGAGGAGACTAAGTCCCAGGTCAGTGCTGTGGTGTGAACAGAGTTTGCTGGAGTTTCCCAGGCCACTTCCCTGTCCTGCAGAGGCCAGGAGATTGGAAAACTGTGCTCCTGACTCTGCAGTGACTTCATTTGGTGAGGGGGTGGGAAGATGGAGGCACTGTAGGTAGGCCTCTGCCTGTAGAAGCATTTCAGGGTGAAGGGCTAGGACAGGCTCCCTGCTGCACTGAGGTGCCATCACCAGAATCCAAGTATGTCCTTTTGGCCTGGTTTCTGCCACCAGCCTAGGCCCTTGGAGCTGGGAAACTTGGGGAGATCAAGGACCCTGCTTAGGCTGGGAGCCAGCAGGGGAGGTTCACCCTCCGGCAATGAAAAGACTGGGAAATTGCAAAGCCACACCTGAGACTTGCCTGAAGGGATGGAGGCTTAAAAGGGTTGTCCTCTTCCACTGACCATCACCCCAGGCAACTCAGCCCTGCAGCATTTGGGAAGGGAACAGCCGGTGGGAGGAGGCCGGGTGCCAGCGCAGAGATGCGTGCCAGGGCGCCAGCAGGTGGCGCTGCTTCCGAGGACAGGGAAAAAAAAAAAAAAGCTTGCAGCAGACCTGAGTGGGTGTCACTGCGGCTGCAGATGGCGGTGGGGGAGGGATTTGTCATTTTCTCCCTGGGCTGAAGAACCTCACGTGCCTTGCGTCCCGCATAGCCCCGAACGGGGTTTGGGGGCGGGCTGCGTCCAGCGCATCGGCCCGCGGGTTTGGACCCTAGGTGCGGATGTGGATCCTCTCCCCGCAGTGTGAACCGCGTCCCAGAGGTGCGGATGCTGGTCCAGGAGCTCTCACCGCCTCCCCCACCCCACGCCTCCCGGCGAACGGCCGGAGGACAGACTTTGCAGCGACCTCAGACCCTACCCCACCCCCTCCCTCGTTGCCGAGGCAACTGTCCAGGGCGCCCTGGGAGGGGGTGAGTGGTACTCGGGACACGCTTGGCTCCGCGCGCCGCGGCGCCCTGTCCCGCGGGGCCGCCCCACCTCCAGCACCGCGGACAGCGCCCAGGCCGGCTCGCGGGTGGTGGGGCAGCCCCAATCCAGCCCGCGCTACAGCCCATTCTCCAGCGCAGTCCCGCAGCTCGCAGCTCCCTGCGGACCCTCCCTTTGTCTCCTGGCCCCCGCCACCCTCTGCGTCTCTTGGGCGCTCAGGGCTGCGAACACACGTGGCCGGGATCCGGGTGGCCGCTTTCTGCCCCCCCCCCCACGCGGATGCCCCGCCTGCCCCAAGACGCCTGAGGCATGCGAGCCCCTTTGTGTCCCGCGGCCAGATCCCCGGCCCGGCAGCTGGGCCGCCCTCTGGGCGGGCGCATTGTTCACGGGATTTGTCCGCCGCGCGAGGGGCCACCGGGGGCCGGTCTCGCCTTTTTCCCGCGGGAGGGGCGCTGCGCCGGGCTCGCGGGCCATTTCCATGAGAAAGGAGCGGCGGAGGCGCCTCTCTTGGCATTCACCGCGTGCCTTAATTGTATAGACATTAAATCAAGGTCCGCTGTGAACACGGAGGGCAGAGTCTCTGATCTTGATNCAGGCAGTGCAGCCCCTTTCCGCCCCCGACTCAGAGGAGCCCACTCTCCTCCCCCTCCCCCTGTAAAGAAGGGCCCCCCGAGCAAGTCCCTCGCGGGCGTTCCTGGAGCCGGGCCCCGCGGAACCGCGGCGAGGGAGACGCAGGAACCTAGGGGGTGAGCGAGCGCGCGCGCGCCCCGGAGCCTCCCGCGGTCCTCCAAGGGGTGCAGAGCCAGCTCCGACCCGGCAACGCGAGTCTGTCTGACGCTGCCTTTCCCCTGGCCGGCCCTCTCCCCTGCCCGACCAGGAGCGCGCACTGAATGCTGCTAAAATAAAGAACCTCGATGTTCACAGAGGAAAACCAGTCGTCTCTTTTTACAACCCCGGGGGGTCGCCCTCCCCGTGCGCCGGGGGCGGGCGAGAAGGCGCTTCAGCTGCTCCTGGAGAGAAAGACGGGTGACCCAGAGAGGCCGCTTGCCCGCTAGCCCTGGCGGGGCCCCGAGCACAGTTACCCGTCCAGGCGGGAGCCGCCGCCGTCTGCTGCTCCTCGGCTACTGCCGCCCGCGCCGCCGCCCGCTCCCGCCGCCTCCTCGGTGCCCGCAGGCCCCGAACGCCGCTACCCCGGGAGGGGGGTCCAGGGACGCCGCCAAGGAGAGCCAGGGAAGTCCGCGAGAGCCGTGGACCGGCGGGCAGCCCAGCGTCCGCGAAGTCCGCGCTGCGGGTTCCGGCTTCTGCTTGCCTGGCCCCGCCGGGGTGCGACCGTCCCCGCGCTCGCCGCCGCCGCCTCCGCGCGTATCCGCGCTCGGCTCCGGCACCGGGCGATTATCACTGGGGCGCGCGATGACGTCACCCGGACACCGGCTCCGCCGCCGCCTCCCGGAGGTGTCCTTGAGAACTATGGGGCACGCGCGCCGCGCACACACGCATCGCGCCCCCGGTGCCTCCCGCGTACACGCGACGCGTCCCGCCCCGCGCGCTCCTCCAGCTTCTTCGGACGCGGCCCTCGAGCGCCCTCGACCGTGCCCGGATCCCCGCCGCCTCACGTTTGCCCAGGAAACGCTTCTCAGCACTCACTCGAACCGCACACACTGCTGTTTCCGCACCCTGGCGAAAGCCACCCCCCACCGGCCGCACGTTGACATCCACCAGCCACACCCCGCCACGAGATCCTGCGCCGCGCGCACGCCATGCCTGCACACGGCTCGTGGCACCCGCAGACACACTCTGCACTCGGACCTACACGGCACCGCGGGTTGGCTCTCAGGTTCTCCCCCATCACGTACTTGGCCACTCACACGCAGGCAGTGGCTCCCCAGCGTCCACTCCAGCACCCCTCTCTCCCAGAAGAAGGGTCACCCGGGCCTTCCCCCTGACCACCTTGCTGTTCTCTTTATATGGAGGGAGATAGAGGTCGCCTCCCCGCACTTCCCCACCCAAATACTGCTCCCTTTTCTCTCACCGTTCCTTACTGGGTGGGAGGTGTGGCTGCAGGGACCAGTGAAGCTAATAGCCGTCCGAAGTCAGGACGGCACCCTGAGGTCCTTTGGGGGGTGGGGTGCGACCCTGATTTGACCTTCTAGGGCTGGGATCAGCGGCTTCCCCAAGCAAACGCCCACTAGGGCCTCCCCTGCAGCCTTTGTTCCCAGTGCAGATAGTGAAGGAACAGAAGCAGTAGGCCCTGGGAGGCCTGCAGGCCTCTGTCCCGCTCTCCTTCCTCCCAGGCCAACCCAGCCCTTGCACCATCTGCCCGGTAGCAGAGCCTGCTGACCCTTCCACCCCGGGCTAGGTCCTGCTTCCTTCACTTGCCACCCTCTCCAGCCCTATGGGATCCGTGGAAAGCCTGCTGGGAAGAAGGCCTCTACTTCAGTGGTTCTGTACGACTTCCCCAGAGGTCCTCAACCCAGCAGGACGCCCCTCCCCTTCCCAGAAGCAATTCCTCGCCCTTTGCAGGTGTCAGGGACAGCCCTGCTTTCACATCAGAGGCGCAAGGCCCCACTCCTCCGCTGCCGGCAGAAGCAGCACCTTCCTCCAACCAAAGCTTGGAAGCCGCCCCCACCCTGCCGGCTCAGGCAACCACCTGGGCCAAGCCGGACGCTCGGGGGTGGAGGACAGGGGACACAGAGGAGCTGCCGCTTCAGTTTCGTTGGAGATGGTTTCCCTCTGCCTCAGCCGGGGTGCTGCCCACCTTCATCCTAGAGCGCTGGGGCAGGTCTCCAGTGCGATCCTGGCTCCGCAGCCGCGGGCTCCGCTGTCCATGGTGTTGAAGCCGAAGCCTGAACCCCCAGTCTCGTCCGCACTTTTCAGTCTCTTCCCACCAAGGGTCGGGCACAGGCGAGGCCATGACGGCAGCCCCCACCCCACACTCCTCCCACCTTGGCTTCCCGGACTGGTCTCTATTCTAAGCGGGAGGTCTCCTTAGCACCCCCCTCCGCCGGGGCGTTGGGTTTTCCGACTTCATATCTTCGGATTGTACCGGGCCAGTTCCATCCGGGGCCCCTAACAGACCCGCTCCTTTCCCTGGCTAGACCCACCCTCGGCCTCCCCTTCCTGTTGGCGGGCGGTCTCTCTGGCAGGCCGGGACGGCGTGGGGCGGGGGACGATGGGGGTGGATCCCTCCCCGTGAGTCAGACCAGCTTTTTGCATCCCCAGCACACACGCCGGCCGCTTCCTCCTGCTATTCCGACTTTCGAATCCTGAGGCCGGTCGGGGTCCCCGGCTCGCCCCTTCCCTCCCGCGCGCGGGGGAAGGGCGGTCCTGGGCACAGGGGTGGAGCCGCGGGTCGGGGCGGCGCGGGANNGCAACTTCGAGTCGGGTCAGGTGGCTCGGGCGGGGGCGGGGCGGGAGGAGGAAGGGAGGGATGCGGCGAGGCCCCCCTTCCCGCCGCCGCCATCAGCGAAAGCCTGCGAATAGCGTGGGATTAGACAGATCAACCGAGACCCGTGGAGAGCCCCCTCCCTTTCCTCCCTTCTCCCTCCTCACACCACCTCGCCCCCCGCCTCCGCGCCAGGCCTGTCATTCCTGCAGAAAGGGGAGGGGCCATGGCCCACATCTGGGAACAACTGGCTCACAGGCTCTTGACCCTTGACCCGGCCCTCGTTGGTAGGGTAGGAGGAGTGGAGGGGGAGGGTCTTGAGCTGCCGCAGACCCTTCCAGCATGCAAGGGGGTGGAGAGGAGTTTAAAGGCCAGATGCAGGGCGCTTAGTACAGATGTGGCTGCCCAGGAGGGCAGGTGGCCTCTAGCTTGAGGGAGGAGGGGACATTTTTGCTGGACTGGGTGTACGGGCTCCAGCCCAACCTCTGCAGCCTCCAAATGAGTCATAGCTTCTCAGTTCCAGCTTGGGTGGTCAAGGGAGCTTGGAGACCCCGGCCCTGGCCTCAGGCAGGGAGGGTACAGACCTCTGTCTTTCCCTTCCCACCCAGCGCCAGCAACCCCAAGCTTCTCTCCTGTGGGCAGCTGGCCCTGCAGTGGAGCCTCCCCATCCCTCCCATGGGGAGGGGGTAACAGACTGAAGCAGGCAAGGCAGATACCTGATGCCACAGGGGAGGGGCTCCCATAGCCCACTCAACTCCTCCTCCCCTCTCAGGACACTTTGCTGACTACTTTGTACCTATGATTAGGGGGTAGGAGCATAAACACAAACTCCTGCACTCACACAGTCAAAGCCTGGGGTCTCCAGCTGGAGATGCCCTCATCCTACCTGCACCTGGTGCCCCGTCTCATGGGGCCTGCTGTATGGGGGGAGCACAGCAGCTGATGGGGAGAGGGAGATCTTCCCGTCCTGGCCTTGCTCCTTTGTGGCAGTGGGGGGCGGGACCCCTGCCATGCCTGAGTGCTGAGGGCCAGAGCGGTCACCACAAAGACAGCAATTGTGAGCCTGGCCTGGTGCACAATGGGGCAGGGGCCTCGTGAGGGCCTGGGGCCCTTCGCATGGAAATGAGCCCACAGCCCTCTTCCTGGCCTCACCCGCTCCTCTCCAGCCCCATCACAAGGCAGACAGACCTCCTGACAGTTCCAGAGGCAGAGCTTATCTTGGATCTGGGCCCTAGGCACCAGGGTGGCCTGAGCTGCAGGGGTGAAGACAGAAGTGCCCATGAAGGGAGCACAGGTAAGCCACACGCGTGGGCCAGGTGGGCAGGGAGCGCTGGAGGCCACACGCCTCTCTCGGGCAACCAGGGCTGGGTGAAGAGTGTGGGGCTCCTGGCTGGCTGGACGCCCGCCAGGCGGGAACGGCCTTTTGTTCCTCAGGGGCTAATTTTTCAGCCAGAGGACTATCCCCAGTCAGGCCTAGGCGCCCCTGCAAGGCCTCCCTGCATTTCCAGGTGATTTCCTGGCTCCATAGCAGGGAGTGGCTGGGGTGGCATAACTTGGGCCAGCCCCCACCTCTCTCCAGCCTGCCTTTGCATGGGCTGGGTCTTGGCTTTGGGAGCAGTTTCTCATTGCTCGAAGACCCAGTCTGGGGCCCCAGAGGGCATATGTGGAGAAGGGACTGAGGCTGGCCCCACCAAGGGAGTGTGGTGTCCATGAATCATGCCAGGGAGCCAGGTGTGAGGGCGGGCCCCAGGACGGCCTTCAAAGTACGTGCCACACAGCTGGAGGAGTCTGGGAGTGGGAACTTGGACAAGACTCTGGGACTGATCTCCTTGAGGTTCCTCCAGGGCCTGCAGAGCTCCTTTTGCTGGGATTGGGTCCCACCCCAGGCATGTGGGCCCTACAGATACGGACATGGACATCTGATAAGGCATCTTTGCTTTTGGAATGTGGGCCTCAGGGTAGCTTGACCAGGCCCTTGCAGAATGGAGGCAGGCATGTCCCTGGGGTCTCCCTCCACAGGACCCTGTCCCCAGCTGACTCTTCATCTTAGAAGCCAGGCAGGGCAAAGATGGAACAAGGCCCCATCTTCAAGAATGTCCCCCCCTCGGGGCTGGGGATGTGGCCCAAGCGGTAGCGCGCTCGCCTGGCATGCGTGCTGCCCGGGTTCGATCCTCAGCACCACATACAAACAAAGATGTTGTGTCCGCCGAAAACTAAAAAATAAATATTAAAAAATTCTCTCTCTCTCACTCTCTCTTAAAAAAAAAAAAAAAAGAATGTCCCCAGGTCTGGTACTGGGGGCTCTGTTGTTCCCATTGTCCCCTTAGCTTACAGCCTCACCTCTGGGTGGAAATGGGATATCTGGCCTCTAGGCAGTCCCTCCTATTCCGTCAGGCCCCCACGGAAACAGGGCGGACTCCACACTAGAGCCCTTGCAGTGCATGGCCCCTTGGTCTTGGTACGTCTCTTGGTCCTCCAAGGCCCCAGAGCTTAGGACCTCTGCAGAGGAACCTCACCACATGTCCCTGGGGGGCTGACGTGGATTCCTGAGTTTCTGGTGTGGGACAGTGAGACCATCCTTGGCTAGGCTGCTGAGCCAGGTGGGGGTGGGGGTGGGGTGTGCAGAGAGGGCCCCAGTGTTGTGTCTCTATCATATCTTGCTGTGTCCCACCTCCAGGACCATCTGCTGGCCCTTGCTCCCAGTGGCTCTCAGAGTGACTGGTCCTGGCTGCAGGCTGTCCTCATCCCTGGGAAAGGGGGTTCCTGCGAGGGGCCTCATTCTGCTGCTGGCTCTTAGACAGCAGTGCTTGCCTAATGTACTTTCCAGGGTGACCCTCTGACCTGTCGATTAGAGGCTATGGGGGTGCCCATGCCAGGGAGACACGACCTCCCTCACAGAGCCACCTAGGAGACCCGCCTGAGTCTAGCCAGGAGTCAGCCCGGAAGGGAGGGGAGAATGAGCCCCAGGCAGCAGTTCCCCCAGGAGGGGGGCGGCATAAGAGCTCTGGGTTCAAGGCCAGTGGAGCAGAGGAGCAGGCCACTGCTGTAGCCCCTGATGACAGGAAGAAGGCAGACTCCACTGTCCTGAGTTTTTGCCCTCCGTGTGGGTGGGTGGAGAATGGCCTGCTAGTAGGGACTCCTCGTCACCTGTCTGGTGCTCACAAATGTCCTCGTTTGGAGGGGGACAGCAGACTCTGGCTCAGAGCCTTCCACGGACCATGGACTGTGGGTAGAAGAGAGATGTCCTGTTTGGTGATTGTATTCATCTCAGGGTGCTGTTTATTCAGGGTGGGCGAGAGGGATTTCCCACTAACCGTGGAACAGCGTTCCCTTTAAACCCTGTCACTTAGGTAAAAAGAGTGCGTGGGTAAGAGACACGAGGTTGGGAGAACAGAGGATGATGTGGCCCAGAGGCCTGGAGGCATGGGGACACAGGAGCTCCAGACTGGTGCAGCTGAAGGCTGCCATGTCCCTGGAGGGTCTCGCAGTCTGCACAAAGGCTCATGTCAAACCTTGAATTCTGCATTCCAGTTTGTGACTTTTTTTTTTTAAAGAGAGAGAGAGAGAGAGAGAGAGAGAGAGAATTTTAATATTTACTTTTTAGTTTTCGGCGGACACAACATCTTTGTTTGTATGTGGTGCTGAGAACCGAACCCAGGCCACACGCATGCCAGGCGAGCGTGCCACCGCTTGAGCCACATCCCCAGCCCCAGTTTGTGATTTTTGAAAGGCTGCCCTTTCCACAGAGCTTGCCTGGGGTGGGGTCTGCTGGAGTTGGCTTTGGTGCTCCAGGTGGTGGTGGTGTGTGCTGATGCTTGGTTCCCTGGGCACCGTCCCGTTGTCAGATTATCAGGCTGCATGGGAGAGGCACGCTTGCCTTTCTCATTGTCTGGGAGCCCCAGGGGCCTACAGAGGGGGCTGCAGCTGCATGTATCTGCTGGGCAGGTATCCAGGCCAAGAATGGACATGCAGCTCTGTCTTCTACCACCTCTGTAAGCCTTCTTTCTCCACCTTCCTTTGGAAAGTGCTGTAGGCAGGAATTCTCACTAAAGTGCAAAGGACTGTCGAGACTTGCAGGTCCCCTCCCACGTGGCTGTCTCCCCCTCTCCACTCCGCTCTGGCTTTCCAGCCTCTGGTCTCTGGTGGGCTTTGGCTATAGGAGGTACCAGCAGCTCTGGGGGAGGAGAGGGAGTGAATGTTTATCCCCCTCCTTTCCTCCAGCCTGAGGTGCTGCAGCCTCTGTCTGCAGCCCCAAGAGGCTGTTCTGTCCCCGGGTCCCTCAGCTCCTGCCCCTGCCTTCATGACGTGCAGCTTCTTCAACCTTCCTAGATCAGTACCTGACCAGCTGGCCTTACCTGCAGCCAGAGGCAGTGGCAGGTGCTCCTACCCAGTCAGGGTGGGAGGCCCTGGACCAGGGAAGGCCTCCCTGGTCTAAGTGGAGAGCAGGATGGGTGCCGCTCTAGCTTCACTCCCGGACAACAGGCCCAGAGTGGCTCTGAGCGTGGGAGGCAGCCCCTGCCCTGCAGGAGCGGGTGGAGAGGCGCTGGTGGTTCTGGGACGAACCGGACCCTGGTCTGCACAGGGTTTTATGGGGCTCTCCTGAGGGAGGGTAGGGCACATGGGCGGAGCTCTAGGGTCTCAGGGACAGAACCTGGGGTGCATCTTCGCCCAGGGAGGGGTGGTAGAGTGTATTCAGAGGAGGGGGGTGGCCTGTCCCCCCAGGTCTGCAAAGGCAGCTGCAAGAAAATGGATGAGGGCTGCCCAGTTCCCAACTCCCGGGGGCCTCCTGCAGCCAGAAGGGGATGGAAGGTCCCAATATCCCCACCCTCAGCTCCCAGAGCCCTGGAAGTTAACCTGGGTCCTGCCCATTCTGTTCCTGGGGCCCACTGGCTCTGCTGCAGGGACAGGTGTGACCCACATGGAGGTGGACACGTTTGCCCCTCACTGTAGCACTGCCCAGCTTGGGTCCCTCCCTCCCTCCCATCACTGCCTCATGGACCCACCCCTGAACCTTGGAGACATCCCTGTGTGCCTGGCTGGCCCTGGGGCCCGGTGCGACAGCCAGGGCTACCTGGAGGTCTGGGTGTGTCAGTGCCTTACCTCTGCAGGATGGCAGAAGACAGGCAGCCAGTAGCCCACCCACACACTCCAGGATGGTCTCTGTGTCCTCAGTTCTTCAGAGGGACAGGGAGCCCACCTGTAGTCACAGAGCTCTGGGTGGGTGGGAGGAGCTGGTGTCTGTGCCAGGCCACTGCCCTGTCACTGGTACCTGTCATCCCCGGTCCCTTGCTGGGGCCTGCCAAAACATGTTCCAAGGCTCTGCCAGGCAGCCCTCCCAGGGGACCATCCTGTTCAGCTTGGCCCTGCTGTGTGCTCCTTCTGGCAGTGGGTGGGCCGTCCTCAGGCTGCAGTGGTCAGCGGGTGGCAGCAGGTCTCAAGGCTGCCCTGCTATGGGAGGCAGCGAGGCCCAGAACCTTGTTGTGGGATCTCACAAGGCTTCTATCGTGAAGGGGACCCTAGACAGTCTTGAGGCACTGTGTGAGGGACAGGGTCTCATGGCCTGGGCAGCAGGTGAGGGTGACTGTGTCAGGCTGCCAGTGAGGTGGGGGCAGGGTGCTGAAGCCTCTGTGTGGGGTAGGTCATTGTCTATCCTGACTGCTTCCTGCCCTCCCTGCTGGACACCAGCCCCCTCCCTGGGGCAGGTGTCCACTGCTTCTGACCTGTCCAGGCTTGGCAGGCAGGAGATTGGAGCTGGTGTGGTCCAACCAGGAGGAGTCGCCTGGGGCTCAGTCTGGGCCCCTCCCTGGCAGCATGGACTCTCCCAGGAGGGGGCTCCTCCAGCAGCTGCCCCTTAACAGGGCAGAGGATGGCCTCCCCGGTGTGGGTGGCCAGCGAGGAACTCTTCCCTGTCCCAGGAGACCTGTATAAATAAACCCTGCCAGGAAAAAGGTCCTTTCTGTCCCCTCTGTGCCCCTCCCTGTCCCTCCTGCCCCTCCCTGTCCCTCCTGCCCCTCCCTGCCCCTCCTGCCCTTTCTTCCCTGCACCCTCCGTCTTACCTGTCCTGAGACCTGCTGCTCTGAAGGTCTGAGCTGGGGGACCAGGCCTTGGTCCCCAGGTTGCCCTCATCCCACTGGACATTGGGCCCTGGGAAGGGTATGTCCCTGAGGAGGTCAGCGTGCTGCCAAGTGTCCCCTGGGCAGTCTCAAACTCTCAGAATCAGACAGCCCTAGGCATGTCTGTCCCCTGCTTGCCTCAGGCATCCTCATCTGGGAAATGGGGACAATGCCAGCTCCTGCCTCCTGTGTGCTGGTCAGGGAATTTAGGAGGGATGTAGCCAGAACCTGCCCCCAGGGAGGACAAGGACACAGGGTGCTTCCCTCCCAGTGTAAACCCAGCTCTGAGCAGACAGTCCTGGGAGCCTGCCCAGCCCACCTCCTCCTGTGTGGCCAGCCTGGCACACCTAGGGGCTTCTGCCAGTGGGGCTAATGCGCGAGGAGGGGGCACCAAGCTGGGCCAGAGGGAGTGGCCCTGGGACCTTGGCTGCCCCTGACTCCTCCCAGGGTGGAGACACTGATGGCCCTGGGAGGTGGACAGAGCCAGGATTCCCAGCAGGGTGTCCCATTGGCCAGGACAGAAGCCTGACTGATCAGGAGCTATCCAAGGTGCTGCCCATGTCCCAGAACTCTTCACCCTGTCCAAAGATGCCCAGGACTCCCAGGAAGGGAAGGTCGTTGGCCACCCTTCTTTGAAGGGGCAGCAACAAACTCATAGCTGGTCACAAGTAACCCCAGTCCTGCGCCCTGGTGGTGGGCTACCAGGCATGGTCCCACCCAGACAGGCAGGAGGCACCCAAGACTGTGAGCCTCTCCGCTCTCTGCGTGTGCCAGGAGAGCTCCGGCTCGCCACCTGGCCAGGTCCACTCTGCCCTGGGCAGCAGGTCATCTACAGGAGAGGAGAGCTCTCTGCATTGGAGTCCCACACCCTGCCCCAAGGCCTGGCCCACGTCAGGCCTCCTCCTGGCCTGAACTCTCACCTGCCCGGCCCTGAGCCTCTGGGCTGCTGGGCATGGAGCCCCTCTCTGGAGGCCTTATGGTCCTGTCTGGACATGGGAGCCCCCACCTGCCACAGTCCTGCTCTGTACAGAAACACTGGGCCATCCAGACCCCAGCAGCTTTCCACAGACTTAGGATGAGTCCCATGACCCCCTGCTGGCCTCCTGGCCCTGTAGGTCCCAGCTGCCACCCTTAGCAGCCTCACAATGTGGGGCCAGTCGTGAAGGGATGATTTCCTGGGGGACGTGGGAGCCAAGCCCTGGCCTGAATGGGTGTGCGTCCAGGGCTGCAGTGCTGCAGGGGCCAAGGGGAGGCAGGAGGCAGGCGGGCAGTGTGCAGGGAGACCACAGGCCTGCCTCTTTTCTACCCAGATTCTGCTGGAGGCCTGAGAGAAGGGACAAGTGACCTGCAGGGTTGGCCTCCCTGGCTCGAGCAGAACAGTGGGTGGGAGAGACAGGCTGTACCTCCATCCCTCAGTGGGGCTCACGTAGGGCTCAGGTGAGGTTTCGGTAGGGGCTTGGGTAGGGCACAGGTGATGCTTAGGCGGGGCTCAGGAGGGGCTTAGGCAGGCCTCATGTATGGGCTCAGGTAGGGGTTTAGGTGGGGCTTACTTAGGGGTTCAGGTGCAGGCTTAGGTTGCATTCAGATGGGCTCAGGTGGGCTCAGGTGGGGCTCAGGCCTTGTGGAGGTCACACTGTGCTTTCTTTTACCAGCGCTGGGCGGAGTAATAACAACCAGCTCTGCTGTGGGACGATTCTGGTGTGATCCTTGCTGGGGAACTGCAGCCCAGAAGTGGCAGTGACTGCTCATGGCCTGTGTCTGGTCAGGGTGCGGGGTGACCAGGGCATCCTTTCCCCTGGGGGACCAGGCCTGGTCCCAGGTTGCCCTCATCCCACTGGACATTGGGCCCTGGGTCTTCCCTCTACCTGCCCTGTGTGCTGCCTTGTGGCACTGCTCCTTTGCCCTTGAGCTATCCTTTACTGATGTGGCACCCAGTGGGTGCTGGGGAGGGACAGGCCTGGGGGGAAGTGAGCAGCTCTCCTGGGTGGGAGGCTAAATCAGAAAGCTGGGCCGATCAGGCAAGTGAACAAGGGCAGCTGGGGTACTGGACAGCATGTGCCCGGGCTTGGCTGGCCTGGTTGCAGACTGCCCGACTGGAGCCTGAAGTCCACTTTCCAGTGGAAACGAACCTGAGCCCTGCCTTGGAATGGGTCTCACTGCCCCCGTTTGCAGATGGAGAAACTGAGGAGGTAGAAGCCGCTAACTGGGACCACGTCTTGTCCATCAGCGAGCCCTGGGGCCCTGCCTGTGGCCAGTGCAGCCTGGCGTGTGCCCAGTGTCAGGGTGGGCCAGCTGCCTTCTGGCCCCGTGGGGAATGTGGCTGAGGGAGGAGCTGGGGGAGCCCTCTGCTCCTTCCTCTCGCGGTGCCTTCTCCTCTGCCTAATGTCCCTGTAGTGAGTGTGCTGGGTCTGTTATGCTTGAATTTGAGACCCCCAAAATACCACCAAAGACCAAGATCGATGTGTTTATTGCAAGCTAGCTCCTCCACGCACACACAGCAACTGGTGACGCTGAGAGGCCCTGAGCCCAGGGTTTGCAGCAGTTTTATACATTCTTTGGGGAAGGCAGGGACCCCACATACATCATAGCATCTCTTAGCAAATTATCACACACCATGGGAAAATCATAAAACTACTCTAAAACATGATTAGCACATTCACTGGCGGGAACAAGTTGGGTAGGGGTGATTGGTTACTACAAGACGGAGATTCATTTGAACTGATTGGTTTAAGCCAAGGGGGGTGTTCATGCTGAATTACATGGTTTCCCATCACCATAAACTACTGGGAGGGTCATCTGGCATCCCAGGTATTTCCCTGTCTCATGCTGATTGGTAGCTGCTAGGGGGTTGCTATGGGTCCTCACCTAGCCTGAGTCAGGGACACCTGGCTGCTCAGATCTCTCCTCTTATTTGTAGATAAACAACTTAGCAGGGTGGGAATGTGCCTAGGAGTGCTCTGTGGGTCTTTCCAAGGACAAAGGTCATGTCCCTTCCTTGGACAGGCTTTGCTCTGAGGTAGAGCTGTGACCCACCCAAGGAGGTGGTGCCTGGGGACCCTGTTCCTAGACTTGGTTTTCTGTGCCACCCTATCCAGGATGGGGGCCCCAAACCGCTCTCATTCCCCCGCCTCCTCCTGGGAGGGCACTAGGATGCTGCCTCTGTCCTGGTGGCAGAAGCCGAGGTTCCCACGGCTTAAGTGGCCTGCCATTTCCTGTGCTTCACACTGGTAAGGGACCGTGGCTTGCAGCCTGAGCCAGACTGATCACACAGCCAGCACTGGCTCTTGGCCAGGGCGGGGCCTCACCCAGTACCCACCGGGCCATCCCCTGGGAAGCCTGTCGGGGCAAGGCCAGTTTCTGACAGCCAGTGAAGGGGTGGGCGGGGCCAGTGAAGGAGTGGGCGGGGCCAGTGAGGGGGTGGGCGGGGCCAGTGAATGTGCAGCCTCCCTGCGTCCCTTTCTTTATTGATATAAAATCCACACGACATAGAATTCACCTTTTGAGTTGTACAATTCAGTGACATTTAGTGCATCCCCATGCTATGTGACCGTTACCACTACCTCGCTCCAAAGCCTCTCCATCACTCAGAACAGCTCCCTGTGCCCACTAAGTAACCCCTCCCCAGCCCTGAAACCCACTTCCTGCTTCGAAGAACTGGGCAGCTGGGGACCAGGTGAGGGACGCGGCAGCTCTGCCATGGTGCCTGGCTCACAGCCCTCAGCACTGTGTTCTCGGGGCCCACATTGGAGCAGGTGCTGGTCCCCTCCCTGTGCTCCTCAGTACCCTGTGTGTGGTCCACGGTTTGGTCACCCATGCTCTGTCCACTCTTGGCTGCTGCTTTTCTTGTCAGTGAGTGGTGCTGCCCTGGGCATTTGGGCACCGGTGTTCAGTTCTCGTGGGTCTACACCTGCAGACTCCTGATGGCACCGGTGTCCCAGGTGGTATGCTGGGCCTCCTGCCTGCCCCACTCTGAGGCCCTCCAGTGAGGTCCCCGGGGTTTGCAGAGATGGAGGAGCCTGAGGAGTGTGCCCGTGACTGCAGGCTCGAGACCACGCCCGTGCAGGGCACTGGGAGGCGACCTCTGGGCCTGCTGGCTATGTCTGGAGCTTGGCCCTCCCGTCTGGGAGTTGGAGCTGGGCTGGACGCCTAAAGCCTTTGGGCACTGATTCCCAGCCACCCCTGCTGCCCTCACTGCCACCTGCCCCTCGACAGCTCCTGCTGGGGAACTAGGGTCTAGGGGTCGAGGGTCACAGCATGGTGGTGCGGCGTGTGTTTCCTCCTCACCTTGCTCACGGTGCTGCCCTGGGCCAGCCCCCCGAGGCTGCTGTGTGCAGTGAATGCTGGGTGTGGGCTCCTGGGGGCCCAGGTGAGTGGGCATTCTCCTGAGAGTGCAGACAGGAGGTGCTGGCGGCTCTGGCTCCTTGAAGGGACAGGTCCAGGACGGGATGTCGGGGACAAGCTGAGGGCAGAGCAAGGTAGCTCTCACCCTCAGAGTCAGGCAGTGAGGTGTGGGTAGCCCTCAGGAGGGGGCTGTGGTCAGGGATCTGGACTCGAGGTGAGGTCTTACCCCCAGGACCTCATGTGCTGCCAGGAGTGCAGAGGCTGTGTTAAGCGGGAGGCGGGCAGGAGGACGGTGGCTCAGCTGGCCAGCCTGTGGGCCCTGCGACCCGTCCTGTCCCACGGAGCCTGAGCAGTGGGAACCTCCAGCTGCGAGCCTCGTCTTCGATCCTCCTGGAGGAGCCTGCCCAGCCTCCTACCCACCCTACCCCATCCACAGTGCCCCTGCGTCTGCCTGGGGTCAGGCACAGGCCAGGCTGGCGCTGCACACCTGGTCCAGCATGATGGTCCTCGTCAACATGGCTCACAGTGACTGGGCTGTGGCCACAGAAGCTTTCCTGAGAAGCCAGGGAGCTGGGCCCTGGGTCCCTTCCTGCACAGACCCCCACCCAGTTTTAGCGAGGTCTGTGAACACATACGAAAGCCCTGAGGCCGAGTTCTGCCGGCCTCTTCCTGCACGGCTGGACACTAATCCGTGTTCTAGTTTCCCCTTCTGACACAACAGCAGACCCGCTTTGAATTTGTGACAATTTAGGATGAAATGGGATTCTCAGAATTCACTAGGGAAAATGATAACACAAAGAAAAAATATAACCAAG
This sequence comes from Marmota marmota marmota, assembly GCF_001458135.2. Classification (NCBI taxonomy): domain Eukaryota; kingdom Metazoa; phylum Chordata; class Mammalia; order Rodentia; family Sciuridae; genus Marmota; species Marmota marmota. The sequence continues at coordinate 1,019,552 of NW_026000026.1, forward strand.
GAGACCCCCCACCTGCTCAGGCTGGGGATCCGGGCCCCATCTTGTGGCCGCACTGGCCCTGGGACTCAGATTCTACAGCCAAGTCCAAGAATCCTTTGGACCCAGCTGGCAGGTCCTCACAGTTCCCGCCTGACCTGACGAGACCCCATCCTGCTGTGTAGTGAGTGTGTGGCAGAGCCAGGAGGGGCGTCCCACTGGGGAGCCCCTGGTGTCTCCACAGTGCCACCCCAGAAACGTCAACTCTGTCACTCCCAGGCTGGAGGCCACTGAGTGTCAGGGACAACCGGACCATCTGCAGAACCTCTCCTTGTGCGGGGTCGGGTGGGAGTTCAGACCTTGCCCGGGAAGGAAGGCCCAATGCCGTGGGACCAGCAGCCTGCCCTCCACACAGGGGGAGGGTTTCAGGCAGTGCCAGGAGTCCCAGGGTCCGGCTGGGACTGGCAAAGTCCAACCGACAGGCACCCGGGAGCCTACCCAGCAGTAGCCAAACAGTTAAAAGAGGAGAAAGGAATCCAGCGAAATCAAGCCGTCAAGTAGTTAATTGACTTTGCCTCAATCAGCCCAATGAATATTCATGAGATGGCTGGTCCTCCCGCAGCCTGTGCGCCTCTTCCTCTGAGCTGACACGCCAGGGCTGCGCCTGCCTCCTCCAGCCTGCAGCCGCCCTGATTGGCTCATCTGTGCTCTTGAAAATGCCATAGCAACCCCTGGCTGGTTGCCTAGCAATTCTCCCCTTTCTTTTCTGTCTCCCCTGAAGCCCAAGCCAGTAATCCATAGGCTAGGGGTGGAAACGTCTTCGCGAGGTGCACAAGTGTGTATAGTGTGTGTGTGTGCAAGAGGAGGAAGTCTGATCCCCCTAGGTCCCGGCTTGCCTGCAGGGGTAAGAGATAAGTCACACCCCTTGGTCACCCATCAGCCGTGAGCCCCAGTAGTCCACCGGGAGCCTGACTGCACTGCCGCAGGCCGCAGGTCCCTGGGGCTTGTCTTCAACCCACTGGGTTCCTTGATGGAGAGCATCCCACATGGAGAACCACATGGGCTCCTGCCATCCGGTGGCTGTGGGGGTTGCAGGGCCCAGATTCCCTGCAGGCCACTTCAGGAGGCTACCATCTAGGGCTTACTGCAGGCCCAGCAGGCTGCCACGTCTATGGAGCTGGGGCGGATGTGGCCAGGTCCAGAAGTCCATGGCCTGGATGAAGCCACCAAGAGGCTGAGGTAGCCAGGGTCTAGCCCAGGAGTACCTGCCCACCTGTCCTATGGCCCTCCCCTCCTGCTTTCCTCTGTGTGGACCCTGGAGAGACTGCTCTGCTGTCCTGGGCCAGCCTAGGTGTGGACACAGAAGGTCAGACCCATCATTGGTTGGTGTCAGCATCTGTTTTTTGCCTAGATGAAAGATTTGTGGGGGTTTCACACCAGTGAACCGGCTGCAGGGGTCAGAGGTGGGAGGGACCTGGCCTGCCTGCTGCCTGCTGAAGCTGACCTGTAGTTTGCTGGTGCGGGGAGATGCGGGTCCTCATGTCTGTGGATGGGTGTGTCCAGGGAGAGGCAGTGGGTCCTGGGTGGGGGCATGCAGGCGGAGGGTTCCTGTCTCCCCTGCCTGGGACCAGCTAGAGAGCGTGATCAGGACAGACAGCTCTGCTCCGGGGTCTGCGGGTGGAAGCTGATAGGGGGTGGGGCGAGGCGGTGGGCCCTCGAGGCAGCCCTGAGGCCTTCTGCTTGGGGTGTGCAGGCCTCTTCGCTTCACTGTGTGTCAGGAGAAGGAGTCAAGGGATGTGGACCAGAGCCACCGCCATGTCCAGCCAGCTCCTGAGACCAGCACTGGACAGGGCTGCAGTCCCGGCGCGCAGAGCACCCACTTCTGCCTCCACTGGGGTAGCACGTGTGCCCGTCTGCCTGCGCAAGGGTGTGTCGACACACGTGTGAGCGTGTGGGTGCACCGTGTTGGGTGAAGACTGCTGTGGGTGCTGTGTCTGGCCGGTGGAAGCTGCCGGGTCGGTGCCGCCTGCCGAGCCCCCAGCTTTGGTTTTCCTGTTAAACACAGCAAACGTGTGTCTCCAATAAAAAGCTACACAGCAACTTAATCTCCGATCGATTTTGAGGAAAGGAAAATAAACCCTGCTCCCTGGGGCACCGGCAGCCTGATAGGCAGTTGTTCTTGATATGGAATGTGGGCAATAGATACATTAAATATAAGTGGAGGTACAGAGGGGATCGATAACCCCCGCTTCCCCCGCGCTAATTGAAAACCGAGTCAAGGTTTGATTAATGGGGAGGCCTCTGGGGCGACGGAGGCTGGATCTGTTCCTACTGGGACCTGGCCCTCCTGGCAGGAGGCTGCGCTCCCTGACTGGGGCGGCAGGCGGGGGACGGCAGGCGGGAGGGTGTTGGCCCCAGGCCCTGGGAGAAATAGGAGCCCCCACCCTGGGGGGCAGCACTGTGAGGGGTTGGCAGCTCGGCAGGGGTGTGGCTTGAGAAGCCTCAGTGCCAGCCCCACAGCCTTCCCCAGACCTCGGGGTGGAGGTTTGCTGGGTCCTCCTGGGTCCCACCGCTGTGGGCAGGAGTGGAGGAGTTGGCAGGGGCCGGGTGGGAGCTCCCCTGGAGGCACCTTGGTGGTTTTAAGTTCTCTGCCGACTCCTGAGGCGGAGCGTCTCTTCCCGTGTCCACATCTCTGGACCTTCTTTGTGGAAGTGTTTTGAGTCTTCTCTGACCATTTTAACCTCGGTCATCTGAGCTGTGTGGTTCTGAGGGCATTCTGGGGGCAAGCCCTCAGTCCGTGGGTTCAGAATATCTTCTCACATTCTACGGTTGCCTTTTGATTTCCTTTATTATCTTCCAGAGATGGAGCCCACCTTCTCATCCTCCTCTCTCGCCTTTTCCTGATCTGGAAAGTTCAGGCTGGGTTTGGCATCGGCTGTGGGAGCTTCTGGTGCCTGTGTCAGGCAGAGCAGGGGCCTCCTGGATGGCCACGTGCTGACCTGCCCCGTCCCTGCACCGGGAACTGCAGCTGATGATCGCTGGCTCCTGGGACTGAACCCACAGGGGCCCAGTGTGACTGCAAGGTCTTCACGACTCAAAGTGGGAGGAGGAAGAGAATCGGGCAAGGTGAGAAGGACCTGACGTGCTGGCCCCGGGGAGGGAGGAGTGGCCACAGCCAGGGAACTTCGTGCCTGCAGAAGCCCGAAGCATTGGGAACAAGCGCGGGCCCCCGGGGGAGCCAGCCCCATCAGGCTGGCACTAGCCAGCAAGGCCCGTTTCAGACTTTGGCCTCCAACACTGAGATGATGTGTTGGCCTTGGTGCCATGTCCCAGCAGGGACAGGAACAGACATAGTGCTGTCCTCTGGCTCAGAAGTTCTCTTCTTGCTACAGTGGATTCTCCTGTGGGTCTTCAAGTGCTGTTTCTGCATTTTTTTGTGATGACGTAGAATTCTCCCTCACTTTGTGAATGCGGCTGACGTGTGGGTGGGTTCACAGGGTTCCGCTGGCGCTCGCTCCTGGGTGACTCTCGCCCTCTACACACCGATTTGCCAACGTGGTTATCTTTTGGCATCTGCTGGCTCCACATCTGTGTGTGCGGCTTTCACAGCCACAGCTGGAAACCTGGGCAGGGAATCGCGTGACGTCTGTTTGCATGGCATTCACCCCGTGTCGGGTGCCACGAGGTGTCGAGGAGGGTGTCCGGGTGCTGTGTGCACTGTGCCACCTGCCTTAGTAGGGGGGACCAGCGTTGGGTCCTGGACCTATGCCCCGACACGGAGGGCTGCCTGCATTTTGTGACGGCTGTTCTTGTGGGGAACTTGTTGCATAAGGACCCCGAGTGTCCCTGAGAAGCCTGGAACTTGCTTCCAAGGCCTGCAGAGCCCCCCGGAGCTGGCTGGCCTGTTGTGTGGGTGCGGCACGTGGGAGTTGCAGGCCTGTTGCTGTTACAGCTGGACCTGGAGGGCTGTTCTCAAGTCCGGAGCTGTGCTCTCCTCTGCTCAAGCTGCCTCTGACTTGCCCCAGTCTCAGATCTGAACAAGGAGCACCCGGGCCTACGGAGCTCCCGGCGCCAGGGCCAGCTCCCACATGGCTCCAGGTGCCACCTCTCCTGGGGGTGTCCTTGGTGTCTAGGCAGCATGATCAGATGTGCCCAGCCTGTCTTCTTTCCCTGGAGCCCCCAAGGGCCCACCCACTGGGACCTCTGACCTCCCCAAACGTCAGGCTGCCCCTTCAGTCCATCCCATGTGACTGACACTTGACTCACGAATGTCAATTTGCTCCTGGCCACATGCGGCCTTCTCCCCCACATATGCCTGTCTCTTCCTTCTCTCTTAACGGGTGTCTGTCTCTGGATTTAGACCCCCCAGGCCAGGATGACCTCATCCAGGATCCTAACCTAAGTTACATCTGTAAAGACCCTTTCTCCAAGTAAGGACACAACCTAAGATTCTGGTGGATATGCACCTTGCGGCCAGTGTCTGCCTAGCAGGGATGGGTTAGCACCCAAGTGGTCCTCTGTTGGCTCTGAGGGTGGGGACCCGGCTTGGGTGAGCCTCGCAGGGGTTCCATGAGTGCAGATGTCTGAGGAACGGTCCTGGGGTGGGGCTAGGCCATCCTGCTGGGCTCCAGGGGCAGGGAAGAGCATGAGGGCACTCGGAGGCCCAGCCAGGGGCTGGCGGCCTCTCTGGGGTCCTAGGGAGTCCCACTCCGTGGTGTCAGGGTGAGTGAGGTAGTGAGGGAGCTGGGGAGCCTGGCCCCATGTCCCCTGTTCTGAGGCACAGAGCCCCCCTAGGTGCTGCAAGGGGCTCAGCAACTAGACCTCTGTAAAGGGCCAGCTGGGCACCTAGCTCCTCTGGTATTATGGAGGCCTGACACCCCTAGCAGTCTTCAGATTGGGCTTGTTGGGGTGCCTGGGAAGGGCCCAGCTGCTTGGGGGTGTCAGGCCCCCCCAGTGCCAGGAAAGCTCTGCCTTGGCTTTTCCCAGGGTTTGCAGACCCTTGAGGTCCGTGGCAGGCCAGCAGTCACATGGCTCTGTCCTCCTGAAGGGGTGCTTGCAAGGCCTTTGCCACCGAGAGCAGGATTGGAGGAGGAAGCCGTGACAGAGTCCGCACTTCTTGCTTCCTGGGCTCCTGGATGGCAGCATGTGGCCAGGTGAGGTCTGTCCTCAGGCTCCAGCAGGTGCCTGGTCTACGAGCAGGGGAGGCGTCCCTCAGGGGGCAGTGTGTCCTGAGGGGTACCGGCACTACTCTGTCCTTGCCTGGTGGGTCTGAAGGGTCCCACCTATGTGGGGGTCCTGCTCTAGACCCAGAGCCTACCTGCCAGGGGTCCTGAAGATCCTCCTCTGGCATTAGTGCCTCTGGGGCTGGGGCTAGAGCACATCTGCCCCAGAGCTCAGGGCCACTTTTTCCCGCGGGGACCATTGCTCCTGTCACTGCCGTATCAGAGGGTCTGTGTGCAGGGCCCTGTGTGCCTGGAAAGGCACCATGGGGTGGCCAGCACCTGACCAGCACTCCCAACCCCTGTGTGCCCTCCTTCCCAGCCCCTGCCCTCCAGGGAAAGGAGCCTCCTCTGCTGCCTGAGGCCAGCACCCTGACCTGGTAGGCACTGACCGTTGTCCACAGCAGGCGCTCAGAGTCAGGGGTGGAAGAGACTCCTGCACCAGTCCAACCACAGCAGCCCGGGCTGTCCTGACACAGGGCTCTCCAGGATGGAGTCTCCCTCTGCCCACTCGCCGGGTGCCCTCCTGGTGGGAGCAGGCTGTTTGCTCCTTTCCCAGTTTTCTTATCACAGCAGCCTCCAATGGGTCCCACGGCCGGGGTCAGGTATTTTCGGGTCACCCCACGGTCAGGTGGTAGCAGCAGCCATCCAGTTCTAACAAGGGGCTGGGGCCCAGCTCCCCAGGAGCATTTCTGAAGCTCACGGACATCGTGGTGCTGCGGCAGGGCCCAGGGTTGCTCCCTGGTGCACAAGGGGTCGTGTCAGCAGCGAGCCCTTGGGGGTCTCACAGCCCACCCTGCTCATGGGAGTGGACTGCTCCCCTGGGCAGGAAGACACCGCCTCTCAGGCCTGGCTGTGGTAGCTGTTTTCACACGCTGATTCCTGGGGATGGCACCCAAGTGGACTTGCTCTGGGCAGCTGAGCCTCCCCACACACCACTGCTGTGAAATCTGGGTTGTCCTGGCTTCCTGTCTCAGGAGCCAACTGCCTGACGGGTGGGCCTGGTGGGAGGTGCTCTGGGGCTGTGGAAGGACACTGGCTCTCCAGCTGGTACCTGGAGCAGAGGTATGTGGTGGCTGTAGCCCCGGGGTGTCCAGCAGGGCACCCAGGGCCCACAGGCCTGCCCTGCTCAGGACAGCTCCAGGGCTATAGCACATTCCAGCCTGAATCCAGAGTCCCCATGCGCCATGGGCAGCCTGCCAGCCTGGTGCGGCAGGCCTTCTGCCAGCAGCTGTGGCCAGGCAAGTGAGGGGTGGACGTGTGTCCACAGCCCTGGCCACTGTCCCTAGGGGATTAATCCTCCTTAACGTTTCTGCTCCTGGGGCCGGCACTTGGCCTGACCTGGTCACCACCAACAGCACTGCAGGCAGGCTGATCCTGAGCAGGTGATCCAGCTCAGGGCGGAATTAGCAGGGACATCCCTTGGGAAGGGGTGTTCAGGGTCAGGGGGGACTAGGCCCGGCTTACCTGCAAATAGGGCCAAGGGCTTTTATGGGGGGGAAGAGAACCTGTTTTAGGGGGTAAGTGGGGGCCCTAGGGGGGCTGGAGAGATTTTGTTGAATGGTGGACATACAGCTTGGCCAGGAAAAGGCCCGGGGGAGGGAGGACAGGGAGGGAGGACAGGGAGGGAGGATAGGGAGGGAGAGGACAGGGAGGGAGGACAGGGAGGGAGGACAGGGAGGGAGGAGGACAGGGAGGGAGGACAGGGAGGGAGGACAGGGAGGGAGAGGACAGGGAGGAGGACAGGGAAGGAGGGCAGGGAGGGGCCCTGCCTGGGAAGCAGGGTGGGGCGCACAGATTTGGAATGGGCTGAGGCTGCAGCTCTCAGCTAAAGCCAGTGGATACCCTAGGGTCTTTCCCAAGCCTGGGGGCTACATCAGGGCAGGGGGGCCAAGTAAGTGGGCCGAGGGGTGGACGTTGGGTGGGCAGGTGGCAGGGGAGGTAAGGCTCTGCTCCCCAGGAGCCTGTAAGCAGGGCAGAGCCCCGCCGCCAAGGTCCACAGGGCCCACAGACAGGCCTTCTGTAGGCACGACTGCATCCAGAGCGGCCTTGGGGTCGAGGCCACAATAACCTACTTTGGCTGTCCCTGGATGGACACTCTTGGCAGGGCTGGTCAGTGGTGTCCTAGCTCTTCTCTCCCTGCAGGCACCTCAGCTGGGCATGGGTGGAATGGCCCCAAGGGGCCCTTTGGCCTGTTACCAAATGCAAAAGAGACAGCTCTGGGCGCAGGGCCTGGGGCCCTGAGAGACCCTGGCTGATGGGCAGAGCCCAGAATAAAGGGCTGCCGGAGACCAGAGCCCCCCACTCCCTGAGCCCCCGACGCTGGCATCCCTCAGCACCTGCCCTGAGCTCCAGTCCCCTCTGCCCCTCTCTGCCTCAGCCCATTGCTGCCAGGCCCCAGGGCACCCGTGGCCTGGGGTAGAGGGGAGGTTCTGTTTGGGGACCTTGGCTGTGCTGAGCCTGGAACCGGGCGTTGTTTCTGAGACCCTGGGGTCACCTTCAGTCTCATGGGGACTGGGAAGGTGAAATGGCTCTTCTGCCATTGGTGCCTTTGTCCCTGTGCCTTGTTTGTGACCCAGAGAGCATGTCCTTGTGGATCACAGGCCTGATACAGGTAGAACCCGGCCAGCTGCAGAGAGCAGGATGGGAGAGAGGGAGGGGACCTGGGCCACCCCACGCACCCCACCAGCTGGCCATTCAGCTCCCTGCCTCCCTGGCTCCTCCCACCTGCCTCTCGTGCGAGGTGGGTGCGGACAGAGTGTGCAGGTCCCCTCCTCCTGGTGGTTTGGGGAACCTTGAACCAGGCACAGGGTTCAAGCCGTCTTGTCTAGTGCTGTGGCTTCTGGCCGTGCCTTTGCCGACGTTAGGCTGCCTTGTCCCCTGTCTGGTGAGTTAGGCTTCGACTTAAAACCCAGGCTCTTCAGATGCTGCACCAGAGACCTGCGAGCCGTGTGGCCCCTCTCCTGCGGATGTGGCGGCGGGAGCTGCTCCCCCACTGCTGGGCACCTTCGGAGCGAATGGCCACCCCTCCCAGCCCGCCCGCCTTTATTACTGTGTTAATTTGGAAAACAGGTCATTGGAAATTAAATTGCTCAAAATAGGCCACCAATTATAACTCTGCGTCCTGTTGAAATGGGAGCGTCTGCGATCTCTATCAGTTTATTGTAACTGAAGGCAAAATGCTCACAACTGAATTATTGCCAGTCTGTGTTTCATCTCGAGGCCACCCCCTGGGACGGAGACCCTGCCCTCTTGGCATCTTGGTGTGGAAACTGATGACGGCTTGGTGCTTGAGCCCTGCAGGACAGGTGTGGCTGAGGGGGGACGAAGTGTCAGACCATCAACAAAGACAGGAAAATGTTCCATTCATCAGCAAACTAGGATCTTGGCCAGAGTCTGTTCTGAGTGTGGCCCCTGCACCAAGGGCCACCCTAACATGGCCCTGTTCATTGGTCAAAGTGGCTCTGAGAAGACCGTGGAGGCACCAGAGCACAACCAGGAGACAGGAGCAGACACACAGACGCGCCCGCCACCACGCCCTGGTCTTCGCACCACTGGAGGGCATCACGGTGCTTCTGAGTGGGCTCTCTGCTCCTGTGAAATGAGTCCTCACTTCCAAGGAGGAGGCCGAGGCACAGAGAGGCTTTGGAACTCGCCCAGGGTCACACAGCGTGTGTGGAGCTAGATGGACCCTGGCTTTCTGGCTCCAGAGTCTGTGCCTCGAGCCCTCACCGTCATTCAAAAGGGTCCTTTCCCCAAAGGGCAGATTTCGTTCATTCCCCGAGGGGGCCACACGGGAGTTGTGGGCCCACCTCAGCCCACCTAAGCCACCCTGACAGGTGACTTTCATTCTCCCAAGGAGACAGGGCTATCTTGGAAATGCACTTTCCTGAGGTCCTGGACACTGGGGAGGGTGTCCTCTCCAAGAGGCTGAGCCCAGAACCCGCAAGGTCACTGCACATAGCACAGTGAGAGAGGATTCGGGGGCCAATGTCTCGGGAAGCAGAGGACAGGCCCCAGGCTGGTCACTGGGTCTGGTGGCCGGCCCTTCACTGGCCTGCGGGGTGCTTGTCTTCTCTCAGGCCTCTGAGGACACAGGCAGGCGTGGGGGTGATGGCTGTGCCCGTGTGGCCCTCGTGGCCATCCTGCCTGGGGACCGCCACCCCCCTGTGCCAGCACTACACTCAGCCCTCGTCCTCTTCTGTGTCAGAACTGCCTTCAGGGCTATGTCCTGAGAGTGGCCTGCAGCTCCGGAAGACCCTGAATGGCCCCCCATGCTGAGAGGGGCCTGTGGGTCCCAGCTGGGACATGCTTGCCCTGGGACCGAGCTAGGACTCATCTTTTTATTTGTCATTCATTTTAGCTTTTATGGTGCTGGGCATCAGAGCCAGGACCTTGGAGCGCTGGGCATGCTCTATGCTGAGTGGCCCCCAGTCCCCCCACCCCCATTTAGAGCCCGTGGGGAAAGGGCCTTGAGCCAGGTGGCTGGGTTCCAATTCAAGCTCCTGCATACTGCTGTGTGACCCTGGGTGAGCTCCTTGGCCTCTCTGGGCCCCAGTCTCCGCTGCGTGCTTCCTGCAGAGTGGTGGTGTTTTCTTGGAGGTGCACAATGCGCAGACCTGCGGCGCTCACTGTGAGTGGACCACCTGGCATTCCAGAGGTCCTCCAGGAGGAACTGCCCTGGGGAGCCCCCGCTGAAGACCTCCCTGCCCTGGTCTCCTCTGCTGCCTGCCTTAGTTCTTCACTGCTGGGCGGGAGGCTCTGAGGCCAACACCTGGCTGCTTGCCATGCCCACTGCGGAGCTGGGTGTCCAGGGGGCCTTTGGCACAAGGTCCCTGCAGCCAGTCTGACTGACCCTGCCACTATTGCTAGGGTTGCTGCAAAGTCACCTCGATGCACTTCACCTTGACCACGAGGACACTCACGACGGGCCCTCTGCTGGCAGGGTCACTGTTTTTACTGCGATTTACCTGCCCTGCTGCGGTCCCAGTTAAAAGCATTCTAGACGTGACTGTCCCCCTCCATGTGCCCCGAGGTGGGTGGCTGGAGGCATGGGCCGGCTGCCAGGCGGTATGCTCAGCGCACCTGGCTCCCTGGGCTCGTGCTGGGTGCAGACATGCAGGGACGCTCCTCAGGGCATGTTCCGGCCACCAGGGCCGGCACCCAGCTCTTCTCCCAGGGTTTCCTGCTGGGTTTCCCGTGCCCAGTTAATGTGTTGGCGGTGGGCCTGGCTTTGGAGGTCTTCCCAGGCAGCCCCTGGGCCTCTGAGCGGGCGAAGGTGGCTCTTCTTCTCTGGCCTCTCCTTGCACCCCATCGGGGCCGAGTCTGAGGTGGTTCAGGCAAAGCCCAGGAGCCCAGGAGCCGCAGACCCCGGGTGCTGTGGCTGGCCTCTGTCCCTGGAGGACCTGCCCGGAGCCTGCACATGCAGATCCCAGGCGCCTCCCAGCCGGCCAGGGGCTGTGCTGTGGTCACGCACACCCAGATGGCCACACAGCATGTGTCCTGCTGGCCTCCCTGTCCAGGCTGCTGGACTTAGAGTTGCCTTGACCCCTGCTCCAAGGAGGTGATCAGAGCCCTCAGCAAATGGCTGAAGCTCTGTCCCCATCCTGAGTCTCGTCTGGGCCTGGGCAGGGCCAACTCAGTCTTGAGTGCCTTTCTGCAGGGCAAGACCCCTAGCCTGGGGGTGGACACAAAGGTCCTGACAAGTGGGAGAGACTTTGAGAACCATGCTCCTGTTGGGCAGCTAGTGTGGGCAGCCCGAGGGAGTGGTCCTCACGGCTTCAGGGCCATTTTTGAGAAACATCTCCCAACTCTGAGGTCATGACACCCAGTTGGCCTGTCTCAGCTGGCCTCCCAGCCCCGTGTGGTGTCCAGGTTGTGAGTTCTGGGCAGCGCGGGGCTGGACATCTCCATGTTCACCGAGCTGCTGCCCAGGACCTGGAAGAGAGCAGGCCAGTTGACCAGTCAACATAGCAGAGGTGTCCTGGGGCTGCTGAAGGGAGGACCTCAACTGGGTCCTCCAACCACAGAACCTGATTCACAGCTCTGGCGGGCAGGAGCCTGAGAGTGAGGTGTTGGAGGTCCCTCTCTCTGAAGGCGCCAGAGGGTCCTTCCCATCACTTGCACATTCTGGTGGCTCTTGGTGTCCTTGGCTGGTGGCTGTATCCCTCCAGCCTCTGCCTTGTGTCCATGGCCACCTCTTGGGAGTCTCAAGTCTCCCTCTCCTTAGAGGGACACCAGTTGTTGATTTGGGGCCTATGCTAATCCAGAGGGACCGTGTCCTAACATCTGCTAAGACCCTGTTTCCAATCAGTGTCCCATTACAGGAACGGGGTAGGTTGGGGCAGGGTCCACCCTCTGCAGGCCAAGGAGCCCTCGCCCCTCCTGCTGGTCCATCCTTCTCACACGTCCCTCCCTCTCCAATCCTGAGGGAGTCTCTTTATTTTCACCTTTTTGTTGCAAAATTCTATTTTTTGCCTGGCCTGGTCTGTTCTCTGCATGATTAGGAGGGAAGGCTGAAAAGCCACCTCTGCTCCCGGCCACGGCTCTGGGCCCAGTCCATTCTCTCCTTAGTGCCGAGTTGGGCTGGCGGGCAGGTGGGAGTGGAACGGACCACACACTCGTGCCTTGCCCGGCCTGACCCCAGGATCGGCTGCCAGGTGCCGCAGCCGCTCTGCCCTTCCTCCACGGAGTCGAGAGCCCAGACGAGAGGCGTGCCCCTGGCTCCTGGGTTGCTGGAGTGCTGCCGGAGGAACAGCGAGACCAAGCCCGCGGCAGTGCTGGGCTCTGCCCGTCAGGTTCCCACGCAGGGCGTCTGCTGCCACCGCGGATGCCCACAGACACTGGAGCTGTCACCTCCACCTGGGCCGTGAGTTTCCAGAAAAGCCCAGGGACTAGGTCCACCTTGTGCTCAGGCACAGGCATCAGGCTGGGTCCAAAACCCAAGGTGCCTTCAAGGGGGTGGGCACGGGGCCTGACTTGTCAGTGAGGAGACCCAGGGGGCAGAGTAACAGTGCGCCCAGGCCCCGGCACGTGACATTGCAGTCTTGCCGCAGCTTCCACTTCCGGCCACTCCCACAAAAAGGGACAAAACCCAGAGCAACGTCTTACAGGCATCAGCTGCAGAGTCAGACCAGAGAGAAGGGAGCCCCGGGAGTTGGGCTCCCTGCTTGGTGGGCCTCCAGGGGCGGACGCCAGGCAGCCGAGTAGCACCCCGAGGGCACATTGGGCCGAGAAGGCAGGGAGCGGGAAGGGACACGGGGAGGCTTGGTGTCCCGGGACCTCTCCCAGAGACCGGGGATCCTACTTACCACGACTGTCACGAGGAGAAAGGAGGCAGAGAGCCCCTGCTGAAGGGAAGGGCCCCTGTGAAACCCCCTGCACAGCAGGCCCCGGTCACAGCTTCCCAGGAGGCCTGCTGGACACCCTCGCCCTCAACCCAGCAGAGGCAGCCAGGGACACGCACGCACAGCCACAGCCGGAGCCCCATGCCAGAGCCGACAGACAGTCGAGGTGGCAGAACGGGGTTCTTTAGGCACAGAGAGGGGTCAAACCGCAGTGACAGAGGGGACTGCCCCACCCCAGGGAATGCGTTTTGCCACGCTGACGGGGGGGGGCAGGGGGGGGGAGAAGAAACCCATGGCGTCACACAGACACACAAGATCACCAGATTCACATCCACTGGGACAAACTTCGCCACCTGGAAGTCTGCACAGAGAGGTCTGCACAGAGGCTTTGCTCTCCCCTGGGACCCTGGAGCAGGCAAGGACACTTCCTGCCCTCCAGGAGGGACTCCCACACTGGTGAGGGGACGGTCACAATGTCTACAACCCTGTCAACACCACCACCAAGTCCAGCACTGGAGAAGTGTGTGCGGAGTCCGGGCCGACGGGGGGCGGTGCCCAGGCTGACGGTCACTGCTGAGGTCAGAACAGGGCCGGGCGGCCCGGTTAGAAGCATCAGCACTCAGACGCTCCACAGCAAAGCCACACGCTGCTCGGCAAGCCACCTGAGCAGGAGTGTGTCACGTTCCTGCAGCGCAGTCGGCAAGAGGACGGACGGGGGACCCACGGCCCAGGGCCACTAAGTGGTGTGATCGATTGAAAGAGGCCAACTTCTTATGGGATAAAGCAGGTGCCTCTCCTGTGCTCCCGCTGTCCACTCCAGGCGTTCAGCCGAGAGGGAGGCCCACACGTGTCCACCCCAGGACGGTAGGCTGCACAGCGGGATGCTGAGCAGCAAGAAACAGGGCAGAGTCGTGATTCACCCCACGTGGGGACCCCTCTGACTCCCACGTGCAGTCCCAGAGCAGGTGAAGCTCCAGCGAGAGGCAAAGGCTGGAAGCGCTGGCCCAGAGGGCCCGGCTCGGGGGCAATGGGGTGTTGGCCCTGCGTGGGGTCAGGGGTCCCACAGGCACAGCTTGGAAGGCCATGTGGAACCTGCCCTCCAGGCCGACCCACCACCCAAGCCAAGCACCCGAGGGCCTCCTGGAAGGAGCTGCTGCTCACCATGGCTCTGCCATGGCAGGGAGTTACAGCCAGGCCTGCCCACAGTGGCTTCCTGGTCCCCCTCACGCTAGCCATGCTGGTGGGTGTGATGGCACCACATTGTCCCAATTTGCATTTCCCTGGCTCTGCAGGCACATGCGGGCTGACAGAGGGCGCCAGGCAGGGGCCCCTGCCGTCTCTGACGCCTGGGACAGACCTGCCTTCAGCAGGACCCAGGGTGCGGTCCCGAGGCCTCGCGAGGCCTCGCGTGCTGGCTGTGTGTGTTGATCACGCTGCAATTGCCCACAGAGCCCGTGAGTCTGCTGGAACCGGCCGTGGGACCCTGCAGCACCTGTCACCACCGAAGTCAGTGTCAGGGTGGCCTCGGCAGGGTGTTCCTGTGCGGTGATGGAACCCAGCATGCTCCATGGATGGCAGCGGCTTCCAGGGTGCCTGTCATCCACACGCGGTGGCCCTGGGGAGAGGAGTGCTTGCACTCGCACCTGAGGTCGAGAGTGTCCTCACCCCACAGTCTTGCCGGACACTGAGAAGTGCTGCGCATGCACTTCCACCTCCCTGTGTGCACAGCTGCCGGGCCCACACTGGGTGTGTTAGGGGTAGGCAGTGCTGTGCTGTGGATGACCACTTGAGGAGCACCGGCCTGCCCAAATCCAGCACTTTTCACCTCCCTTTCTCCACAAGGTCATTGGGAGCGGTTCTGTCTTGCTGTGCAACAGGTTTAAAAATTGTGAGATAAGCCAGGTGCCGTGGCCACGCCTGTGATCCCAGTGGCTCCAGAGGCTGAGGCAGGAGGATCACAAGTTTGAGGCCAGCTTCATTGACTTAGTGATGGCCCATCTCAAAATATAAAATAAAAATGGCTGGGGAAGTGGCTCAGCGGTTAAGTGCCCCTGGGTTCAATCCCCAGCACCAAAAATAAAAAATAAATACAAAAATCTAAAAATCATGGGAGACACAGTGATCTGGAATGACAGCTACGAGAGCCGCCTGCCTGGACCGCCGGCAGTAGAGGTGCCTCTCAAGACTCCTGAATGGCTCAGTGTCCAACTCTGTGGACAGATACAAGCCACATCTGCTGTTGTTCTGTAGAGCACTTTTACTTTCCAATAATGAGGATCCCACAGGAGGCTGCAGAGATGGGCAGCCACTCGTCCTGTGTCTTTCACCAGCCCTTCTCTCTCAGTCTCTCCTGGACACCTCCTGTCCACACCCCGGCAGCGGGGCTTGCCTGTGGCGCAGTCAGGAGGGGGGACGGGGCATGAGAAGCACTCATGCCCTTGAAGTAGGGCGTGAAGCTCTCTGAGAGCGAGTGCTGTCCCTAGGCGCTCTCCCGTGACACTCGCCGAGCCTCTGGGTGCTGAGGAGTGGTGGCCTCCCCACTGCGTATCAGTTATGTGTCCACAGAACCAGACCTGCCCCAGGACTTACCAGCCCCAACCAGCACACGTTCATCACCTCACAGTGGGGAACAGGGAGGGCCCCACGGGGCGGCTGAGGCTCGGGGTGGTCCAGAGGCTGCACAGGGCTGAGGGTCCTTAGGATGGCAGGTGCCACGGCTGGCAGGACCTGTGAGCGTCCTCACAGCATGAGCGTGGAGGATGCCTGCACTCCTCACGGGAAGTCCTGCCCTCCATCCCTGCACTCGTCAGCACTCGGGAGGCGGGAGTGTGGGCCGTGTTGGGAACCACCCTCCTGTGTGCAGATGGCACTGTGCCGCGGGCTGCACTCCGGTGACCACCCCGCCTCAGCCGGCCGGGGAAGCCTGGAGGAGCACTTGGACCTGAGTCCTGCTGGGTGGCCGAGGCTGGCGATGGTGGCCACTCCCTCCCTCCAGGGCTGAGACCCTGGGTGGGTGCTCGTGGCTGTGCCTCTGACCGGGGCTCACTGCCTGGGTGTCTGCTGGAATCACCGGAGGAGTTCTCAAAGCTGCCTCCCGCCCCCGACCAGGGAACTCCATCTAGAAGGCAGGGCTCCTGGGTGTGCACGTGATGCTGCCCGTGGAGGTGCCCAGAGCCCACCTGCTCTCAAGGCTACACCAGCACCCACGTCAAGAAAGGAGATGTTTTTGTCTTGGCCTTGTGACTTTAAAAAGTTAATTAAATCAGGGAATTTTTATTCTAGTCTTTATTAATTTTAATCAGAGTAAGGTTTATGCTATTTAGCTCTTGAGTCCTACTGAGCTTTTTAAAAACGGCCTAGCAGATGGTCACTTATGGGGGACCTTCTAGGGTCTACATGTCTGTGTCCTCTCCCAGATCCATATGCTGAGACCCTCATCCTAAGGTGATGGTGTTGGGACGTGAGTAGATCCTGATGGTGGAGCCTTATGGACAGGGCAGAGAAGGGTCCCAGGCTCCTGGCCCTTCCACCAGGTGAGCCGCAGTGAGAGAGCCCCCTCCTCCAGGCAGCGGGACCTCACCAGGCCCCATACCTGCCAGCGCCTGGATCTGGACCCCACGGGCTCCAAAACCTGGGGCAATGAATAAATTCCTGTTGTCTTCACACCCCCTGTCCAGCTCTGGGAGTCCTGCTGGGGTGGCCAGGATGGCTGACAGGCCCTGGGCCCCCAGGTGCAGGTTTTACCCTGGGGCATGTCTGTGAGGCCTCTCAGGGTCTTGGCTTTTCCTCCTTCAGCCCTCCTGCCACTCCCACGGGCACAGGTCCAATCCCCAGACAGGTCCTGGGGAATTAGCCGCTTGCTGCCCAGGGCTGGCAGCCCTGGCCACCCAGTCCCAGGTCCAGCCTCAGGCCACCTCGAGGAGGCCCCTTCCTCCTGGGAAAGCTGCTGACAGGCCACTCCCTGGGCATCCCAAGCCCGCGGCTCCAGATCAGCTCGCCTGACCCCGGTCCACTGATCATGGACGCAGAGAGGGGTTTTCCAAAAGATTTATTCAGCCACATTTTAATTCACTTCTATTAAGTGATTAAAGTGTGCCTTTTTGATTCATGCTTTTAAAAAGTCCTGACTATGCTTTTTATCAACCCAGCAGCCCTCAGTGCTCATTGGTGAACACTCTCCAGTTGGGGCCTCAGGCCCTGCAAGGTGGAAGGGCTCCTGGCCCCTGCTGGGCTTCCTGGGACCCTAAGGACCTGTGTGGTCCCTCCTCACCTGCACTCGGGTAGAAACAGACCCCATCTCTGCCTTGTCCTCCATGGGTGAGCCCAGGGTACCTGTCCAGCCCAGAGCATGTACTGCAAGTCTTGAGATGGCCTCCTCCCTGGTACCCTCCCAGGGGGGCCCTGAGGACTGGGGGCAGAACCCCTCCCTGCTGGGAGGAGTCAGGCTCTGGGGTCCTCTGTGGCATTGTCAAGTGTCACGAAATGGCACGTGCCAGAAACAAAGAGGCCAGGACACTGTGGCAGCCTCATGCTGTGAGTGACCGCCCACCTGGCCATGAGGCAGAGCAAACAGTGAGAACTTGGGGGCTGTTCTGACACCTGCCCGCCCCCATGTCTCCTGCCCCCATGTGTGTGACTGCCACGCACTGTGACATTTATAAAGAGCTGTGGATTCGTGCCGCACCCAGGAACGCACTTGCCAACTCAGGGGGAAGGAGCCAAGCGATCAACCTGCTGGTCAGCAGCCAAGCCTCTGGGCTGGCAAGGAGGCTGCCTTCCTGCCGTGGCCAGGGCTCTCCAGGGCCCCTCCTCCAGTTGAGTCCAGGCTGTGCCGCTGCAGTGCAGGCTTTACTCAGGGTGGACAGCCACCACATCATCCCACAAGCAACCGGGTCCTGAGCTGGTGAGGTGCTCACGGCTAAGGTTGCCCGGCTGGACTCCCTCGAGGCTGAAGTCTCAGGTGCTGTTATGGGCAGCCCAGCAGTGCAGGCAGCGGAGACTCTGCCCTGGCTAGTTTGCCCCTAGCCTGGCCTGCAGGCTGCTCCCCTAGGCACATACCGTCCTGAACTGGCCCCTTGCCACATCCTCCAAGTGGAAATGTCAGTGGCCTCCTGTTCAGTTACATGCAGGACTCAGTGTGCACATGTGTAAGCCTGTGTGTATGCGTGTCAATGTGCATGCATGTGAGCGTGTGTGTGTGTACGGGTGTCAGTGTGCATGCACATAGCAGCGTGGTTGTTGGAGGCAGGCACCTGTGTGCACGATTCCTGCAGGGCCTCTGTTTTGGTTGCCACCTCACTTTAGGCCTGTGGGGCTGCCCTAGCATGAGAGGCTCATGGGCGGAGGCCGCAGCCGGCAAGGCCGCACACTCCCCGAGTCTTCCCAGGGAAGGGGACCTGCATGGTTGACACATCCCGTGAGCCTCCAGCCCCCTGGAGGAAGAACAGACAGCCCCTAACACCTGGCCCAGGAAGCCCAGGCCTGCGCTGGGAGGGAAAGGCTTTGGTCACCACAGTCACGTGGCAGGGCCACAAACAGTCAGTCTTCTACAGAGAGCAGAAGGAAGCACTACTTGATCTCCTTTTTAATAAGTCAGACTTTAACAACCCGGCACCCCTCACCATGGGCACCCCTCACCGCGGGCATCCCTCACCGTGCACTGAGTCAGCCAGAAAGGCCCTGGGCTGCCAGGATGGCCCCTCTCCACACCCCGTATCCCCAGCCTGGGCGCCTCTCTGGGGCTGGAAGGAGGGTCTGTAGGCCAGCCATGGCCCCCTGGGTGATGGGCCTGCAGGCAGAGGGGCCCTCCCTTTCTGCTTTATCCCTATGGGAGACAGCCTGACTTCTTGCCCACCGTGCCAGCCTGACTTCTTGCCTCCAGGAAACACCTTTTCGGAAGGAAGCAATGCTGGGCCCAGGAGGGAAGGAGCCATAAGGACTTCCTTTGTCCCCAAGCTGCACCCATGGGGCCTCAGAAAGGTGGCTGTGGCCTGGGCTGCCCACAGCCTGTGGTCCCGGGGTGGGTGTAGGGCATAGCAACCCAAAACACCCTAAAATGGACGTGGGTCCAGGAGCCCACACAGCCCACATGGCCAGCTCGCCCAGGAAGCTCTGGGCCAAGACTTGCCTATCCAGGGTGAGCACCTCATTTGTCACTACCTTAGCTGGCTAGTGTCAGCAGATGATGCAGTTGGAATTTCAGCGGAGGCGTGTATTTTGCATGTAATGAAAGAACCCCTGGATTTGTTTTTCCCAAAATAGAGGTGGAGACCCTGAAGATATGGAGACCCTAGATCAGGGCTGTGGCCCCGCCTTGCTGCCAGGTCTGAGGGTTGGAGACTCGCAACTCGCTCCCCTCTGGACCGGGGGTCAGGTGGGAACTCCCCTGAGCCCTGTGTCTCCAGCCACAGGCCATCGCGGGGACCTGGTCTTCCCAGGAGGTGGGTGATGTCCTGCCTCTCTCTGGGAGGGCTGTGGGGAGTCCTCACTTTGCATCCGAGTTTTCATCGATCCACCTGCACATACACAAGCCCCTTTCTGCGCTGCACAGGGCGTGATGTAAGCATACTTCAGAAGTGAAGGGGACGGACGTTATTGTTCTTCTCAACCTACAGATGTTTGTTCTGCCCCCCCATTTCCACTTCTGTCTAGTCAGTGACGACATAAATAGAACGTGTCTCCTCGCATCTCAGAAAGGCTTTGTTTCGGGGACAGCAGCCTATTTTGATGTCACACAGTGGGACAATGATGACCGCCCCCCCCCCCAGACAATGAAAGAAACCATTTTGTTGTGAGGCAGGCGGGCAGATGAGGGGGGCCGGATGGAGGAGGGAATCGGGGTCTGGAGGAGGGCGGGAGGCCTGGGTGGGCAGCCAGCCTGCTGACCACGCCGGGGTGGGTGGGCCAGGAGGGGTGGGCCTGATGAAGCTTTGCTTAGAAGATGACAACAGGTGGGAACCTCCGCGTCCTCCCTCTGGGCCGGGCGTGGGGTGGGGCTCCTGACACCACAGCTCAGTCCACAGGGACCTGCCCCACAGAGGTGGGTGGGCAGGGCGTTGGCCAGGTGTGGCCCCCACAGGGCCACCTGGGCTCCGGAGAGGCACCAGTCCTTTGGGAAGACCCTGGAGGACTTGCTCTACCAGAGGCTCCCTGGGGCAAAGTTTGGGGGGACAGGCTTGTAGGTGCCTGGGGGGGAAATGGGATAAAAAACTGCTGCTCAGGGCGTTCAGAAGAACTGGGTCGAGGCCTGAAGGGGCCAGAACCTCCCTCCTCTAGAAGGGAGCCACCCGGGAGGCCGGCAAGGGGAGAAGCAGGCAGGGGGGGGGAGAGGAGGGAGCCGCGTGGCCTGGGCTCTGCATGGAGACGGTGCCCGAAAGCAACAGGTTGCATTTTGTTTTGTTTTGTTTTGTTTTTTACACTCTAACAACATAAAGAGGGAAATAGGCGATAGGAACGCTGCCGGCCTTGAATCATGTCAGAATAGGAACCACCACCGCAGAGTAAGCACTGGCGGAACGCGGCCGGGAATCTCGCAGACCCGCTCGGGAGAGGGTGCGCATGCGCGATGGAAGCACCAGCAGGTCAAGGTGACGATCTCCGGGGACCTGTCTGCAGACACAGTGAGGTCTCAAAGGGGACGATGCACGCGCACGAGAGAAGCTGCAAGCCGGTTGCATGTCGGGCACAACAGCCGCCCGGTGCCCCGACGCCCTAGTTCCCCGTCGCCCTAGTTCCCCGTCGCCCCTACAGCGGGTGCAAGGCGGGAAGAGCGCTGCAGCCTGGAGGCCAGCGGGAAGCAAGCCCAGGACTCCGGAGCGGAGCAGGAGGCTAGGGCAGCCAGGCTCGCAACACGTGTGCCAAGAAGTGACCGCGGGAGCTGGAGTGCAGAGAGAGGGCCACCGGGGAGGGCCAGGAAAGTCTGGTGCCCACATGGACGGTGAGCTGGACCTACCTCACACGTGGTGCCCTCTGGGCAGAGGCTTCCCATCAAGTGTCCAGACAGGAACTGGAATGACCCCAGGGAGAGGCCACACAGGGCCCAAAGCACCAAGAATGGTAGAAGAGAGGACGTGGGCCAAGGCCACCAGCGCCCTTTTCATCAGAAGATGCGGCAGAGAGCAGAGGCCCGGGGACCCCCCCCCGCCCCCCGACATCACAAAGTGCCCAGATCTAGAGCCCAAAACCACCACCCCACCAGGGAAGATCTGCTCCCCAGGAAGCATGGCAGGTCCTCCCCAGGAGGAGGAGGCCCGGCGGGTGTTCTGCCCACTGCCCTTGTCCATCAAACGCCACCCTGAAATGTCCGACAGCACTGCACTTTGGAGGCCTGGGACAGTGGGCAGGGCTGCAGGTGGGAGTGCAGATGGGTACACGTGTGGGAAAGGTCGGCACACCTCGCCAAGGAGCAGACGCTGGAGGAGAAACCCAGAGTATACCTCCTGCGGCCTAGGTGGAGCGGCCACAGAGGGGCCTGCACACTGCAGGAATAAGACAACGGCCACCTCCATGTCCAGGGGAGAAGCAAGGCACAGGACAAGAGTGGTTCCACTTCCAGAGTCCAGCATCTCCAGGCGTGAACCCAGGGGGAGCAGGATGTGAAGAGACACCACACAGGGTTCACAGCAGTGCAGTCCCCAACTGCCCAACATGGAAGCAATTTGAGTGTCCACGGCTGGAGGAGTGGCCGAGGTAAACGCAGCTCTCAGTGTTGGAGAGGAAGCTGGTTCCTGCCCTGCAGCAGTGTGGATAAGTCTCGAGGACACTGTGCTGGGTGTGACGAGCCAGAAGGAACAGGTCCACTGGCAGGGGGTCCCTAGAGAAGAGTCAGGTCCCTGGGGACCAGAGAGGGGAGGGTGTGGCTGGGGGCTGCGGGTTACTGTTGGGGGGCCGAGCTTCAGAGGGGCCTGCGAGAGGCTTCTGGGGTGGAGTCTGGATGCGTCAGGAGGGCGACTGTTGCGTGCATCTTATCACCAGCAGTGAACCAGCAGTGCAGGAAAGCAAAGCAGTGGCACGGGCCGGGCCCAGGAGGAGCCTCTCCAGGGCTCCCTCCAGACCTGTCTCTGGACATCTGATTGCTAATCGCAGGCAGTCTTGGGACGTGGCTTTTCCCCACCAGACAGGAGCCGCCTGCCCAGGGCCCCTCTGCCTGCTCTCCCCAGGGGCTCTGCTCGGAGGAACAAGCCACAGGAGCAGCGGTCACAGCTCTGAGCCTGGCTATGGTGTCTCACCGAGGGGACCTGGGGTGAGATCTGGGAGCTCCTCGGTGGGAATGGTGGCCTTGCACTTGGAGTCTTGGAAAACTCTGTTTCCTCCATTCTCAAGTGTCAGCCCTGGGCCTTGCTGCTGGCTTTGAGAAACACGGTGTTTAGTCACGCTGGGAACACATGTGACTCAAAGTGAGAAGACCTGGATGGGGGCCAGGCCCAGGTCCCTCAGCGACGCATCCTGTCCCCAGGCCTATGGCCAGTGTCTCTCTCAGGTGCCTTCACCTGTGCTGTGTCTCCCGTGTGGCCTTCCTTCTAAGTCAGTGGGTTGCTGTAGGCTCCCAGGACGGCTGAGCCCCTCTTCCCCCGCCATCGACATCCCTGGAGTGGCCCACTGTAGCAGCCCATGAGCCTGCTGGAGGTACCGTCCCTGCGCGGACTCCCTCCAGTGTGGCGCCCTGTGGGTTTGTCAGATGTGTGGTGACACAGTGCCAAAGAGGCCTGGCCCCAAGCCCCGTGCACCCCCACGCTCCCCTCCTTCCCCAGGCCGAGAACGAGGTCTTCCTGCTGTCTCCGTGCTTCTGTCTTTCCCAGAGCTCAGCAGTGAGGCGGCCTGGCGGCCTCCGCCCTCTCTTCTCAGCGGTTGGCGCCGGGCTTTCCCTGCCGCTTCTTCTCGAGGCCTCGCCAGTCGCTTCCTTTCAGGGCTGAGCACCTCTCCATTGTTTGGGCTTCCACCGGGTCCCCAGCAGAAGGCCGGTGGTCAGCAAGAGCGGGCAGCCCTGCCACAGCCACCTGCCCTCGGCTCGGGGCTCTGCGTCTGCACAGTTCCCGCCAGCTTCGGCCTGGGGCTGGGGGTCCTCGGGGGATCCCTTGTCTGTGGTGGGAGAGTCCCATGGGCTGAAAGAGTCCTGGGTGCAGGGGCTCTGAGGAGGCTTGGAGCGTCCTCCTGGGGGGTTCTGTGGGGACCGACCAATTCCTTCCTCCTCTTTTTTTTTTTTTTTGAATTGCTGCTGGAACCCAGGGCTCCACCCCAGGGCTGCCTCCACCCCTCTTTGGTTTTATTTTGAGGCAGTGTCTCACTAAGTACCCCGGGCTGGCCATTCCCCTGCCTCAGCCTCCCCAGTAGCTGGGATGACAGACTTGGCGACTGCCCCTGTATGATTGACGAATCGCAATCGAGGGTTGCTGCATGGTGAGTTGGGGGCAGCGGGGAAGGAGCCAGGGCTCTTGGGCCTCGGGAGGCCAGTCCTGCCTCGGTGGAGGCTGCCTGCCTGGCGCCCTCTTTTGCTAGCACATGGACGTTTGTAAACGTGGCCAACAGTCCCCAAGTCAGGTGGGCTCTCTTGTCGATGTCACACGACAGCCCACATCAGGAGAGGCGGGCAGGTGGGGGTGGCTGAGCTTATTCATTTCAGAGGGCGCATCACGGGTCCTGGGCAGCGCCTTGGGACTCCTGGGCTGATTTGTGGAGTGGAGGGAGCCACTCCCAGGGACAGGGCTCCTCGCCCACTGGGTGCTGAGATGATGCCCTGGGAGCCTGAGGGCTGGATGGCCGAAGCTGACCGTGCGGGCAGGAAGCCCAGGCACGGAGCCCACCCACTCCCTGCTTCACCCTCTCCTGGCACTGAGACGGTGGGAAGCACCAACCCCTAAGAGCTGGTCTGGGACTGCACATGGCTTCCCTGAGCCCCATATGTGCGGACAGAGGAGCTAAGAAAGGGCCAGTGCCCAGATGTGGGAGGGCCAGTTACAGCCCCACGCTCTCACGCAGAGGCCATCCTGGCCTGGGTTTGAGCTGGAGGCCCAGGTCCCTGCTGGGCCTGGGAACGCGGTGTCCACGCCCTGGCTGGGGGCTTTGTCTTACTGAAGCCTGCTTGCTTGCTCTTTCCCACAGGAGCCATCCCTGGGCTCTGCCCATCCGCAGAGCAGACCCTGGCAGGCGGTGGGAGGCCACCCACAGGCCTGTGGCAAACCGCTTCTCCTGCCTCCCCTTGGGACCCTGGTTGTGCTGCCCACCTGCAGAGCTTGAGGACTTCTGCAGGACGAAGACTGGTGGGGAAGACTGGGGAGCATCAGCTGGAGGCCTGGATGGCGGCCCCTCCTCCTGCACAGCGAACCTTTGCTGACCATCCTGGTCTTCTGGGCATGATCCTTGAGGCAGCCCCCTCACCTCGGTCCCTGGGGGTCAGTGGTGCCACCCAAGTGGGGGCTGTGGCAAGCAGGGCTGCAGGGGAGGGGGAAGCTGTGCTGAGCCGGAGGCTGAGGGCCTTTGCCTGCCTGCAGAGGACCTGAGGACCTATGCTGGATCCACGGCCACAGGGCCCTTGCTTCACAGATGGCCACTTTGGATGTGGAGGCTGAAAGGCCACGTGGACAACAGGGATCAGACCCCAGGGCTTCCTGCTGCACCAGGAGGGGAAAGCGTGGATAAGGCACATCCTCAGCCTGTGGAGGTCACCCCCAAATCCAAGGGCATCGAGTCCAGCCCTGGCCCAGCCACCTGGAGGGGATGGGTCGAGGGGAGTGCATGGACCCTGTGCTGGTGGTGGGTTGTCCTTCCCTCTCCCCAGGGACGGGGCAGCTGTGCAGCTAGGAGGACTGTGGGAGGGGCTGCTGGAACAAGAGTCAGGCCTGAGGCTGAGGGGCACAGGCAGCATCTGAGGCCTTTGTCTGTCTGTCCATCTGCCATCCACAGTGTTGGTGGGCTCTTCTGTCCGCCCCACATCACAGCCTTTGAGGCTGACCTTGGGCTAAGGCAGCACCTGCTGCGCACAGGTGTGGACGCACTAGCAGCAGCTGGGAGGAGGAGCACAGGCTGGAGCTGAGCTGGGCCAGGAGAGGGGCAGGTCACCTCTCTGCTGGGGGCAGGGGTGGGGCAGGAGCCACACACAAGGTTCCCGGGCAGTTGGGAGATGTGGAAAACGTGTTGGTTGTTCTGAACTTTAATTCAGGCAGCCCGTGCTTTGGTTTGCTGTCTCTGGCCACTCCAGCAGCAGGGGCTGTCTGGTGACAGGTGGGAACAGAGACCCAGTGCCTCTGTTTACATGGGGTGGTTCCCCGAAGGCTGAGGGAGGCTGGACTTAGCCAGGGGCAGTCCCCACAGTTCCAGCACTGAGTCCTTCTGGGCCAGGTGGACCCCTGAGAGGGGCCTTGGGGCCACACTGTGCCTGGGGGATCGCCCCTGTGACGTGGTGGCACAGGCAGACCTGCTCACAGAGGTGGGTGGAGGGCTGGTGGGAGGCAGGGCCTGTGCTTTGGCCAGCTGTCCCCATGCCTTCGGCAGCCAGGACCTCTGGAGCCCTTCAGGGCTGCCGTGTGAATTGGGGCCCAAGTGTGGGGGACTGTGGCTCACCTTCCCCTGGCTGAGTGCAGGCTGCTGGCCCAGCAAGGCCCAGTGGCCTTGAGGAGGCACCTGTGCAGGTGTCACCAGCCTCCTATGAGCTTCGCCAGGTGCCGTGGCCCTCAGACTCTCCAGAGGGCAAAGGGGCGGGTGGAGGGGTACAGCACCCACACCTGCTGGAAGGCCACATGGACACTCTGAAGGTGGTGGACAAACAGGGAGCCGTGTAGACCAAGCACAGACCTCCATGTCCCTCTGCGCCTGGCCACTGCTCACACACGGCCGTGTGTTTGTGATTAGTGCATCTGCCCCACTCCGACCCAAGTGGGGTCACGTGGTGTGGGGGCAGAATGGTGGACTGATCCCTGGACCCCGAGCTGCCTCTTCAGGTGCAGGGGAATTGAGTCAGGGAGCCTGGAGACCAGGTGGGCTCTGTGTCATCACGGGGTCTCATGAGGGGCCAAGGAGGCTGTCAGGAAAGGGAGGCTGGGAGCAGAGGTTGAGTGACATGTGAGCACGGCCTCTGGGTCAGGACTGGGGAGCAGGGACCAGCCCCCCCCCCAGGGGGCTGCAGGATGCCACTCTGTGTGGCTTGAAGCCTGTCTGTGGCAAAGTGTCCCAGCAGCAATAACGCTGGCACCACTGTGAGCATGTGGCGTGGCCTGAGGCTGCCTGACTGAGGCTGGGTGCAGTATGCATGAGGCCCCAGCATATGTCCAACCCTTGGTGGCTCCTGCAGTCCCCTCTGTCACCATGCTACGGGCTGCCTGGCCTCCCCAGCCACTCCTCTTGGTGGCTTGTATGAGCTCAGGGCAGGAATTACTGGGCACAGCTGACACCCACACGGAGCACATACATGTGCACATGTGTCCACCATCTTGGTCTTATTGCTCCCCCACCAGGGCCCCCAGACCTTCTGCTGCCTCCCCTCCTGGGTGGTGGGGGTGTCCCTGGGGGCTTTTTCCTGGCTGGTCTCCTGGCCAGGAAAGGTCTTCATCACTGTTCTGGGGGCTTAGGGAGCGGGCCCAGCGCAGGCCGTTTCCCCAAGTGTCCTGGATGGCGAGAAATGAGTTAAACGACAAAAAGTCCTCCCCTTTTTCTTCCTTCCACCCCAGTGGCTCTGCCAGACCCCGGCCAGCTGGAGCCCAGCCAGCTGGGGCGTGTGCTCGTATCTTTGTGGCATGGTCCCCAAGCCTTCTCCAGCTGAGCACTGCGAGCTTCCCAGGGCCTGGGAGAGCAGTGTGAACCACCACTGAAAAGGCTCCTTCTGCTCCTCCACTGGGTCCCCAAGTGGGCTCAGCACCCTCCCTACCCCGGGACAGGTCCCCAAGGTGACCGATACCCCAGGTTAGAGGCTGGGTCTCCAGAGGATTTCTGGGTCTCCCTCAGCCTGGCACTGGGGCCAGTGGAGGGGCTGCCCAGCAGAGGATCTCAGAGTTTGCGAGGTTGGAAAGTGTTCTCTGAAAACCACGACCACAGAACCCCACGTGTGCAGCCTCATTTAGAAATAGGACATCCAGGTGTGAGTAGGCGGGTATCTCAGGAGGGTCTCCTGGTCAGCCACAGCAGGTGGTGGGAAGACGCAGGCCAAGGAGGAGGGATGGGGCCCCAGCCCAGGGACCCCGCAGCTGGGAGAGGCAGGAAGGTCCCCCTGCCTTCAGAGGGAGGGCGGCCCTGGGACTCCGAGCTCAGACTCTGCCCTCCAGGCTTGGAGGACAGCCTGCTCAGCCTGGTGGTGGGCATTCATAAGCAGGCCCAGGGAGTGAACGAGCTGCCAGAAAGCCTCTCCCATGTGTGTGCACACACATGGGTGTGTTCCCACCGGCGCTGCAGCTTCTTGCTCTTCCTGTGAGCTGGAGGGACAGGGCGGGGGGGACTTCAAGGTGGAGCAGCCACACCTGGCACAGCCGCCAGGGGCCGTTCAGAGGAGAGTCTAAACTGTCTCCCAGACCCTGGAGGGCCCCGGGGTCTCTATCATCCTGCCTTCTCCCACCCCTGGACACTGCCATTCCAAAACCAGATAATGTGTTCTGAGTCTTTAAAAAAGCACGGTGAGCGCGCTGGCTGCAGGCCGGTCAGGAAAGACTGCAGCGCTCTGTGGATGGAGGGCTGGAGTCCCGAGTCCGAGCTGGAGGAGAGGGACTCGCACAGCTCAGGGTCCAGGAGCAGTGCACATGCATGTGACTGTGCCTGTGTGTACATGCCTGCATGTGTGTGCACATACATGGGTGTGTGTGCACACACCTTGCAAACTCTGAGATCCTCTACGGTGAGTGTGTGCGCACATGCACACAGTTAGAGGCAGTGTCTACACATTGCACATGTTCATTTGTGTGTGTGTGTGTGTGTGTGTGTGTTAGTGTGCTGTTAGGACTCGGCCGTGAGGAGGCCCCAGTGCCCCTGTGCTGATTCAGGAAGTTCAGAGGTGACACAGCTGGACTGAGGGCTGCGACCTCAGCAGCCCACCTGGCTGGAGTGGACTGATGGGTGGTGACTGCAGGTGGGCGTGGTGGGAGGTGGTCATGGGGCTGCCCTGGAAGGCGCATCTTCCCTGTGGCCCCTTCCCCCCTCTCTCTGCTTCCTGGCTGCATGGAGGGGGCAGCTCCCCTCTGCTGGGCCCCTCCCCATGATGTGGGCCCACAGCACTGGATTTGGCCACCTGTGGACTGAGGCCTCTGAACCCGTGAGCCCCAAATAAGTTTTCCCTCCTCTAAGTAGTAGGGTTTTCTTTTTTCCTTTCTTTCTTTTTTCTTTTCTTTCTTTCTTTTTTTTTTTTTTTTGGTGC
>NW_026000026.1:1047445-1083811 GCF_001458135.2 Marmota marmota marmota
TTTTTTTTTTTTTTTTTTTTTTTTTTTTTTTTTTTTTTTTGGTGCTGGGGATTGAACCCAGGGCTTGTGCTTACAAGATAAGCACTCTACCAACTGAGCTATACCCCCAGCCCCTAAGTGGTTCTCCTTGGGTGTGTGCCCATGCATGGGTGTGTGCATGTATGACCAGTGTGTATACGTGTGCCTGTGCGTGCCAGTTGTGTGAGTTTGAGCAGCTGTGTGGGAAGGTGCAGGAGGGTGGTGGACACGGTGGTAAGGACAGAACCTGCCCGGGCAGAGGCTGCCCCAGCCTTGGCCAGCATTACTTCCCGTCTGTCTCACCTGAGCCAGTTGCTCCCCAGCCCCAGTGTGACCCGTTGCCTTGGGGCTGGCCTCTGTCCCTGTGCTGGGAGGAACCTGGGACTCTCGACCTCTCCTCCAAGGCCCAGATCCTCACCTCCACTGAAACCCACCCTTAGACTGACACTTCTGCCTGCATCACCAATCCTGTGGCCAGCCCTGCTCTGTCCACACGTGTAGACCAGAGTCCCCAATGTCCAGCCTCCCTGGATGGCCTGATCTCACAAGAGGCACATGGGGATGGGCAGTCAAGAGGCCTCTCTGCTCCTATCCTGGGCCTGCAGGAGGCACGGGTCAATGATGGCTCCACCAATTGGGATGGACCTCTGGGCCCCCCAGGCCCCTGCCCGTGAGTGCTCAAGAGAGTTGCTGGGTTGAAGGACAGTCTGCAGCTCTGCCACACTGGGCCCACCTTGGGTTTCTGTTGGCTGATTATGGAGGGAAGTGGCTGGACCATAAATCAGGGCCAGATTTTTATTTGCTTCTGAATCAGCCTGGTCTGTGTCGTCTGCTGCATGTATGTCCGGTGCCAGTGCCTCTGCACGTGTGTCACATACGGCACACGGAGCACAGCACATGGGGCGCACACACGGGCGTGCCCTGTGTTCTGAGCGCTCAGAGATGGTCACGGCTGCACGGAGCAGCCGGTCCTTGTGCACCCCTGGCGTCTGCTGGAGCCGCAGTGGAAAACTCAGTGGAGCGGAGGCTGTGTCCAGCCCATGGCCCCGCAGGCCCTTCCACCTCCTGGTGGGGGACTGCACAGTGCTGTGCGATGATAAGCCACAAAAGCCATCTCTGCCGAACACTAGCTGTGATTTGTTCCCAACGGACAGTCCCATGGTGATGCCATTTCATGAACTGCTCCATCAAGGGAGTGGAGGGCCTGTCGTGATTAGCTACAGGCAGTGGTTCACCAGAATGGAGCTGCAGGCGACTCGGCCCCTCACCTGGGCTCTGGACAGGTGCAGGTGTT
This sequence comes from Marmota marmota marmota, assembly GCF_001458135.2. NCBI lineage: Eukaryota > Metazoa > Chordata > Mammalia > Rodentia > Sciuridae > Marmota > Marmota marmota. Next base: position 1,048,758 of record NW_026000026.1, read on the forward strand.
GGGTTGTTGTTACTTGTGTTGGCACAGGGAGGTGTCACGGGGTGCTGCCTCGTGCAGGCACACGGAGGGTTGTAAGCACAGCTCTCCTTCATGCCAGACAGGGGCGAGCTCACTCCTGACCCCTGACCCCACGTACAGGACAGGCACCAATTGCCTTGTCCCTTAGCACAGGGCAGCAGCACTGCCACCACACCAGTCTCCAGCTCCACGTGTGTACATTTGCTTTTAGAGATGGAAAATAGACCACAGCTGCCTCTCGCCAGCAGCAGGCCCCTCACCTGGCAGCCCCGTGAGGCCCAGCAGCCCTGCAGCCGTGCAGAACCAGGGCCCACGTTCGGTCTGTGGAGCTGTCTGTGCACACACGTGTGCCTATGCAGCATGTATGCACACACATGTGCCTGGTGTGTGTGCATGCCCAGGTATACACTGAACATGCACATATTAGCACGGTTGCACACGTAGAAACACAGTGCGTGCACGTGTGCCTATGCGCGCGTGTGTGGGTATACTGACACATGTGCCTGTGTGTGTGTGTGTGTGTGTGTGTGTGAGGGGCCACACGGTCAGGTGGACCCAGGCGCCAGCCTCTGGTCAGTCCCTTCCTTGTCTGACTTGTGTTGTCTCTCATGCTACTAGTGGCTGGGGGATTTGGGCAGGAGTTGGAGCTTGGCTCTCTGTCCTCCAGCGGTGGCTTGCAGGCTGGTGGCCTGTGTGGGGAAAGTCCTCCTCTGGGCCGTGATGTGGGACTGTAGGTGGTCAGACCTCTGGGAGCACCTCAATCACTCAGACAGCTGGGCATCTTTCCCCCACCCACACGAGGAGAGGCCCAGTGTGAAGTTAAGGTGCTGTTTCAAAATCCCAAATAAAACTCTGGGTCTTTTTGAAGCAAAGACAAAGGATTTATTCTGGCCAGGGCCAAGGGAGCAGAAAGCAGACAGTCTGCAGCCCCAGACACTGAGCGTGGGTGAGGGGGGCACAAAGGAGGGGGCGGGAGAGGCATACAGTCATAAGTGGAAAGCACCACGTTACAATCTCAGAACTGGCACCTCTCTGTACCTACTTAGGAAGTAGGCTAACGTCTGCTCCATAGTTTAAAGACACTGTGGTCCCAGTGGGTGAGGGTGGAGATGTGAGCTTCTGTGTGAGTGGGCTCATGCAGAAAGGGGGGCCAACTCTGCAAAGGGTGAGATGTCTGAATGGGACCAACCCAACTTAACTTTCAAATCAGCCCATGACAGTGAGATCCTGGCGAAGGCCAGCTTGGCTGCAGGGTGCTGTGGGCTCAGTCCTAGCCCAGAGACGCTCCTCACAGAGGCCCCCTGCACCCGTTGCCCATCAGAGTCACTGGGACAATCGAGGGCCCCGCCAACCCCGAGTCCAACAGTGATGCCTGGGAACTTGCTCCAGTGCCCGGCGCTGCCATGCCACAGCAATGGGGCTCATGAGCCTCCTGGCCCCAGGACGTTCCTGCTGTGTGCACCACAGGGCAGAAGCCTGCTGAGGTTGGCAGAGGGGCGGCCTGTCTGGAGAGCTAGGTCTGCAGGGAGGAGCCATCAGGAGGCTCCTCTTCAAAATTACTCTGTTAATTGACATAAAACAGAAGGATGCAGACTAGTTGCATGCAATTAGCAAATTAATTCTCGGCAATTGCAGCCTTGACGATGGTGTGGCTTTGCGGTCGTGTGTTGGCCTCTGCAGCTTATTGATTGTGTTTCCTGAGTGAGAGATTGATGGAGAAGGCATCCGCGCTGGGATGTGGGCAGAGGTGGGAGCGGGTGCTGCAGAGGCTGCTGTGGACACAGAAGGGCCTCGTGGCTCTTCTAGGTGCGGGGGACCTGCTCTGCCCACACGGCCACCCACTCACAGCTGTCCTGGGAGTGCTCGCATTTGCTCCACAGCTCCTGGCCCTGGTCCTGTTGTGAGTGTCAGGACCACCCTTCAGCATCCCACAGCCTCCTCTAGCCACAGATGGCAGGGCACAGAGGGCCTGTGTCACATGTGACATGAGTGTGAGTGTTTGTGAATGTGTGCACACTTCCACGTGTGGGCACGGGGGTGTGTGTGCATGTGCTGAGGCCCTTCCTAGCAGAGCACCATGCATGCTGGGAGCCCATCCACTGGTCATTACAGGTGTGAGATGGACCGTGGCTGGAGGAGGTCACAAGGGTGGTCTTGCCTTGCTGAGATCAAGGTGCCAGGGTGGAGCAGGCGGGCAGGACTCAGGGGCGAGGTGTAACTCTGGCCTCACTCTCTTTGCTGAGACAGGGTAAAGACACCTCCCATGGGCTGTGGGAGCCTCATCAAGTGACGCGGGCAGGTCAGGGTCAGCCTGGGGCTCTCCCCGGGAAGCAGGTGCAAGCTAAGGCGGAGCAATTCCTGGCTCTGCCCCATGGCTTCTCAGGGTGCTGGGATGGGTCAGTGCAAATGTGCATGAGATGGGAGACCACTGGTCAGTGGAGGTGGTGACCACTGAGGAGTCAAGGTCCTCCAGCCCCGAGGGTGAGGCTCTGCAGGAGGGGCCGGGAAGTGCCTGGCCTGTCCTCCAGAGACGGGGGACATGTGCCTTGGGAGATGGAAGTCAAGCTTGTGGGGCTGCCTCGGCCTCAGAATGCCCAACTGGAAAGCTGGCCACATCAGTGCTGGGGAGGGCTTGGGGTTCTGGGAATGCCCCCCAGCGGGGTAAAAACGGGGCAGCCACTGAGGTCTTGCTCGGCACTTTCCAACAAAGTTAACCTTCCCACGGCAGGCGTTTGCCTCAGAGAGGTGGAGGGTTGTCCCCCATGAAGGTGAGTGGACAGACTGAGGCCCAGCTGCATGGAGGGCCTGCCTAGCAGTAAGGAGGCCGTGCAGATGTGGGCCCCAGGGGCAAGTCCGGGGACGGTGGTGAGTCCCTGGGTAGGAAGCTCACCGCGGCAGGGAGCCGAGCGGTGGTGGCCTTGGGCCCTGTTGAGCAGAGGAGAGAATGGATCCACCTGGAAGACCTTCGCCTGATCTGGGGTCACGGGCAGTCCTTCACAGGGCCACATGTGCCTTCTCCACTCTGCTGGGGACATCCACTCAGGCTGTTCACACGTCCACCTCACAACAGGCTGCCTGGTCGCCTCAGGCAGGGCCTGTTTCTAACCCAGGGTCTTTGGGGCAGTGGCTGGCGGGTCGGGTGCCTGGCCTGGCTCCTCAGTCCGTCCTGGAGTTGTCTGCTTTCACTCCAGCGGCCCACCCAACGGCCCGCACCAGCCTTGGAAGGTCCCGGCTGCCTGAACCTGCCAGCTTGGGAGACCGGAGCAGCGCCTGGTGTGAATGTCGCCTCCCGGCTCCGGGGGCAGTGGTGCCCTCTGTGCTCGCTGCCCGCTCAGGGTCCTCTCCCTCAGGCCTCCCACTGTGCTGCTTGGCGAGCGTCTGAGGGCCCGCGTGGAGCTTCGGCGGGTCCCTGTTCTGGACAGTGGCACTCGGGAGTCCACCAGCAGCTGCTTCTCTGCTCCCACGGAGTGCCTGTGAAGGGATGCTGCGTCCTGTCTGGGGAGATGAAGGGTGGCCCCTCAGCTGTAGGCGCAGGTGGGGCTCTCTGACCAGGGAGGTATGGAAGACGCCGGAAGGTGAACCCCTGACAGTGCAGCTCATACCGGAGACCCTCGAAGGCCCCGCTGGGACAAGAAGCCCTCCTTCCTGACTAAGAAACCTCAGCCTCCCGACAGGAAATCAAGACCCAGAGGAGTGACAAGGCTCATCCTCAAACTGCATAACACAGCGGCCAGCGGTAAGAGCCAGAGCCGCCGTGTATGTGGGGCTGGGTGCCAGGTGGAGGGGAGACCAACATTTGGCCTCAGGAAGCTGCACCCACAACCTGGGACCCTCAGAAGAGAACTGGCACCTGGGGCTCCCGACACCCAGCTGGTGCTGTTGGAGGCACCACGAAGCTTTTCGGACTCTGCCAGGTCAGCCGGGACCCTGGTGTCACCGCCAGAAGGGCATGGAGCAGGGGCCTCTGTCCCAGGGAGGTGCCATGCAGCCTCTGCTCCCCTCTTTGCAGCCTCCTGGCTCCTTGCTGTGTGCTCGGGTGGGTGACAGGTCCACTGCGATGGGTCCCAGGAACCGTGAGGTTTCCCCTTGGTGGACACGGGTGCTCGGCTGTCCTCACACTCCATGCCCGAGAGGCAAATGAGCAGCAGGCTCCCAGTCAGTGCTGCCAAGCTCTGCCGCTCTGGGCTCCACAGGGCCCAGGGGAGAGCAAAGCACGACAGGAAACAAGCTCCCGAGCACACTGCCCCCGTCGCAAGGGCCAGCCGGGGAAGAGTGGTGCCACCAAGGGCGTGGCAGCACCCCACCTGGCCGGTGCGGGAAGTCCCAGAGCAGGTGGCCTTCGAGCCCAGTGAGGTTGGAAGTGCTGGTTGAGGCCCTTCCACCTTGCTGAGCATTAACTACAGTCACCAGGACAGGAAGGAGCAGGGAGGCAGCCCCACACCAGATGGGCCCCTTGGCCCTGCCACCTCCTCCAGGCGCCACGCAGCCACTTTGTCCTCCGAGGCTACCACCTCGGGCACCTGCAAAAAGACGCCACCTTGGCAGGAGCCAGGCCTGTGCCTCACCCAGGGGTGCCTCACAATGAGCTGTCGGAGCTGCCCTGACCCACGGGGGCCTGGAGGGGTCAGGCACAAATGCTGGCCACCTCACCCCAGTTGGGGTCATGGAGGTGCTCCTGAGTGCCTCCAGGGGGGCAGCTGGCCTTCCTCCCCACCGCCTCCCTTGCCCACACTCTCAGGTTCCTCAGGTCACCCCCTGCATGAAAGAGCTACAACCTGGGGCCCCAAGCCAAGATGCAGTTCTTGAGCGACAATCCAAAGTGCGGGTGGGCTGGCTTCTTGCGGGAGCAGAATCCAAGCCCCAGGAGCCCGCTCTGGCCTGCGGCTGCTCCCTCATGACAGAGCTGCCCAGCCTGCGCGGGAGGACTGGCGCTCCTGCCCTCTCATTCCAACTCCGACTCTAAAGATGCACTTTACGCCCTTGAGTGCCGATGCCTCATTAGTTAGACTTTTACCGGGATGCAATTTCATGTCCTCAGGGACCATTATCCAGTTTAAAGGCCCTGGCCACCCTCAACGAAAATATCTCAAAGGTGGTCGTGACACCTCACTTCATCTGCGGAACAGAAAGAGAAAAGAAAACTCCACGGAATAGATGTGGAAGTTCACCTTGAAATCGCAGCTCATTAATCAGTTAGACCCTTGAGTCTGCACCTCTCACAGGGCTTTTAAAGTAGACCCTACTGTTAGCAGTTTCACGTTCCCCAGTGTTTACTTTTAAAAGAGTCTCTGAATAACGGTCACAGCTTCCAAGGGGACAAGGCAGAGGGAGAAAGGCTGGGACGACTCCAGCCTAGGCAGCTCCGTCCACTCACATGCCCAGGGAAGCAGACTGGACCCTTGCTCCTCGGCACGCCCCGGGGAGCTGGGGAACTCTGGGCCGGAAGGCTGCCCTGGCGTCTCACAGGGATGGCTTGGGCTCCAGCTGGTCTCCCTGATTGTGGCGTGAAGGTCCCTACACAAAGCTGGACTGGCCTGGTCCATGAGGGCACAGGGGACACAGCTCCACCTTGGGCTTGGCTGCCCTGCTGAGGAGTGGGCAGATCAGGGCAGGAGCTGGAGTGGGCGTCTGGGTTTGTTTTCCAGTGCTGCAGGTGATGTTGGGTACCACATGGGTCCTCCACCCTGGTCCTCCCATCTGCAGAACGTCATCTGCCACCTCCCTGGGTGCTGGGGACCTGCTGAGCCTGTACCCCAGAGTGTTTGGTTAGTGGCTTCTTCCTGCAGCTGTCCACGTGCCCACACTCCCTCCCTTCCACGGTGCCCCTGCTGCCCTGGGCCTCAGGCCTCCTCCCTCCTGGATCTTCCTTGGCACTTCCTACTGACCTGGGCCTCGTCTGCCTGTCCCCAGTGCCTCTGTGAGGTGCACTGCCCTGGCCTGCAACCCTAGCTGACCTGTGAGACAGTGTCACTCCAGCACCCACTGGGCCCCAGAGCAGATCCTGAGGAGAACAACCTGCCCCAGGCTGGGGCACTTCAGAAGACTGTTGTGACAAGAAGAGAAGTGGGTGGGGACTGGGAAAAACAGGACAGAAAACTTATGATGCACATTTTCAGACCCAGTACAGAATTCACCACCGTAAATCCCATTGAGCACCCTTAGTAAGTGTGAAAATGTTGATGGAATAAATAAATTTATAGATAGTTTATGGCAAAGTTCACCCCAAAATACAAAATACAATTACCTGCCATTAAAGAAATCAAACCAGTAACGAGCCTCTCGTCTCTTGTTCATCCACACACACGCGTGCACACGCGAGGGGCACATCCACAGCCTTCTTGACTTAGGTTAAAACCTGTTCCAGGCAAAAGTTGATCACACTTCTGGGAACAGTACAGTTAAAAGCAACTCACACACAGTGAGGGAGCTCACAAGGCTGGCGTGACCAAGAGGTCAGAGCTGCAGAGCTAAGGGACGGCCAGTGGTCAAGTCCATCATGTGAACTGGCGCCTGAGAACAGGAACCAGGGCTCTCGTCTCAGAACTGAGGGCGTCGGCCAGCACCCGCAGCTGGAAGGGGGTACTGCGATCCTCCCCACGGGCAGGAGACACAGCCCAGAGACCCAGCGCTCGCGGCACCAGCTCTCAGTCCAGCAGGCGCGTGGCAGCCGTCACAGGCAGTGTGGGTGTGGCCAAGCATTCTGAAGGGGAAACCCTTTCACGCTCGGCCCCATTTGTGTCGGAGGCCCTAGCAACACAACAAGACAAAACACAGCACGGACCGAGGACCAGTGTCCTGATTGGCTCACAGAAGCTCAGGGCATGTGAGCTCGGTCCTGCTGAGTGTAGGACCCGGGGGAAGTCAATGCCAGTCTGCCAAGAACAGCACCCCAAGAGCAAGTCAGAGGGGAGGACCAGACCTGCCAACCGGGGCCTGCGCGGGGGTCTGGCTGCAGGTGGGTGTGCGTTCCCAGCAGGACCCGGAGCACCCTGTGGTGGGAACTAGGACCTCTGGCCGCGGGGATGGCTCCTTGCTCTCAGGGTTAGGACCCCTGCAACAGAAGGTCCTGGACACAAGGCAACCTCCAGGGAGGGGAGCCTGGGAGGCGGAGGCGCAGGCCACCGCCCAGGGACCTTGTGGCAGAGAGCTCCCGGGGTGGCCCATCGCCTCCCACACGGAGCCTCCCACCCCCAGTCACCCAGGGTCACAGATGAAAAAGCTCCAAGATGGCATTTCCTACCCCAGGCCTGGGCAGAGGGTGGTCAGCCAGAGGTTGTCTACCCCGCCCAGCACCAGTGGGGAACCTCCGCCCAGAGCCTGCAGCTCGACCCTGGCCCATGGAGATGCAGCCGTGGGGTCCCACACAGTGGGGCTGCTGGGGGAGCCGAGAGCTGGCCCCTCCGCCGCTGCCTGTGCCGGCTGGTGGCACTGAGCAGGGGAAGGTCAGCAGGGCCTGTGGGGAACCAAGATTCCACACCCGCCGTCAGCGTGTTAAGGGATTGTCCTCCGTGATTCAGTGGGAGTGGTCCCAGTCACACAGGTGGAAACCCGTCAGCAGAGTAGACATCAACCAGACAGAGTCGTTAAAAACAGACAGGGCTGGGGCTGGGCTCAGCGGTAGAGCACTCGCGCGGCACGCATGGGGCCCCGAGTTCAGTCCTCAGGACCACAACTAAAACCATACATATAAAAACAGAATAGACATACAACCAATCTCAATGGAGGCAGAAAACGCCTTTGACGAAATCCAACACAGTTCCATGAAAAAACACTTGGAAAACTAGACCACGAGGGAGCTTCCTCCACATGAGAGAGGGCACTTGTGGAGACCTGCAGGAGAGCTCCTCAAAGCCAGAGAGAGGGGCACCCACCTCCAGTGCCCACTCAGCACCGTGCTGGAGGCGGCCAGTGCGGTGGGTGAGGGAGAGAAGTGCAGTGTTGAGCCGGAACTGAAGCAGAAAACATCTCCACTTGCAGATGGCACGATCCCATGTACAGAAAACCCTAGCTCCAGGGAGACGTGGAGACAGCAGACTGACCCAACAGGATCTCAGGGTGTCTTTTTTTCTGTTGCAAATAAATCCACCCCACAGCCTGAGTACGTTATAAAGAAAGCGTTCATCCCGGCTTGTGGTTCTGCAGGCACAAGGTCCAGGGCCCACGTCTGGTGACGGGCTTCCTGCTGGCAGGGTCCAGAGGAGCAGAAGACATCATAGGGACAGGGAGCACCCGTGTGTCTGTGTGTCTGTCTGCTCTCCCTCCCTCTTCAGAACCCAACCTCAGGGTCTCTACCCTGGTGGACTCCCAAAGGCCCACCTCTAACCATCATAGTCATGTTGGCTTCTGCCCTTCATACCCCACCATGAGGATTAACTGTCACTACAGGAAGCCCTGGGGGACCTCAAGCCACATGGAGACCATGACACAGGGCACAAGGTCGACCTTCCAAAACCAGTTGTGTTTCTGTGGATCATCAATAAGCAATCTGGAAGGAAATTAAGAAAGCACTTCCTTTCACAATAGTTTCCAAGAGAATAAAACATCTAGAGGTTTAACCAAGGGAGTGAAGATTTATACACTGAAAACTGCAGGATGTTGCTGAAGAAGTGGACGAAACACAGGCCGTGTTCATGGGTCAGGAGCCTTCACATGTCAAGGGTGACACCATCCAAAATGACCTTCAGGCTAAAGTTAACCTCCATCAAAGTTCCAAGGACATTGTGCAGAAAGTGTAAGACTGTTCCTCAGTTTTACAGGGAATTGAGAGAACCCTCAAGTAGACAAAATCATCATCTTGAGGGGGAAGAACAAAGATATTTATCAATTTCAAAACTTATTACAAAACTGTAGTAATCAAAAGAGTATATAATATCGGCATATGCATAGATATATAAACCAACGGGACAGAATTGACTCCAGAGATAAGTCCACGTATCTATGCCACTTAATTTTCAACAAGAGACCCATGACCATTCACTGGGGCCAAGGAAGGGCCCCAACTCATGTTCAAGTTAAGTGGTCAAGTTAAGATGAGGTCAGGTTAGGTGGCCTAAATCCCCTGGGCCTTGCAGAGCCCTCCCTGGCCAGCTCTGTCCCTTAGGTGGGAAGAACAGGATCAGGCTGGAGACACAGACTCTGCTGATTAGTCCTGCACCCCCAGAAAGTCCCTCACCCTGATCCAGGAACCCAGTCTGTGGTGTGGCAGGGAGCAGCACCCCTATGCCCACCCAAGGCTCCCTGTTAGGACTCGGCCGGGAGGAGGCCCCAGTGCCCCTGTGCTGGTTCAGGAAGTTCAGAGGTGACACAGCTGGACTGAGGGCTGCGACCTCAGCAGCCCACCTGGCTGGAGTGGACTGATGGGTGGTGACTGCAGGTGGGCGTGGTGGGAGGTGGTCTTGGGGCTGCCCTGGAAGGCGCATCTTCCCTGTGGCCCCTTCCCCCCTCTCTCTGCTTCCTGGCTGCCGTGGAGGGGGCAGCTCCCCTCTGCGGACCCCTCCCTCTTGACGTGCATCTTGGGCCCAGAGCCCTGGACTCGGCCATCTGTGGACTGAGGCCTCTGAAACGGTGAGCCCCAAATGAGCTTTCCCTCCTCTAGGTGGTTCTTTGGGCCTTATGGTCACAGTGAGGAAAAGCTGACCACTACAGGCCCCGAGAGCCACAGGGGATGGACCCTGGTCAGCCACTGTCCTGGGCACAGGAGGAATTCCACTAGTCTCTGTGAATCATCAGGGCTCTCACGGGGGTCCTGGATACCCAGCGCATCATTAATCACACTGAAGTTAAGTGACAGTGCCCATGGCCTGGGGCCCAAGGCTGGGACCAGGTCTGTCTCCAGAGTTCACAGCAGAGGCAGATGGCAGCCCTTACTCCCCAGCAGGTGTGATTGCAGCATGGGGGGTAGGTTGGCCCCAGCTTCCCCCTCAGGGAGTCATAATGGCAGCTGAGGTTGGTGGCTGCAGCCTGAGCCCCGAGGAGCAACACCTGCTTAGCGTCAGGTGTTGGGACAGCCTGGGCCACACCCCAAATGCTCTGGGCTCCTTTGCTCCTGGCACCACTGGGGCAGCTGGAGATTGTCAGGGAGGCGGATGGGCACTCTGCTCCTGTGCATGTTAACAGGGTCTGGGCTGTGGGCTCTGGGAGACCTGGATCACTGCTAGAGTCTGAGCCCGTCTGGCCCTACACAGCCGCCCTTGGCTCCCTGGCTCCAAGCCCTGTCCCTGAGGTGGCAGACCCCTGCACTCCCCTGAGGGCCACCAGCTGCAGCCTCACCTGTTTCTGCAGCGTCACTGAGGTCTGCAGGCCAAGGCTCCGGCTCATGGACGAGAGTCCGTCTGGCACCCAGAGTTCTGTGCAGTGTTCGGAGGACCCACGGGAGCCCACGGGGGGAGAGACTGAGTCACAGCACCCTGTGTGGCCCTTCTGGGTGATCCTGCAATTAAAGCCTGGGCTGCAGCATCTCAGAAAATGGGATTTGCATAATTTGAAATTTGAAGAAAATCTCTAAATAGTTTAATTTTGATAGAAACTGTTTCCAGGGCTGACATGTGTCTGCACCTGTGGTTTCAGTTGACAAATTGCTGTAATTTCTCCTCCATTTCACATTCTTTCAGTTGCAGCGTAAGACTCTATAGGGAAGAGAGAGGGATAATGCCCTGGCTGGGCAACGTGGAGCGCCGGTGTGGGCGGCTATGCAGCTCCCAGATGCACGCGGAGGCGGTCACACAGTCGCAGAGCCGCCAGGGCGCGCCTGCGAGCCCAGCCCACGGGAGAGGGTGGCTGCCACCTGGAGCCATGCAGCTGCTGGCCAACACACGTGGACAGGCACACCCCATCTGCCTCGCACATGCACACACATGCACACACCCATGTGACACACCTGACTCACAGTTACACACACGTGCAGTCTGCTTACACGCACACTCCAATGCAGCCTCGCACACTCACCTAACACACACACATTTGCACACACATGTATTTGCACTACATATTCACACACACACTGGGATGTGTGCAAGAGAGAGGAGGGTGAGGTTCACCTGGTTGGCCCCAGCTGGGGACAGAGGAAGGGACTTCCTTGGCCAGCAGATGAGGACCCATAACTCCCGTCCACACACCTATGGCTGTTCATGCAGTGTTGCCCTGTGTCCCGGCCTCCTGGCCCCCACAGCTGAGGCTGCTCGGCCCACTTTTGGCCATCTGGCTCACAGGCCTGTGCTCTGCCCTCACAGTCTTGGGGAAGCTCGAGGACACAGTCCCCGGAGGGAGCTGCAGCCCTACTCAGCCCCTCGGCTCTAGCCCTGAAGCTTTCGGGGGCCCACTGGCCTCACTAGGACCTGGGGTCTGAGAAGACGCCAACTAAACTACGTGGTCACTTGAGCAGCGAGGTCTTCTGGCCCCTGGGTCTGGGCCGATGCCCCTCTGCCTTCTCACCTCCCCAAGAGCTGGCCCAGGGCTCTAGTTCTACATTCTGCAAAATACTCTCTGGGGTAAGACAGCCCAAGGGGGCTGGGCCGCCTCAGACCTCCTGGGTTCTGCCCACAGCTTGCCGCTGGTTGGCTCCTCCCCGCGGGGCTGCCTCGTCCCCTCCCCACCCCAAGTCATGATCAAGGGAAACTGTGTCAGAAAGTCAGGCTGGCTGGGTGGGCACTTGGCCTCAGGAGCCTGGTTGGGCTGCAGAACCTAGCTGGGCAGGACAGATGTTTGCTGGGGGAAGGACACACAGGCTCTCTCTTTTGGAGATGGCTTCCTTTCTCCCTCAATCACAGGATGCACCTCCTTCTCCACACCTGCCCCTTCTCTGGCCATGGCTGACTGGCCAGGAGTGGACACTTGGGCCTGAGCTGGGTCAGTGCCAGAAAGTCTCCGTCCTGGGGTCAGGGTGAGCAGGGTGCCCGTCAGCTCCACGTAGACCCCAGGCACTTCTGCTGTGGGCCCAGGTGAAGTGGGGTCCTGAGACACAGGGAGAGCGAGGAGCCCCCAAACCCCGTCCCCAGGGCCCAGCTCTCTCATCAGCTTCCCTGAGCTTAGTCAAAACCTCTCCAACCAGCATGGTGGCCACTCCTGTCCCCTGGGACTCAGGTGGCTGTGACTGGAGGATGGCAAGTTCCAGGCCATCCTGGGCGACTTATCGACACCCCGTCTCAAAGCAAAACCAAAAGGCTGGCAGTGCGGCTCGGGGTAGAGCTGGCTTCAATCCTCAGCACCGGAAAAAATATTTTTTTCAGGACTTTCAGAGACTGGACGCTGTACGGGGCGGAGACGCTTGGATGGAAAGCAGTAGCTTTTCCCTGGGCACTGCCATCCTGGGCAGGAACCAGCACAACAAGGAGCCGTTCCTTGGGATTCAGCCCCAAGCCCAGGCACCTTACCCCCTTCCCACCAGCCCCTCTCCCCTGCACACCCCGTCCCGCCCTCCCTGTCAATCAGAGCCTGCTCTTACAGGACCTTGCGGCCCCTCAGCATCAGACTATCCCATTACTTTATTATTCATGGTGAAAAACTGTTCTGATAACATTCTCCATGCTGTTGATGGTCCAAGATGAGCCGTTTAAACCCCCTGCAGCCGTCCTCTTGGCGAGATCCGACCTACTCTTAACAGAGTATACTGAAATTAAAATCCAGTCACCTGCCATATTGTGCTTTTAACAAACATGCTTTCAGCGGGTCCTGAGCGGAGCCGGCAGGCGGGATGTCAGGAGCTCGGCGGGTGCTGGAGTGCTGTAGGAAGGGGCTGCCTGGCGCAGAGTCCCCAGGCTCCCAGCCTTGCTCCTCACAGGACTGGCCACCAGCCCCTCTGCCAGTCCCCTCCCTCCAGAATATCCTGGGGTCCCAAGGGCACCAGATGTCACCACAGTCTTGTCCCCAAACTGGGGCCTCTTCCGCCCTGGCCATAAGCTCCAAGAGGAGCTGGTTTCCTCATCCAGGCGGAGCTGTGCAGGACGAGGCCCCAACCCATGGCAGTCACCTGGCTGCTTCCGTGACCTGGGGCCGAGTGTCCGTCCCACCTATAACATGGCAAAAAAGGCTTTGCCATGTGTGTGAACTAAGGACCTTGAGATGGGGCTGAGCCCGGCCCCAGGTGGCCCCACCATGATCCATCCTTACGAGGTGGAGCAGTAGATCAGGAGGCCATGGGGAGAGGCCATGCTGCTGGTCTTGGGGCAGAGGGGCCACAGGCCTGAGGGAGAGGGCTGTCCCCAGCAGCTGGGAAAGGCAGGATAGGCTTCTCACCCAGCCGGCGGGGAGCCGCCCTGACCACACCGTGGCGTGGACGTCGACTCCTGACGTGTGGACTGCAGGATGATCTGACCCTGCCCTGCCTGACGGCAGCAGGAGAGGGGATGCCACGCCAGCCGGCCGCCCCAGCACGTCCAGGCCTCTCCTGCACGTGATGCCACCCAACTCCTGCCCAGCGCCGCGTGGCAGGAGACCCAGCAGGCTGAGTTGTCCCCATGTCTTTTCAGGGCCACTCACCCACGGGAAGGGGTTTCTGTGCTAAATGCTGGCAAGGCCCAGGGGCAGGGTCCAGCTGCTTCTGCTGCCTGAAGTCAGGGCGGCTGCAGCTCTCGCCCACCCCGTCTGCAGTCCCAGAACGCCTGTGTCTCCCCCCTCGCAGCACACGGCACACCAGAGACAGCAGGACCAGGGGCCGAGCAGCTCTCTCTGCGCCGGAGTGATTGAGGGGCCAGCTTCCGTTGACAGCCTGTGACCCAGAGCGCAGGCCAGCCTGACCCCAAGGTCACGAGTGCGGCTACCCCACAGAGGCCAGGAGACAGGAGACCCAGCTTCGTCCCCTCACACTGGGTGACGGAGCAGCCAGGTTTGCTCTCTTGTGGTCGGGAACACTCTCCCTGGGCCAGAGCCAGGTGTGCGTGGAGCTGGTTGCTCCAAGGGAGGACCCATGCTGGCCTCTGCAGGTGCCGTCTCCCGTGGGCACCTGTCCTCACACTCCCTAGGGTGCACCTTTTTTTTTAATGAAAATATTGTATTTAATTAGAAGCGTTCAGAATGTCAATAAAACAGCTGCAACTGTTTTGTTTTTTTTCCAAGTACAGAGTGGCATTCAGTTAAGAGAACAGCAATTATTTCATATAAGCTGCATCAGAGACAACCAAAGATGGAAAAACCACTGGCCATCTCCATCACCTTGTGCACCAACAAGAACCCACTTCCATCCCCAGGCTGATGTACAACCCGCACTGCACAGGCGAGCTCGGCGGCTGTTGGCACTACCACCCGGACAGGCTGTCCAAAGTCACACTTGGTGGCGTGTTGGCCATACAAAAACCCAGACCCTACCCGGCCTTACCATTTTTTTTTTTTAAAGCAATGAGCTGTGTCCACGGGGTTAAATGCTTCATAGGCAAGAGAGAGCTTCACTAGCACCCTGGTCACCATTCTCGTCTCCATCCCCACCCCCCCACCACCAGATTTCTTCTGGTGCGGAAGGGAGTGCCCCTCCTGGGCCTCGCTCAGCTCTGCAGCCCCGTTCCTGAGGCTGCTCCTGGCTCTCCAGCTGCCCCACTACACTGCCCGCGGGCAGCCAGGAGCTCACTGGTGACTTGGGGGACTCTGAACAGAGCGAGAAGGCTGCTGAGGACAGGAGTGCAGGGTCCTCGCCTTCTGGGTCCCTTGGGAAGAGCCTGGTCCTCATTCCTCTCCACAGGGCGCTTAGTGGGCAGGTCCTCCGCCCTGCACTTGTAGCCCTCCCGGCGGCCGCAGGCCCGCGCTCCTCCCGGTAGGTCTGCACAGAGGCTGCACAGGGCCTTGGCCTCGGCTTCTTGGCAGTGCCTCTGCACGTTAGCCGTCCTTCCTTGGCAGGGCAGGTGCCCCGGGCCCGGCTCAGGCCTGAGGAGCTCCCAGTACTGCCCTGCCTCCCCTTTGAGGGGCCTTTGATTCCTTCGGCACACTTGGGTCGTCCAGGCCACCTGCCAATTTGAAGGTCAGTGGCCAGCAGCCTGGATTCTGTGTGAGCTCACAGGTCCCTGAGCTGGGACATGGACACATTCTGGGGTCACTGTGCTGCCTCTCAGGGTCCTCAGGGCCCAACTGTCATTTTGGATCTTGCTTAGGGTGGTCAGATTCAGGGAATAGACACAAATTTAGGGCACTCAGTTCAATATAAACTTCAGATAAACAAAGGACAAATTTTTAGTGTAAGAATGACCCAGACATCACAGAATCCACTGAAATGCTCCTGGATGCCATGTTCTAGCCACTGTGCCCACCGTGCCCGCCTCAGCCATGCCCAGAGTCCTGTGGAAGAGCCTGGGAGGCAGCTAGCTCTCCAGGCTCCTGGGGACCAGCAGCTGCTGCAGGTGGGCAGGCCCAGCTGGCTTTGAAGCAGGCTCCTGGGGATGACTTTGAACTTGGGGCCCTGCCCAGCTTCCCGGGGTCTGGCTCCCTGGCTCAGCCTGAATCTGCTGGCCTGGACCCAAGTGGCAACCAGGAATGAACCACTAGGGCTCCTCTAGCTGCCCAGAGGCTGTCTGACCTCTGAGTCCTGCTACCACCCATACCACCTGTGCCAGCTGGCCCTGCTCCTTAGACCCTGCGCCCAGAGAGCAGCCCACTCCCCACAGAGCAACCGAAACCTGGACACACAACTTGTGATGCTGCAGTGTGGACTCACCTCCTGAAGAGGACTGTGGTGCCCTGAGGGCTCAGAGCGCAGCGTGCAGCACAGCAGAGTGGCCCCAGACACACACACACACACACACACACACACACACACGTAGGGCTCAGGGTGTGGCGTGCAGCACAGCAGAGTGCCCCCCCACACACATAGGGCTCAGGGCGCAGTGTGCAGCACAGCAGAGGTGGCCACACACACACACACACACCTGTAGACACAGACACACACAGATGTAGACACACAGATACACAGACACACATATACATACATACACATATAGACACACAAACACAGACACATAGACACACAGACACATATGTAAACACACACATATAGACACAGAAACAGACCCACAGAAACAGACACACATAGACACATAGACAGACACACAGACACAGACACAGACAGACACAGACACACCTAGAAACACAGACACACAGACACAGACATACATAGACACATAGACAGACACACAGACACAGACACAGACAGACACAGACACACCTAGAAACACAGACACAGACATACAGAGACACATAGACACACAGACAGACACAGACACAGACAGACACAGACACACCTAGAAACACAGACACACAGACATACATAGACACATAGACACATACACACTCACACAGACACACACCTAGAAACACAGACACACAGACAGAGACATACATAGACACATAGACAGACACACAGACAGACACAGACACAGACAGACACAGACACACCTAGAAACACAGACACACAGACACAGACATACATAGACACATAGGCAGACACACACACACACACACACATAGAAACACAGATACACAGACGCACATATAAACACATAGACACACAGACAGACATGCAGACACGCACACGGGGCAGGGAGAGGCTGGGGTCCCTGAGCTTCCCAGGGAAGCCACCTTCCATGACTCGGGTGGTAATTAAGGATCACAATGCACACAGCCAGGTGGGGTTAACAGCCCGTCAGTGGAGCTCGCCATGAAATCCCACCAAGTGCTGGGGTGGGGGGTGTTGGGTGACAGCTTCTAGTCCTCAGGACCATGACATCCCTGCAAGCCACGGCCTCTGCGGACCTGCCAGTGCAGCCGGGGTGCAGCCAGGGTGCAGCCGGGGTGGGCCCTCCACCTTCAGGGGCAGGGGCCACTTCATGGGCAGGGCCAGGTGCGAGTGCTCAGGGCAGGTGCAGGCCCACCCCGTTGGCTGACGGCCCCAGGGTCTTGGCAGGTGCAGCTGACAGCGGGGAAGCAGGTGAGCTGGACAGGTCTGCGTGGCTATGCAGAGTCCCCTGGTCCCCTGCCCGCTCCAGGCTCCAGCAGCAGCAGTGGACGCTGGCTCATCCTGGACCTCCCTGGCCAGGAGGCCCTAGAAGCAGCTGGAAGGGCGGCCGAGGAGTAGCGCCCCCCCACAGTCCCCCGCTCCAGGAGAGTGCTCCTGAGGAGCGAGGCAGCTGAGGGCGGGGTCCGACCTTTTCACAGGAGGCCCTGGAGGCCTCTCTGTAGAAGGGTGCTTTGTCTCTTGGCCTGTCTGGGGTCCTTGGGATCTCACAGTGGGAGGCAGAGGAGAGCAGGGCTGGGAGGGGACCCAGGGCTGCTGGAGAGCCGCCAGCTGCCCAGCCCCCTGCACCTTCTGGTCAAGGGCACGCCACAGCCCTGAGGCCCACACGGGCACGGTACAAGGGCTGGCCACTGTCCCCAGCCCAAGGAGGAAACGAGCATTTCCCATTTCCTGTCTCTGGAGGAAGTTGACTGGGAGTCCAGGAGGGAGGGCAGGCCACCAGGCTGCAGCACCCTGAGAAGGGCCTGGTGTGCGGAGTCCAGACCCGGACTCAGGCCTCAGCTGCCAGGGCCCCCATCACCAGGAGTGGGGACTCCCATCAAGGGTGGCCACTGGCAGGAGTGTACAGCAGGCCCATGGAGCCATGGCTGTGTGGGGAGGGGCTCCAGGACCCCATGCATGGCCTTCCCTGTACAGGCTCCTCCGCATGACGGTGGCTCCAAGCAGGCACTGTGAGGCCCACACAGGTCAGCTGCGCACCATCCAGCTGCCCCCATACTAGGGCATGGAGGACACTGGAGGAGCCCCCAGAGTGGCTGCCACAGCCCCCAGCAGGATGCTGGCCCTCGGAGTTGGATGTCCACATGCAGAGCAGGTGGACTCATCAGAGCTGGGGTCCTGAGACAGAGGCAGCGGCTGAGGTGACCATAGACGTTACAACAGGCCACACCCTCTGGGCTCACTGTCCTTCTCCTGAGTCAGGAAACAAGTGACCATGGTCAAGTGACATGGCTGCTCAGGTTTGGTGGTCACCCACCTGTCTTCCTCACTCCCTGGGCCAGTCCATGGGGAGAAGGGCCTTCCCTTGGGGCTCCAGGGCTTGAAGGGTCCCTGCTGCTGGGACTTGGGCAGAATGCAGAGAGCAGGACCCAACTCAGGCCCCTGGTTTGGACATCTTGTGCCTTGGTCTGGTACTTGCTGGCCCGTTTTCCCACCTGGCCCTCCTCCCACCAGCACCCCTGCCTCACTGCCCCTCAGCACTCCTGGACCTAGGCCGTGTGGGCCCGGCACAGCCTGCAGGTGAGCAAGTCCCCTGCGGTGGGAAGACACTGGCCGACCCTCACCCGGGCACCTGTCTGGTGGGGATGGTGACATTGGTTCTCTAGGCTCCCAGAGCCACATGGGGACTGGGCAGAGGAAGAGGGTTCTGTAGAGGAGGTAGGAAAGGGACACCAGTTAGGTCCTTGGGCTTCATCCGCCTTGTGACCCGCCAGGAGAGAGGCAGCCTTGTGGGCAAAGTCCCCAGAAAAACCAGGTCCGAGCTGCCTTCAGGAATGCAGGCTCTGAGGAGCATTCTCCTGGGACCAGGGGTTGACTGAGCCCCTCCTGGACACCAGGCACTGCCTCCTGCCTACAGCAAGAGGAGAGAGAGACCAACCGGGGGAGCTGTCCAACTGGGAGAAATACTGGGTTTGAAATGCCAGCCCTCGCCTCTCAGGACCCTGATAACCAACAGCTTCCGGGCAAAGATCAGACCCGAACTCAAGGTCTGCTCAAGACAAAGAGGCTGCTACCTGCCCCCCACCGCATCCTGCCCACCAAACAACAGACCTCTAAGAGCCTAAAGGGCATTGTCCCCTCTGGGCATCTCGGGTCCTGTGAGTGCAGGCCCCCTCAGAGATGGTTGGGTGCAGACGGAGACCTGCACCAAGGCCTTGGACTAACAGAAGAGAGCCGAATGGAAGGGGCCGGGTTCGGGCTGCGACCTACCGGAGCAGAAGGTCTGAGCTGAGGGCAGCACCGACTTGTCAGGGCAGGGCCACCCCCAAGACCAGGAAGTGGAGCCAAGCCCGTCACCCCTGCCAGGCAGGTCTCCTCGGCGGCCCAGCCCAGGATCAAGGCAGAGGCAGGGGCTGGAGGCCAGGGCACAGGCCTGCCCTGGTGGCCTACGGGAGGGCCATGGACACATGGAACACCTGGCTTGGGAGGAGCCCAGGGCTTTGCTGTCTCTCAGCACCTGTCCAGCCCCCACCCCTTGCCGGGTCCCTGCAACCGTCCAGATCCTCATCCCTCAGGTCCATGAGCTCCTGAGGCCCAGACCCCTCAGCCCTCTGCTGGGTCTCCACAAGGCAGGGCCCCCCACCCAGCCAGAGTGCACCCCACATGGCTCCACCCTAATTGGTGGATTCAATCTGGGACTAAAACAGGAATGAGATGAAGTTACAGATAACCCCACCCCGCCCCCCATGTCATGCAATCTATTTTCCTCAGTGCAAGATCTGCTGAATTAGCAATTCTATTGAACTTCTCTATCTGCTCAGGGTCACTGCAAGGTGCCCCCAAGGTCATGGCAAGATGTAAAGCAATGCTGCCTTCTGACCCCAGCTGTGCTGCTGACTGCAAGGATGAGTAGACAGAAGGACGTCAGAGAGCAACCTATCCTAAACAGCCACCTTCCCCAGGCGGGCTGTGCCCTGGGGACCTTCAGAAGCTGAAGCCTGAAGGTCCCCAGCCGTGAAGCCTGGTGTTTCCTCCCTGAATGGGAAACCGTGAGCAGAGGGGCAGAGGAGGAGCCCTCATCTCTTCTGCAGAGCCCTCCCTTGCACAGCCCTGCCAGGGCAGGAGGCCACGCATCCTCGAGGAGCCCCAGAACTCTCCTTAGGAGACCCCTGGGAGTACCCCCAGAAGACCCCAGGAGAACCCCCAGGTCCCCAGGACACCTGCTGGGGACCTTCAGGACTCTCCCAGGAGACCTGCAGGAGCCCCCAGGACCCCCAGGACACCTGCTGGGGACCTTCAGGATGTCTCCCAGGAGACCTGCAGGAGAGCCCCCAGGACCCCCAGGACACCTGCTGGGGACCTTCAGGACGTCTCCCAGGAGACCTGCGGGTGAGCCCAGGAGGTAGCACTGCCTTTGATGAGCTGGAACCAGCCAGGCCCCTGGAGCCCCAGGAGCCCATGAGCAACCCAGCCAACCTGCAGGGTGGCTGACCAGTTCTGGGCGACTTGGTGGCCCACTGCAAGGCCAGCTGTGACCCCACAGTGTGTCATGACCCCAAGACATTTCTGACTCCATCCTGCTGAGACTGATACTCAGGTGACTTTGGGGTCTCTGAGAAACAGCCCGGGGCCTGCAGTTTTCCCAAATGTAAAAAATGCGTAGACTTTGGGGACCTAACCCAGAGCCCTGCAGTCCAGGGGGGCTGCACATCACCAGTTCCACAGTCAGATGGCAGCGGCCTTGGGCCTCTACACGGAGCCCCCAGAGTAAGATGGCTGTCCCCCAATACCCAGCCGGGCCCAGCCTCTGGGCACCTTCCCGGGGCCCAGCCTCAACGCTGTCATGCCCAGTGCTTCATGCTGCCAAGGCCTCCTCCCCTACCCTGGGGCCCCCGGAAGTGGCCCCTAGAGAGGAGCTAAGTCCTCAGGGACAGCAGCCCCTTTCCCCAGGGCACACAGGCCTCCCGCCCCCAGCGGCCCAGGGTCTGTGGGTGGCCCCCACTTAGGGCCTCTCACAAAGGGACGGATTCCTGCTGGTGGCTGAGGCTGCCACAGGAGGGCCGGGAGCCCGGCCTGAGGTAATCAGAGGGGCAACATCATTATCATCACGCAGCTAATGAATTCCCAGCTCATTACATTTCCTGTGGCTAATTTGTAGGCTGATTTGATTAAACTCATCTCTATGCTAATAAGTGTGTTTTCCATTTGTTTTAGTGACTGAAGGAAGAGGTTCGATATTTACATATTTTGACGTTTATCAGAGAAATTGTGGCATCTGAGTTAATTTTTCTCTGATTTGTGGGTTTGCAGAAAGGGTGGAGAGTCAGGAGGTTTCTTCCTGGCCCCCTCCTCTCAGAGCCTGGAGTCTCACCTCCCACCCCCTCGTGGCTCACGGGCAGCCATGTCTGCCAGACGGTGCATCCCCCAGGCCTGAGTGCCCAGGTGGCCTGAATCTATTTCTCTAAATCAACCAGGTCTTGACTGTGGGCCTCACCCCAGCCACTTCGTGAGCCTTCCCCACAACAGGGACCCTGGAGTTGGAGACAGCTCTTCCCTGGCCTCCCACTCCTCTGGTCCC
The DNA here is from genome assembly GCF_001458135.2 of Marmota marmota marmota. NCBI lineage: Eukaryota > Metazoa > Chordata > Mammalia > Rodentia > Sciuridae > Marmota > Marmota marmota. Next base: position 1,070,000 of record NW_026000026.1, read on the forward strand.
TACCCAGTGTCCTCCTGGCCTCCCGCTGCAGGTCACAGCTCCTGCCCACAGGCCCGCTCCATGCTGCTCTTCCGTGGTACTGCCCGCCCCACAGTGTCCCTGGGCCTGCCAGGCCTCAAGGACAGTGGAGAAAGGGGCCTTTGAAAGTCGCGGGTTGGGTGGGCCATCTGCTCCCATCTGCCCGACCCTTACCGTGACCGTCTGTCCCTCTCTCCACCACCACCTGTCCCTCTCCTGTGTCAGCAAGTCCTGCTCTGGATCACAGCTCAGGGTCCCCCTGACCAGTGCCTCCTGGCAGTGCAGGCCTCTGCTTACCGTGCCTTAGCTTCTTTGCCTCCCCTGGGCTCTCCGAAGGCCGAGAAGGCCCACTGGTCCAGCTCCCTGTGGACGGAGCTTCCTGGGCCCAGCCACCTGGCAGACTGCAGCCTCCAATCATGCCCAGTATGGAGCCAGCAGGTGGATGGGGAGGCGGCCTGCCAGGTCCACACCCAGGACCAGCCTCCAGCCTGGGGATCGCCATGTGGTCCCTTGCTCTGCCAGAGGAAACACTCCAGGGGGACTAGATGGCCGTCCAGAGTAGCAGGTGTCCAGGGGCCTGGAGTCTCTGCTGATGTCCCTAGCCAGGGGGCTCGGGGCTGCATGGAGGAGGGGCCTGCCGAGTGCCGAGAGGTGACTCCCCAGCAGCCGGCGGCCGGTGAGCACAGTGAGACTGGAGACTATTCAGAGCCACTGCCCTGAAGGAGGCAGCAGGGGAGGGCGCTGGGCCAGGGGGGCCATGACCATGGGGGCTGATGGGGGCAGACGGGGGAGGGGCCTGGGCAGGGCTGGTGGGGCTGAGGGACCTCCACAGAGGGGAGCCTGGGTCAGCCCCAGGCCCCTCCTGGCCAGAGGGAGAGGGAGTGAGACCTGGAGATGAGGCCCGCTGACATCTGCAGCAGGAATTCAGGGACCAATCTGCATAGAGGAACGCGCAGCAGCAGCACCCGTCCTCTGCATGGGGTCCTAACTCAGTGCCCCCTCAGAAGCCCCGGGCCTCACTGGGCTCTGGTGCACGTCAGCCGTCAGTGAGAATGCATGCAAAACCACAAGCTCTGACCAAGGGACCAGAGAACCCAGTAGCAAGTCCCTAATAACAGCACTCGAGACGGAGAAACCAACAGGCTCACAATAAGCAATGTAACCTGGGTTCCTCAAGCCATGCCCCCCTGGCACAGCCAGCCCCAGCCTTGAGAAGGAGCTGTCCAGAGCCCACAGCCTTGTCCACCGCTCCAGGATGTCTCTCCTCCAGCTAGCCACCCTGTCTGGCTCCCAACCTCAGAAGGGTCCAGTAGCTCTGTGCACCTAGCCCAGTGCTCCTCCTAGGTCACCTCCCTCCAGTGCACCCCACACCAAGTCTGCCCCTCTCTAGTAGAGGACCAGGGCACACAGCACCAGCATGTGCTGTCCACTGAGAGCATGCAAGGCAGACGAGAGAGCGGAGGACACCAGGACTGTGCCCTGCTTTCTGGCACATGCAAATGGCCGGTGTTGACCTCAGTAACAAGACGGTTATGCCATTAAATGTCTGGTTGTATTGAGTGGTATGTGGAGCAGAGGGAGACCGCTTAGCTCCTAGGATTCCAGATTTCACCATAAATTGGTCAGGACTGATCGGCAGGCCAGAGTGCACAGGCCAATTGGGCTCAGTAGTTTGTGGCCACACCAGCAGGTGCCCAGGGAACAGCTGCTCTGTCCACCTGCCCCCACCCCAGCTCCAGGAGGAGGTCTAACATTCCACGCCATTTTCCCAAGGAACCAAGCTGATGAGGCTCTCCCTTCTGCTTCGCTTCCCTGGGGAATTGCTGGGGGAGGGAGGGGCCCAGGAGGGAGAGGGATGGGGACAAGTGAGGTCCCATGCCTACTAGAGAGACCCATGGACAGAGCCTCATCCCTGTGCTGTGGTGGTCAGAGCCGCTGGACTTCTCCGAGGTGTCAGAAGGAGGGCAGGAGTGGTGTGCGTCAGCACCTTGGAGAGAGCCCCAGGCACTAGCCCTGCAACCGGATCCCAGCACCGTGGACAGCAGACCAGGCTGCTCAGCGGCTCCTGGCTGGCGGGCGCAGGCCCAACCGGTCTTCAGGCCGGGTAAGGAGGCAGGAGGCCACCGTTGGCTTGGCCAGCAGCCCGGCAAGCATGCTGGGCCCAGCCTGCCTCCTTGTGCTCCCGAAGATCTGGCTCTTCTCCACCAGGGCTTCCTGACATGCGCCTCTGATGAGAGGTGACAGCTCAGCTCCCCTCCCCTGGGGAGCAGGGGTCTCTCTGGGCCAGGCATCTTAACTGGCCTCTGATGGGTCATTTTGAAAAACAAGAGCTTATGTACAGAGCAGGTGCAGCCACCAGGGAAGCTGGTGTGGCTGCCTGCAGGGAGAGGGCCCTGTGGCCCCGTTGGCCACCTCTGCTGGGTGATGGAGCCTGGGCCTCTCCTGCTCCCAAGACAGCCTGCTCAGACTGTGTTGGCCCTACACCCAGAGCAGGCCACAGGGCGCCATGTGGTCGTGCTGAGCAAGGAGGCTGCCTGGAACTTGCCCGTGGGCTCCTTGGCAGGAAAGGGAGGTCCTCCTCAGGGGCCCTGAACCCCTACAGGTGCTGCAGATGTGGTCTGGCGGATGCCCGCACCGTGCTCAGAGGTCGGGAGCATGGCTGGCCTGTGGGGCCTTGTCCTTCTCCTCTTCAGAATGCATGTGCCACCTTCATGAGCCCCCACACGTGTGACTCCCTCAACCGTGAAGGCCACTGCTGCGCCTTGCTGTGGGTGGTGAGGGGACAGTAGGCTGGCTAATCTGTCCACCCTGTTCCCCTGCCAGCCGAGGGAGGGGCCCAAGTGGGTGGGAAAGGTTTGATTGAAGGAAACAGCCTGTGGGAGCAGTAGCCCTGGGCTAGGGGTCTCTTCCCGGGCAGCCTGCCTTCCTTTCTCCACCAAAATTAGCTCAAAAGTTAGGGAGTTGTCACGGCCAGCCTTGTCCACCCAGAGATGCCCACAAGTTGCTCCAGCAATTGCTGCATTTGTTGCCCAGGGCACGGTGCCTGGCCTTCAGAATCCCACCTCCCCCAACCCGGGCTGGTGTCCTCACTGCTGCGCCCCCGGCCCCTTCCCTCGGAAAACCCCAGTGGACTTGTGCCAGGGGCTCCGTGTCTTCCGGGAGGGACACCTTGGGGCAGCATGTCTGCTGCCCTTGCTGGGGCTCTGTAGAAATATCATGCTTGCCTTTCTTCCTGCACGGCCCCTCTCGCCTGCTCCTGGGCACTGATGCCCAGTTGCCCTCCCTGCTCTGTGGCACAGGGGCTGGGGCACTGGAGTGGAGACCAGGCAGGGTGGGGGGTGGGTGATGACCCTGGATTCAGCCCCCGCCTGGCTCCTGTCTCCGTGCGGGCTCATGAACACTGCTCCAGCTCTCGTGTGACCTGGGGCCTGGACCCCGTGCTGTCCAGGGGTGTGGTCAGTGCTGTGGCCCTCTGTCCTCCCACCCAAGATTCCAGGCCAGCGTGTGTAGGGCTGGCAGTGCCATGCTGGCTCGGGTCCTTTCCAGGTTGGTGCCACAGGGGGAGCAGGCGGTGGCCAGACACATGGGCCCAGCTTCCCAGAACTTGACCACCCTGTGCCACAGCCCGTCCCCAGCCCACCTCCCCAGCTGGCTCTTCTCACTCTCTGGGTCTCCTCCCCGGCCCAGCCTAGACCCTCTGCGGTCCTCCCACCCCCCACGTGTGCCGAGCTCCTGTGTGACACCCACTTGCCTGAGCCCAGCCGAGGCCCTCATCTCGGCATCCGGGGAACTGAAAGGCCCCGCAGGCGGCCAGTGGTTCTGTGCGACACCTGCCCTAGCACAAGGACTGCCTGACCCGGTGGTCAGAGCAAGTGGACTGACTGTGTGAGGATGGGGTTGAGCCCGTCAGGCCTCGCCCTGGGCCTCGCCCTGGTTCTCGTGCTGGCCCCGCTGCTGGCCAGGTGCCCTCATGGTCCATCCAGTGTGCCGTTGGCGCCTGGCTCTGCAGCCTTCATGACAACCGGACCCCATCACAGACCAGCAGCGCAGGCTCTGGAAACCCTTGAATCCTGGTCAACTTCACCCACAAGGTCCCAAGGAGACGAGGTGGAAGCCCTGCCCACCCTGAAGGACGTCGCCCCCCCCTTCTTCATGAGTCAGAGGAACCCTCCACAGTGTCTGAAATAGAGAGCCAGTGGCCGCAGTGCTGACAGGGCGAGCGAGCAGGAGAAGCATCTACGCAGCCCGAGGTCACCAAGCGTGTGGTTTGTCCTCTTGTTCCACACTTTAAAATAGCACAAACTTTGCCATCATCCAACCTGAGCCAACAGTGGGGTTTTATCTCACTTAAAATAACAGGTGTGCAGGAAGGGGCTGTTCCAGGTGCTGGGAGCGTGGAGCGCCCTCATCGCCAAGGCAGCGTCTGCACTCTGGGCCCAGGACGGCCTGGGAAGGGGGCTCTAGCCCACACACTCTGCCAGGTGAGGTCTGCCCCAACACACCCTCTGCCCGGGCGGCATGTGAAAGTGCCCCGTGACCCCCTGCCCTTCCTCCCTGGGGCCTGAGCGGCTGAGGGCAGGGCTCTGCACAGCAGGGGCACCGCGCTCTGCCAGGAGCCCTAAGCTGTGCCCACCTCACTCAGGGCAGTTCCTAAAAAGCAGAGCCCCGAGGAGAAGCGAGGACACTTGGCAGAGAGCTGGGTGTGTCTGACCCCAGCTTGGTCCACCTCAGAGTCCATCTGGGGGGCAGGTGTGGATGGCCACATGCCACCCTGAGCCCCAGAGAAGGCGGCATCCCTAAAGTGCACAGTGAGGGAATGTCCCCTCAAACATGCGCAGAAATCTGGGGTGTGGAGGACCCAGAGTCCCCACGATCAGACGCCAAATGGCAGGACTGCTCGTCAGACCAGCCACGGGACCTCTGTTCAAACACGGCCTCAGGGAGAGCCTCAGAGTGCCGGTCAGCTCTGAGGTCAGGCTAGTGGACGGTGACCACCCAGACTGCCCCCTGTGACTGGGTGGCCCCTCCTTGCCAGGCCAGGAGGACACTGCAAAGCAATTGGCCATACTGGCTGCCAACAGGGCTCCGGCAGTAGCCGGATGGCATCACCCACGGGGAGCACAGGGGCCCCGTCCATCGGGTCCCACACCTACACCATGAAGGAGACGCTGCCCACAGACAGGGCTGCTGAGGGGGCTTTGTGCTGCCAGTGTGGAGGAACCAAAGCCTGGACGGAGGACAGGGCCTCAAGTCCCATCGCGCTCCTCACCTCCCCAGCCTCAGCACCCTGGCCTCCTGGAAACACCCACGTCACTCCTGTGGCTGGAGCGAGGCCCGGGGGCAATGTCACCTCCTGCAGCTGCAGCAATGCAAGCCAGGGCTGGGGCCATAGCATCTTGAGCAAGGTGGCGCTGGCTGGTGCAGGGCCACGGTGTGGCGTGGGGGACACACAGGTCCACACTGCAGAAGGGGCCTGCTGCATGGAGGAGGAGCCACCACACGGGCCACGCTTGGAGGCCCTGCTTTCTCCTCCCTCTCTGGGGTCAGTGGTGGGCTGGGCAGGGCTTGCTGGAGGACCGTCCAGCTGCCCCGTCCTTGAGGCCCAGAGCTGATGTCTCCCACGTTCCTGCCTGATGTCCCACTCCCTGGCCACACTGTCTGCCCACAAGAGGTTCCTTCTAAATGGCCCTTCTACCTCACAGACTGCTCGTACCTGCCTCTCGCCCAGCAGGTGAGAGCCGGTCACACAGGGTGGAGGTTGTGGGCACTTGGTGTAGACAGGAAACTGTGGGCTCCTCTTCTTAAAACTAAATCTGATCCAGAAACGGTTTCTGGAGGGAACTTGGTGAAAAACTGCCCCCCGCTCCACCGTGAGGTCCATTTGGGGAAACCGGTATCTATACTGCTCCTCTTAAGGCACCGGGAGGCTCACCAGCCCCGCAGCCCAGCCCGCCCAGGCCCCCGAATGGGACTCGGGACTGGGCTGCCCAGGACCTGCCTGTGCTCAGAAGGCAGCTCCATCCGGCAGGAAGCCACCGCAGGTTCCAATGTGAAGGCCCTGGCTCCCTGGGTCCTGGCAGGTGCTGAGGCTCCACAGGGCTCCTACCCCGCCACACCCCAGGGCACAGAAGTGGGCTCACCAAGCCCCTGAGCATGAAACCCAGCAGCTTCCACCTACCCCATTCCTCAGATTGAGTCCTCCCCATGCCCAACTTGATCCCCACAAGGTGCCCGCCCCATTGGGGCTGAGCTGTCCAAACCATGTTTTCCCTTTGGACACGAGTGGGGCCCACCCTGTGGCGGGAGCCCGACCCACGCAGGCCAGCCGGAGGCCTGGCCGAGGATCCACACCAAGGGCCGGGTGCAGCCTTTGGCCCCCAGAGCCTATGCCCCTCCTGACAAGCCCTGGGGGGTGCAGCCTGAGATCCCCCTGAAGCTACAGCAGGACTGTCCTGCGAACGCCCCTCAGTGCTGGGTTTGGTGACCGTCTCTCAGATACAGCACCAGAGGCACAGGCAGAAGCAACTAGATAGACAAACTGAAGACGGCTTGGAAAACGTGCTTCAAAGGCCAGCAGCAGAGTGAGTGGCCGCCAGAGAATGGGGGACAGCTGAGGCTGTCCAGAGAACCTGCCGCAGCTCCGCAACCACGAGAACCAACGCAGACGTGGGCAGAGGCCAGGACAGAGGCTTCTCCCAAGGACAAATGCAAGACGCACAGGAAAGCCGCTGACGTCACCAGGAGAAGCCAGGTCGTGCCCAGAGGCGCCTGCCCCATGGCTGGCTATTGCAAGCTGTCGGAGGACACGGGAGCCTGTGTCCTGTCAGAGAGACGCCAAGTGGCGCTGCTGCTGGGGAGCATGGCCCAGGGATTCCCCAACGCTCTAGACCTAAGGACCCGGGGTGCACGGCGTGGCATCCAGAAGTGCCCTGAACACACATCCATCACGGCGTTGTCCACAGGAGCTAAAACAGGGAAGCAAGATGTCCCAGGACAAGCGCGTGGACAACAAATTGTGGTCCATGCACACCCTGGGGCGTCGTCCTGGCCCCTGCTCCAGCCGGATGGACTCCCGGACGTCGTGCTGGGTGAAGCGAGCCAGGGCCCAGGGGGGTCCTGACTGACCCACCGTGTGGCACTCCACGGGGTCAGGTTCCTGGAGACCAAGGGGTCAGCAGGCGCAGGCCTGGAAGGGCATGGGCAGCAGTGGGCAGCGGGACAGTCTGTGGGGAGAGAGCTCTGGAGATGGCCGTGGTGGCTGCACAGCCACGTGAGTGCTCTCCACACCGCTGACCTGTGCTCTGCACGGTGGCTAAGATGGTGAACGTCAGGTGCGGGTCAGGCCCCCTCCCAGAGCGCCAAGCGGGAGACTGCCAAAGGAGAAGGAAGGGGTCACGCGTGCATGTGCCCCGGCTCCCCTCTCCTGGGGGCCGGGCTGGCAGAGACCCAGCCCCTGTGCAGGGGTGATTTCTGCCGGGCCTCATGGGCCAGCAGCAGGGTGAGCATGTCTAAGCCTCTTCCCAGGTGGCCCTCGAGGAACCCACCAACAGAGGGACGCAGCACCATCTCTGGACAGCATGCTCAGCCGCGGATGAGCTAGGAGTAGCTCGTTTCCCCAAGGAGCTGGTCGTCCCCCCAGGATCTCCCAGGAAGGAAGGTCAGCCAGCCTCAAATGGCCACACTGACTCAGCCTGTAATGTACCAATGTCCACTCTCCCAGTCAGTCTCAGGAAGCTCTTTCTGTCCAAGCTTTCCTAAGCTCTGACCCCTGCTGTCCACCGGGTACCATTAGGGAAATTACCAAGGATCCTCAGCCATGTGACTGTGGGTGACACCACTGATCCCCCTCAGGGCCATGTTCCTCAGAGGGTGAAAGGCTCACTTGGGCTTGGGGCTGGCACCTTCTGAAGCCCTGGGGGATCTCAGTGGCTGTGTGGCCAGCACGGCTAGAGGTGGAGCAGGTGGAGCAGGTGGAGCCGCAGCACCGGGTCCCCCCGCCACCTTCCCAGGGTGAGGTGGGTGGACATCAACAAGCAGAGGCCCACACCAGGGCCCCATGCTCTTGAGAGCGAGTCCTGCAGGAGACAGACCTTCCCCACTTGAGCAGTTCCTCCCCGCGGCGGGCACCTAGCCCACCTGTGCCAGCTGCAGCAGCTGACCAGCCCTTGCCCACCTCCAAGGCCTCCCAGGGAGAGTGGCTCCACAATGGGAGAGGAGCTGCCACGGGCATGGGCCAGCCCAGCCTCCAGCTGCCGCAGACCTCGGCAGACAGCTCAGCTCCGTCACCTCGGGCTGGTCAGGCCTGCAGGACTTTGCCACAGGAGAAGAGGCCCTCGTGTGGCCCTGAAGTGGGAGGCACTATGAGCAAGGGAGGCCAAGGCCACAGGCAGACCACACTGACCACAGCTGGCCACGTGGCTCAGAAGGGCAGTTCTGCTGAGGGCCTTGCCCCAGCGCCGTGGAGAAGTGGTGTGAGACACTCAGAGCAGACGCCGGCAAGCACCAGAGCACAGGTGTGTGCACACGTGTTCACGTCCTCGCACACACACCTGCTCCCACAGCTACACAGTGAGCACACAGGCTTGTACACATGCACACAGAACCCCCGTGCCAGCGTGCTCCCAGGGCACCTGGACCCTCGCTCTGAAGCTGCCTCCATGTTGGCCTCTCCATCGCCTGCCAGGGTCCCCAAGGCTGCAGCTCTGGAAGGAGCAGTTAGCTGCTTCCCAGGCTGAGTCTCAACTGGGCACAGAGCATCCACGAGCTTTGCCCGCTCTGCCTCCAGGCCCCGTGGCAACCGCAGTCAGATCCCGTGGACCTGCTGGAGCTGGGCGGTGCGCTCAGCTGCCTCTCCTTGCTGGCCTTTCCTTCCTCACCAGCTAAGCCCTCGGGAGAAAGAAGGCCCCAGGAGCTCCAGTCTTACCTGAAGGGCAGGCACCAGGGAAGCGATGGTGCTCGGAGGGTTCCTGACCCCGAGTGTGCGAATGAACGGGCATGAGCCCCTGGTTGAGTGCCCACAGGGTGCAGGCCAGAGCGTGAGCAGACGCCAGACTGGATCAATGGGTGAGTGACAGAGGATGGATGAGAACCCGAGGCCTTCGTGCCCAGCTGCCTGTTCCCTCAGCTGCAGCGGCCACACCTGGCCAGAGACCTTGGTCTTAGGGCAGCTGGGCGGGCTCAGCTGACAGCTTCGCTGAAGACCAGACACCCCAGGGGCCCTGGCTCCCTTGCCACCCTCCTGGGCACGCCAGCTAATGGCTGTCACCCTCCTGCTGTTCTCCCTGGGGGGCAAGGAGGCTCTGAATGTGGGGTTCACTTCAGGGAGGCTCACTGCCCCCCCACCAGCAGCTTGCCCACTGCTGCCCTCTGCTGGTGGCCAGGTCCAGAGACGGAGGGGAGGGGATCCCGGGTGAACTGGGGCGTGTCAGCTCCTGCCAGCCTCAAAATCCAGTTGCCGTGGCAACACATGGGTGAGGGCCTCGGGAACGCAGGAATGCCTCCATCCTCCTTCCACTGGGGCCAAGTTCCTTGCTCTGTGCCCAGCACAGCCCACGTGACCCCAGGGCCCAGGGCTGGGGCAAGTGCACAGAAAGGGGCCAGCCCTCCTGAGCCAGGTACAGGGTCACTGTGAGCACTGGTACCACAAGCTGGATCCTGCTGGGACCTAGAGCAGGTGCCCACCCCTCCTCACCACACAGGAATTTCTCAAGGCCACGGCCCACAGTCAGACACTGTTGTTGCGTGCCGCCGCCAGTGGGTTTGGCCAGGAGGGAGGCCAGGGACACCACAGAGACAAGGGCCTTGAAGACCCCTGAGCCCAGCACCCCAGGCTGTTCCAAGGCTGTTCCATCAGGGAGGGCAGCTGGTGACCCTGGGCAGGAGCTGGGCAGGGGCTGACTGCAGGCTGTTGGAAGCCAGGACGGGACACCCAGAAGTTCAGCCTGCTTGGAGAGCCAAGGTGACCACCAGGCAGCCCCACAGTAAGCAGTACACAGTCTGGGGAGGCAGGGTCCCTCTCCCAACCATCTAGCGCTGTTTCCCTGCAAAATGGAGGGACCTACTCTCTTAGTAAAGTGCTGATTATCAGAGATAAATGTATCTCATTGGTCTCATTAGCTGACACACTAGCCTTCCCCGTCCTAACCCTAACCCTGCCCAGGCCCACCACCCATGCCCTGGGCTGAGCTGGAGAATCTCAGTGGCAGCCAGGTTTTGAGACACTGGCCATTCCCATCCTGTCCATCATCAGGAGGTGAGCATGCACAGAAGAGAACAGGGGCGGGGGGCGGAGATGGTCCCCTGCCCATCTCTCCCCAGCTCCCAGAGTTTGGCTACCTGGGCCAGACCAGCCAAGACCCTGGCCTCTGAGCCTGTGGCTGGTACCCTGAGGGCCCAGGATGACCCCACCTTCAGGGCAGCTCCATGGGAGGCTTGCTGGGCTCCGCAGAGGCTAGACCCTGGGCATCTCTTCAACAGGCCGCTCCGAGGTCTGGCTATTACTTCACGTAAACAAACACAAGAGCCGCTGATTCTAAATAAAGTCGTCTGTCTGTAAATTAATACGTCGCATTCCCTCCTGGGACAGAGACTCAGTCCTCTCTGGAGGAAGCCTGCTAAAGACTGACATAGGGTGTAACTGCGTCATTTGCATATGCAGATATGTCTAATTATTCAATTGCAATTAAAGGCTTGTGTGTCAGCAAATGAGACTAATTAGGTACATTTATCTATGATAATCAGCTTTTTGCAAACAAAATAGATCCCCTCCGTGTTGCAGGGGAACGAATGGGGAAGACCCTGCTGGCCAAGGAGGGAGAGGAAGTGCCAGAAGCTGGAGGGGTGCAGTGGTGGCAGGTGTCCTCCTGCCCTCTGAGCTGGTCCCTCAGGCCATGTGTCCTGACACAGGCTTGCCCCGAGAGGGCAGGACTGTCCTTAAGCTGCCCCACTCAACACCAGCCACATGCGGTGGGCAACAGTATCAGACGTGACCCTGCGGAGCCGCAGAGACGGGGGCAAGTCAGAGTGATGCAGAGCCCAGGTGGGCTGTCACCAGAGACAGTGGGGGGAGGCCTGGGGCCTCACAGGGTGGCCCTGACCCCTGAGTACGTTTTGGACATCGACAATGGTCCTGTTCCAGGGGCCAGCAAAACACACAGCCTGAGCAAGGGCACCGTGTTTCAGGGTGAGTGACCACCAGCCCGTGGCGTCACTGCCCGCCCCACCTGACTGGACTCTGGCTAGACACCCTGGGCTCTGCCTCCCTGTCTCCTGCCCAATACCCTCCCAGCTGCCCTCACTCAAAGGCCCCCAAGGACTTGGAGCCCCCACTGCTGCCATTGCTGTCCTGGTGCCACTTCCCAGGGGGTTGGTCACTACCTGTGGCCTCCCAGAGAGATCCACCAGAAAGCAGAGGAAAGCAGCCGCGGCCTCTCAATACCCACGCATCTCCACCAATGGCCTAGGGCCTCCTGGCCGGCCTCATCCCCAGGCCTAGGGCTCCACGCCTAGAGGACACCTGCTAGGTTCCTGGGCAGGGCAGGCCCCTCTCCCCTGAGGCGGCTCTCGGCCTCCTCCAAATCTCAGGACTGGGTGGGGTTTGCTGGTGGAGGCCCAGCGCGTGCAGAGACCTGGATCCCCAGTGCCACAGCAGAAGACCTCTAAGTGCCCACGGAAGCCGGCCACCTCCCTCTCCCAGCACCAGCCGTCCTGCCCTCGGGAAGGCCGCTCTGCCTGGCCGGCAATTTAACCTTCTCTACACCTTGGCAGGACTTGACCTGCATGTGGGGCAGGGTCTGTCAGGGTCAGAGAGTCCTGAAACCAGGGCTCAGTGGACATGGGGTGACAGAAGGGGCAGCTGGGGCAGCCAGTGGGGTGAGGGCCAAGCTGACCCCCAGGCTACCACCCACACTGGTGGGGGTGCTGCAGGTCCTGTCTGTGCACCAGAGCACCCAACCTGGAGCCTGCTGGGAGCCAGCCCCCAAGCTGGGGGTGGGCAGAGGCTGTCTGGGTGGGGTGGGAACCTCGCCTTCTGTCCTGAGGCGGAGACTCTCCCTTGCCCTGTCCCCTCCTTCCTCGTGGGTCCTCCTGAGAGACTCGCCTTGGTTCCTGCCGATTGGGAAGTTCCTGAAATGCAGAAGGCACCACTCCACTGCTCCGAAAGACCCCTCTTCAGTCGCCCTTTTTGGAAACTTAAAGCCTTTATTTGGAAAAGACAGAGACCTGGGCCAAGAATCTTGGAGCAGACAGGCCAGGGGGCTCCGTCAGGGCCTGCGCCTGGCCTGATTTGTGCACAGTGACTGATCCTGTCTGGCAAGAGCTCAAGCAGGACAGAACCTAAGGGTCTGCAGCAGCAGCTGACACTAGTGAGGCCACCACAGGGCACCCACAGGGAGCCCCGAGAGTGACTGGGTGCACAGGGAAGTAGCTTGTCCTGCTCCTATGTCCTGCAAACATTCAGCCTGGGGACAACCCAGGAGACTGTGGGACCCCACAGCCGGGCTCCAGGTGAGTCCTGCGAGGTGGAGCGGCCAGAGCCGACGGGGACTTCTCTTAGGTCTAGGTGAAGGCCGGGGCCCTGGGGTAGACGGGAGAGGGGATAAGAGACCGAGGAAGAGAGGGGAGCAGGGGCCAGGAGGCAAGTGACAGGCGGGCTGCCAGGGCCTGGGTGGGCTGGACCCCAGAGGGACAGAACCCACTGGGCAGCTGGCCCCGACCTGTCCTGCAAAAGGCTCCAGTTCAAACCCAGCCGAGCCTGCTGTTAGCTGGAGGCCACCTCCGCAGGTCCCTCGGCGCTGCTGCAATCTGATTAGCCAGGAGGCTGGCAGGGACGTCTGCCTGCCCGACACTCAAGGGACGCGGGTGTCTCTTTGCTCCTGGGCTCCTGGCCTCCCTGGCCTTTGTGCCCTTCTCATTTTCCAAGCTGACCTGAGGCTGCCTGGAAAACGAGGCCCATGGAAACCCTTTCTTTTTTTCTCAGAAACTGCTAATTAAGCAGGTTCACATGGTGACAGGCACTCACAGTGTGAGCGTGTCAGAGTCCAGCAGGACCTGTGAGCAGACCCAGTGCCCAAGGTGCCCAGCCAGGGTGAGGGTCCGCTGCTCCTATGGGGGCCCCTGGCCTTGAGGAGCCCAGGCCAGGCTGCAGAGCCTGGGGCAGACGGGCTCACAGTCAGCAGCGTCGGCCCAGAGCCCAGGACAGCCTTCTGCCTGTGCCCCTCTCGCCACCCTGTGTCCTGGAGGCTGACCCCATGCTCCTTTCAGGCTCCCTGCCTCTGGCCTCGTTGGGGGTTGGCCAAGGGGGTCCCTGTGGTGGGAGAGGAGAGGCCCTCCCTGCACCTGCTGGCTCTGCCCTGTAGTCCTCTGGGCTGCGCCGCCACCTGCCCCTTGTCCTGGCCCCCGGATTTGGTTCCTCCATGGTCATGACACCTGCAACCTGGGGGACCCTGCTCCTTTACTGGCTCATAGCCTCCGGCAGCCAAGCCATTGCTGAGCCCCGTGAAGTGGCCAGTGTCTGAGAGCCCTGCCTGGCATCTGGGCTGTCCTCATGCTGTGGAGATGGTGGTGATGGTGGTGGTGATGGTGGTGGTGGTGATGATGGTGGTAGTGGTGGTGGTGGTGATGGTGATGGTGGTGGTGGTGGTGATGGTGGTGATGATGGTGGTGGTGGTGATGATGGTGGTGATGGTGGTTGTGGTGGTGGTGATGGTGGTGATGGTGGTTGTGGTGGTGGTGATGGTGATAATGGTGGTGATGGTGGTGGTGATGGTGGTGGTGGTGATGGTGATGATGGTGGTG
>NW_026000026.1:1085556-1101819 GCF_001458135.2 Marmota marmota marmota
GTGATGGGTGGTGGTGGTGGTGATGATGATGGTGATGATGGTGATGGTGATGGTGGTGGTGATGGTGATGGTGGTGGTGATGGTGATGATGGTGGTGGTGATGATGGTGATGATGGTGGTGATGGTGGTGGTGATGGTGGTGATGGTGGTGATGGTGGTGGAGATGGTGGTGGTGGTGGTGCCAGTTCTGAAAGCTCACATGCTCCTGAGGCCTTTCCCAGGCCTTTCCCTTCAGTACCACCCCCGCCGAGTCCCACTGTTTCTTCCTTATTCCATCAGCAGAGCCACAGCGTGGAGAGCAGGCTGTGCCCTGCTCTAAGTCACTCTTTGATGTGTAGAACAGCCATTTTCAGGATGTGCCTAAGCCTGAGTGACTATTTTGTAAAGCAACAGTTTGCCGTGAGCTATTCCATTTTGAGTATAAGAGATAGGGTGATCCCACACCCTTTTGTACAATTAAACAACCTCCATCGCCCAGCACCACCATAAGGCACAAACTGATAAATAACTCATACAGCCTGATTTACCAAACTAGATCAAGGTGCACCTGGACACATGGACATCCCAAATCATATCAGGAACACCAGATGTGGGAGCCTACAACCTCACCAGATGAGAACTCCTCACTCAAGACCATAAAAGCAGGAGTCCCCTGAGACTGGACACAATGGCACCTTGACCCTGTCACTTGGTCACTCATTACGGGCCTTGTTCAGGAAAATTGCCACTGAGACAAATCTGTCCCTATTGGGCTTCCACAAAGTGCGGTTTCTCCTGCCTGTGAGATCACGCATGGCCCCCTCCAGGCTGACACCTCTAGCTGTCACTCTGAGACTGAAACTGTTGTCCATCTGTCTAGACCCTCTGCTTGACAACTCTGTGGCACTGGTTTGTTAAAACCCTTATCTGACCACCTACAGTGACTGACTCCGCATCCATCTCTCTCTGCCTGTGCCCTGCGGCCACTCTAGCCCCTTCTTAGTCTTTCTGTGACCTGTTTATATATTACTGCATGACATATGTGTGACTTGAGTGTTCAGATATTAGAAATTAAGACTGGATAAAAGAACTTGTGTTTGCCTAGCTTGTGACCACCAGGTGACCCATGAGTATTCAGTGAACTGCCACTAATGAAAGTGGTGTCACCGTGGATTCACTGTAGTTCAGTAAATTCTGGCACTGCAGACAGACACAGTTGTGTTTGGACAACGTTAATGATATAGCTTGTTCACAGCATACAGCTTCTAGAAAATTCCATCAAGCTGGCTGGAAGACCTTTGCATCGAGGAAGACATGGCCACAGCTGGGGGAAGGAAGCCAGTTGGTGAACCCAAAAACATGGTGGCTGGACCAGGCAGATTTTAGGGATTTCCCCCCAAATTGGCCACATGGGATCACGTAGGAATGGCCTCCTGGGGCTGGTGGAGGGGACAAATGGGGGATTCGCTTTGTGGCTTGGAGGATGACCATTCAGGAGCCAGCTCTGTGCTCCAGGATCCTACACAAAATGACTCCCCACACTATCCCAGAGGGTTCCCAGGACCTCAGAGGCTGAGCCCCAGTGTCACCATCTGTTCCCTCTGCCCACCAGCAGATGGTCAGGCTTCCTAGACCTGGGCAGCTCACAAGGACTGTGTCATCCCACCTGGCTGCAATGGGTTCCTCACATGTGCACATGCATGGCCGACATGCACGTGTGTGCAGACGGACGTGTGCATCCCCCAGCAACAGACCACCCAGACAGCCCCCCTCAGCCGGGGCCACTTTCCCACTGAGCCAGTCCCAAGGGTGTCTGAAGAGGCAACCAGGGTCTGAGGCCCCCTCGTGGAGGAGAGCGATCCTGGGGTGTGCTTTGCCTCTGTGGGCGTCAATCCTGCGCAGATCCCAAAGGAGGAGGGAGGCGGAGGAGGGGAAGAGAGAGCTGCTCCCTCAGCAAAGAATGGGGTCGAGGCAGGTTGGAAACTCTACCAATGGGACTGGAATCACAGTGTACAGAAACCTGGTCCTGATGAGCCGAGCCCTCGGTGACAGCCGCCACAGCCCGCGGCTCAGGGCCAGGGCAGCTGCTGTTCACCATGGCCCACACGGGACCCCTGGGCAGACAGAGCTGCTGGCCCAGTGCACACCCGGGCGTGCGCCCACCTTCGCCACCACGGCTCCTCCAGGAGGGCGCATGCAGTCAACCCAGTTAAGATGTTGCCCTAAACAAGCTAATCACGCTATTACCTTCTGACGCTGCAATCATGAGATCCCTATGTTTTGATGCTAAATCTGGTAAAACTTTAAATTAGGGTAATTAAATAATTAGCTACAAGATATGACAAGCTAACAAACAGCCTCCCTCCGCCCGACATCCCCAGTTGGTGCTGCCTGTGGAAAGTGCCACAGAGGGTGAGCCTGGTCCATGAGATGGTCCCATCTGCTGCCACCTCTGCTCCCTGTCTGGGTGGTGCCCAAGTCCCCGTCAGCCTGCTTCCTGCCTTGCGACCCTGCACGTTCATCACAGGCAGAAGCAGAGAACTCGGACGGCGCCCGACGCATCCTCAGCTCTCTGGAAGTGCGGCTGCCAGGGGAGCATGGGCGCTGCAGTCAAAGTGCAGCCTGGGCAGGACACCCCAGAGCTGCCCACTGGCCAGCGCAGGGCAGCAGGCCCAAGAGCGGCATCCACGTGTGGCAGAGGCAGCCGCAGCCACCGTCCTCCCCTGGAACCTCCTCCATCTCCCATGTCCCTCTCTCCTGACCGCACAGTGGCTCCTGGAGCACTGAGGCCCAGAAGGGTGGGACAACCACTCTGGAGCTTGTGGCCCTTATGGGACGCACAGAAGTGCCCCAGGTGTGAACGTCCAAGAAGCAGTTCTACCCAGCCTTCCTCCATCCAGCTACCTGCCCCCTGCAGCACCGGGGGCCCAGCGGTCACTGCTGTGGCCACGGCTAAGGCTGGGCACTACAGGCCTGTTCTGCTGTGGCCCCCCCGTGTGCCTTCACCCAAGATGTGCCCAGCAGCCTGAGTGTGGAGAGGTCCAGCCGACCCTGGGCTGAGAGGGGCAGGCAAGGATGAGGCAGGAGAGGCGTGTGGACCCTCTAGAGGGTGAGGTCTCCAGACGTCTCATCTAGGTGAGCCTGAGTGTGAGGGGGTCCTGTGGGCCTGGGGTTGGTTCTGGATGAGGAGACCCTACCCGCATCCTGGCACTGAGGGTCCTTGGCTCAGCCCCCAGAAAATAGATGCCACATGCCATTGCAGGTCCTGGGCCTGATCCGGAGCCAATGCTCAATGTCCAGCCAAGACAAGTGGCCAAGTGCCCTGGAGGCCAACAGAGGCTGCAGGGCAGGGGCTGCACGGGTCCGGTTTCTTGGTCAGAGATGGCAGCTGAGACAGATGAAATCACTGCCCACACAGTCCCAGCAGGTAGACGCTGCAGGTGGACAAGCAGCTCTGTGCAGTGGACACGCCCACCATCCTGCCAGCCTGCAGCAGGCCCTTCCCCCACTGCCACAGCAGAAGCAGCACCTGTGCCCATATCCAACCATGAAAGCAGGATAGGGAGGGACCCGTCCAGGCTGAGTGTGCCCGCCAGCCCCTGGGTGGCCCCAGAGAACCAGCTCATGAGAAAGGCACCCTTCCTCCTGCCTGCAAAGGAGCCGCCAGGCAGGGCGCGTGGTGCACGGCTGCTATCTCAGAGGCTCAAGAGGCTGAGGCAGGAGGATCGCAAGTTCAGAGCCAGCCTCAGCAAAAGCCAGGTGCCGAGCAACTCAATGAGACCCTGTCTCTAAATAAAGTACAAAATAGGGCTGGGGGTGTGGCTCAGTGGTCGAGTGCCCGTGAGTTCAATCCCAGGTACCAAAAAAAAAAAAAAAGGGAGCTGCCAGGTGAGCGTGGGCAGCACCCAGAAGCCTGGTCCATGAAATGGTCCCATCTGCTGCCTCTGCTCCCAGTGTGGGTGGTGCCCAAGTCCCGTCAGCCTGCTTCACCGTCAATCTCAATCATGGATTGCTCTTCTACACAGAAAACCACCTGAGCCACCACAGAGCAGGGCACTGGACATCCAAGGAGGCCACTGGGTGTACCACCTGGTCCCTGATGCCTTGGCAGGTGTCATCGCTGGGCCGGGGGCTACAGCCCTTGGTGTTGTCATTCTGACTCCCACCACTGTGCAGAGTTCTGGGCTGGTGGCCCCTGTGCGTGTCGCGGTGTGTGCCCCTGCATTCTCCTCAAACCCACATCTCTGCTCCTTGCCTCCTTCTCCTGCAGCAGACATACCTTCTCGAGAACTTTTAGACTCTGTAAAGCCCACCAGGAAATTCCACAGTGGGGAAGGGAGAGGGAACTGAGAAAGCCCAGAGCACAGGAGACCCCTCCCCTCCTCCAAGAATGTTCAGACAAGATGAGCCTGAGGGTCCTTAATCCAGTCCCCACAAGAAGCTCTAGATCGACACATAAGCAGAGGGGGCAGGTGAGGGCTGGCGCGGGAGGGTCTGTTGGGTGTGGGGAGACCCCAGCCCCACTCGGGGTGACACGGGCCAGTTGGGAGGCATTGGAGGTGGGGCAACACAGGAAGCCAACAGCACCACTCTGCAGGGGCAGGCAAGCAGCTGCAGCGGATTGGAGGGCACACGGCCCTGGGATCAGGTTGGCCTCAGCCCCCTACGTGGTAGACCCCTGAGACACACACTGACTCCCTGGAGACTCACAGCACACACTGAACAACCCTCAGGGGCGTCAAGGTGACCCGCAGAAACATCTGCTGAGCAGAGATGGAGGCAATCTGGGGAATCCGGGTGGTTCTCCAGGGAATCGGTGTGCGTCCCAAACTCAACCACACATTTATAAATAGTTCATGGTACAGAAGAAACCACCAGATATATCAGAAAATAATCTGAACTGAATGAAAACTAAACAACCGAAATCAAAATGTCTGAGAGGTGGCTAACGCTGTGCCTAGAGGGAAAGTCATGTTCCAAATAAAAGACACTCTTGAATCAATAACAGAATCTTTCTCCTAAAAAAAAGTTCAAGAAAGGGAAAGAGCAAATCAAACCCAGAGGGAGCAGAAGGAAGAAATTCACAGACCCCGAAGCGGACAACAAGGAATGGAAAATAGAAAGCCAGTCTACAGCCACATGAAATCAGAAGCTGTTTTTTTAAAAGAGCCACAAAAATTATTAATGTTTAACAAAAATGACCATCGAAAAGTAAGAAGAGAGGGGCTGGACTGCGGCCCAGCGGGGGAGCGTTCGCCTAGCCCATGCGAGGCCCTGGGTTCGCTCCTCAGCACCACATAGAAATAAGAAGTAAATAAGGGTATGTGTCCAACTACAACTAAAAGATAAATATCAAAAAATAAAAAAGTAAGACGAGGGCTGGGGACACAGCTCAGTTGGCAGACGGCCTGCCCAGCCCGCCCAGGCCCTGGGTTCCATCCCAGCACCACCAAAAAGAAAACAAAGTGAGAAGAGTGTGTCCTTGGCTACCGGCCTCACAGAAGCTACAGAATGAAGGGACACTACGAGGCACTTCACCCCAACCCTGGGCAACTCAGATGAAGCCAAAAAACTCTCGGAAAGATGAATTTCCAAAAGGATTTAGGAAGAAACGGGACCATGAAGACAGCTCTAGAGGCACGAGAACCCACCTGGATGCGAAGCCGCCCACACAGGGTCAAAGCTCAGGGGCTTCAGGGGCCAGCTCTGCCGGACATTCAGAGAGAGTATGTGGCTTGCAGAGACCAGGAAGCAGAGGGCAGGGATGCTCCGAGGTCAGCCCATGACCAGGGTTACCTGGGGGTAAAGTCAGATACAGGAGAAAAGAAGACGGCGCAACACAGCCCTGTGAACATAGACGAAGCTCGGCCAACGTGAGCGAGACCCAGCAAATCCACATCCAAGGGGTGCAGGCCAGTGGCCGATGGCGCTCCCTGGGGGCAGCAGGAGATGAGGGTATGTCTCACCATTTCTATTCTGTAGTCATCCAGAGGGATGACCAGAGGGCCCAGTCCCCAGCACAGATGCCATCAGCACCCCTGCCCCCCTCTTCAGGTACAGCTGCAGCCACAGGCTATGGGCTGGGGCTGGTCTCTCCAGGCCCTGCTGCCCCTGGTCACTGTTGAAAGCACATGAGAGGTGGGCCGGTGGAGCCCCAGAAGGCAGGGCTGGGGGCTCAGGGACTAGACCCCTGCTGACAAGGGGGAAATGGCTGTGGGATCCGTGCCATGGCCACTACACCTGCCCTTCACCGGCTCCTCTGGGGCCAAGCTCAGGACATTCTGTGACCCAGGAGGACCGGTTCTGAGGACCCCAATGCCAGTCCTATCCAATCCCCTAGTGCACCCCTCAGGGGTTTGGCTCTGCCCTCTGTCCTTTCCCTGGTGGAAAACCCCACGACTGAGCAGGACAGCCAGGAAGGACGAGGCCCATAAGGCCCAGGGAGGGAGAAGGACAGACACCACCCCAGCCGGGTCCTCCGGCTTCCTCTCTGCCCTGCTGGGAGGACGGCTGGCCCCTCAGCTAAGCTGTCCACCCAGAGGAGCTATCCTTCCACCTGACCCTTTGGAGCCCATGGACACGGGGTGGGCGGCAGCTTGCAGATGGACAGAAGGAAGCCCGTGAGTGCTCCTCCCTGGAGCACAATGGCAGAGTGACCGTCACAGTGAAGACAAGGCGGCCTCTGGCTGGCTCTACAGGCCAGTTATCACAGTGCTGTCCGGACTGGGTCATCGGTCAACAGTGGGGCCCACAGGGATAGAGCCGCTGGCCTGGGGAGGAGGCAAGAAAAGAGCAGGGCTCAGCTCCCACAGCTCAGGGCCATTCGCAGCCCTGAGCCAAGGACCCTCACAGGGTGCGGGTGCAGCGCACGTGTCCTCGTGTGCCTTGGACCTGCGTCCCGCCTGCCCCTGCCTGTGCCATGGCGGTCTCCCGGGCTGTCCAGCTCAGCCTCGGCTTCTCCGCTCTCAGACCAGAGGCTCAGCAGGAGCCCCGACACCACGGTGCACTCGGGCTTCGCCCAGGCCCAGGCACGGCCGCGGGGTCTGCTCTGCGGCACGGTTCCTGGAGGCCACGCCACAGTTCCACACAGGATCGTCTCCTGGCCAGCTCAGCCCTCTCTGGAGCCCAGATGAAGTTGTGCTGATTCCCGCCCAGCATGGAGAGGTGGGCACCCTGACCAGGGCATAGGCTCTGCCCACGGGACACCTGGGCCCCCAGCCCCGAGGAAGCAGAGAGGTATTGATCTGGCCTTTTTCCTGCCAGTGACCAAATGCAAAGGCACTGTTCGGAACGTCGCTGTCTCTTCTCCACCGCCTGAGATGATCGTGCTGGGGTTATTCAACACTTCAAAAATAATAATGCGAGTTTTCCAATGGGGCGTCTGATTAGGTGGCCGTTCTTACAGCCTGAGACTCTGGACAGATGAGATCACCGAAGACAGCGCAATTCCACGGGGCCCTCAGCCCCCCACTGGTGTGGGGACAGGAGTCAGCCACCTCCAATTAAGTCCAGCACAGACGCAGCCTCCCCCGTCCTCCTGGGGTCTGCGCTGTCCCTGGGTGTGAGCGCCTTCTCCCCAGGCCAGCCCACCCTTCCCCACACACCCTCCCAGGGCCTGAGGAGGAGAGGCTCAGAGGGGAGACCCCTTACCCCCTGTGGGGGTGGGTCCCACCAGGAGCGGAACTCGGCCATCCAGAACTCAGTCACCTCCAGGGCCAGAAGCCCCCCACAGGACGTGTCCAGGCCTGCCCATCACCTGGGGTCCAGGCTCAGGCCCCTGTCTCAGGAGAGGCCCAGGCGCCAAGACCCCACCCCACACTGCTTCTCCTCAGGGTCTGTGTCCCTCAGACCCTCCCAGCCTGGAGAGTTGGTCAGGGAGTGTAAACCAGGGGCAGAGTCCCTCGTGGAAAGGACTCCACGCCAGGGAGAGTTTTGGCGTCCATGGCAGCCAGAATGCGCTGTTGGGCAGGGAGGTGAGGAGGTGGCTGATCCCGGCTTCCCCTCGACCCAGGTGGTCGCCGCGGAGTGGGCACAGCCAGCTGTGTGGAGCCGTGTGGAGCCTGACCCTCCTGCAGCCCTGCGGGGACAGCATCAGCCTGTGGAAGGAAATGCACCTGTCCAAGGTCCTGGTCACAAGGCCGTCCTCTTTGGTCTCCCGCGGGCTTCTCGGGGTCTTGATGTTGTTCTAAGAAAGACTGAAGCTTCAAGTCACCGCCAGGAGTCCCTCTGTCCACCTGCACACGGCGCAGAACCAACCCTAACCAGACAACCGTGGGACACCGCCGCCACCTCTGCGGCCCCTGTGCCCGTCTGCAGCAGAGGAGGCCTGCTGGTCCCCAGGGGCAGTGCAGGCGGAGCGAGGGGGTAGGGGGGCCTGCTGGTGCTTCCTCAAGAGCCGGCTCCCGCCACTGCAGCCAGGTCTGGTTTGCGGGAAGGAAGGCCTCCCTGCCGTGGCACCCCGGGGCTGCAGGTGCACCCGCGGGCCGGGGCTCCCTCTGGGCATCATGGATGTTAAGGGAGGCTCACCTGAAGACACAGCCCGAAGCCCTGACTGCCCGCCCCACGCACCCCACAGGCCCGGCCCTCAGTCCTGAGCCAGGCCCTGCAGCCTGTGCGAGACCCTCCCCATCTGCTCCTTCTAGGCCAGTGGGTCCCCCCATCTGGGTGGACGGCCCCAGGAACCAGTGAGTGAACAGGGCCAGAGTGACCGAGTCCTGCTCCCTGCCCACAGCCTTTCCATGGACAACAAACCCAGCCTTGGCCGGGCAGCCAGGTGGGTCCACCGTGATTGCTGTCCCTGAGAGGAGCAGCCAGCGGTCCCCACCTGAGTGGGGGGCCATCCCCTGGGTCTGCAAGCCAGGGCAGCTTCTGTGAGGCCACTTCCCTGTTGTCATGACTGCTGAGATCCTTCTAAGGGCAGAAACAACGGGCAGGCTCCCTGAGAGGGACTGTCCCCAAGCTGCGCTGCGGTGCCATGGGGAGAGCAGGCGGCATCCCGTGGTGCCCCCACCTCCCTTCCCGCCAGGACCCAACCTCCTTCCCGCCGCACCCCGTGTCACATCCAGCTGGATGACCTCTGCTGTCTCCACCTGCCCAGTAGGGTCCCAGGGCAAAGGGTCTGTCAGGGAAGAGGTGCCTGGAGGTGACAGGCACTAAGTGTCCACTGCCCACACCAAGGGTGGGTGGCTCTCCCAGGGAAAGGATGTGGGACGCAGCACCTGGGGGAAGGGTTCAGATGGCGGGGAAGGAGCCATCAGAGCCAGAGCTGCGCCTGGCCCCTGCCGTGGAAGGACTGTGTGCCAGGAGGGGAGCAAGGGGGGGCTCCGAGTTCTGCCGTCCAGCAGCACTGAGCTTCAGCTTCGTGCCAATCAGGGTAGCTGGCCGGCAGAGCCCTGTGGAGGGCCCGGGCCCCCAGGCCGCCAGCACCCTGTGCCGTCATAAACCCGTCAAGCAGCAGAATGGAATCCACACATTAACTCTGTCTCCGCGCTGCAGACCAGCACTCAGGTGGGGTGGGCAGGGGCGGAGCGGGTCCTCGGGAAGGCCTCCAGCTTGCAGAGCCTTCTGCCCTGAGGGAAAGGCATGATGAAGGTCGTCCACCCATGGCCACACTGATGAACTGTGAGGACCAGTGAGGGGTGGGGATGACAAAGGCAGGAGGAAGCTGGGAGAGACCTCGGGCAGGAGCCTTCCAGGTCGGGAGCTTGCCTCACATGCACAAGGCCTGGGTTCAACCCCCAGCCCCACAAAAGAAAGAAAGAATCCAAGTGTCCAAGTCCTAGCCTGGGCCCTCAGAACAGGGCCACGTTTGGCAACAGGGTCATCGCCAGGGCAGTCAGTTAAGAGGAGGTCATGACACAGCAGGCCGGTCCTGGTCCAAGGTGACGGTGTCCTTATGAGAAGGGGAAGTGGGCCTGTGGAGGTGGAGGCCGAGATGGGAATGACAGTGCTCCAAGCCAAGGAAGCCCAAAGGTCACAGTGGCCACCAGAGGCCGGTGAGGCTGTAGTGGACCCCTCATCCTCAGAGGGGCCAGCCCCTAACTCCTTGAGCTCTGACACCCACTTGGGTCCACTGTGACTACGGCCCCAGGACACTGCAGGTCCTCAGCTCAGCCCTGTCCAGGCCCCCTGCAGCCCCTGGCCCCGCACAGGAAGAGAAAAGAGCCTCCTGCTCCAAGGATCCTGTCTCCATGGTGCCCTCCTCAAACCGGGCTCCAGGCCCCTAGAGCCTGCGTGGACAGTGGTGCGCGGCTGCCCGTGGGGCTGCCAGCCCCTGGTATTGGCCACATTCAGCCAATCCCTGCTGAATCCCTGCTGGGGAGGAAGCTGAGGCGTGTGGTGGGTGGTCCCCCTCTGTGCTGCCCCTACACTGCAGTGCCTGGCCTCCCTCTGGGCGAGGAGGCCTGGGTGACAGCTGAGCAGCCAGCTAGGGGCCCCTCCAACTGCCAATCTCCCCTGAGTCACTCTTGGGTCCCACCCCAGCTCTGGAGCACTCTGGCAGGCAGGGAGCAGGAGAACCAGTGCTTGCAGGGTGGGAGGAGCTTCAGGCAGAGTCAGAGGCCGCCGTGGGCGGGCACTCCCCCTCTCAGCACGGACCCTTGTCCTGTTCTGATGGTTTAAATCCGGTGATCTTCAAAACAGAGGACCCACAGCCCACATCCCCACCCACATGTGGGCCACCCCCTCCCAACGGCCACAGACAGCCCTGGAGCCAGCCTCTGGGGCGGGAGAGTGGTCAGGAGCCCACACGTCCAGGACCTCCTCCTCCACCTCCACCTCCAGACACTTCAGCGGGCTGCTTGGGTTCTGCGGGGTTGTTGTCTTCTGTCTGAGAAATAACAAGCACCTCTCCAAGGTCACCTTGTGCTGTGCTCCAGTTCTCAGTGAGGGACAGGGCCCTGGGGTGGGAGCTGAGACAGTGAGAAGCCACCCTCCTCTGCACCGGCCCCATCCCCCTGCAAGTAGCAGGAGAATGCCCGAGGGGAAGGACTGCCAGGGTCCCCGAGGAAGAGCAGTCACAGAACAGACCACCGCTCAGCACTTGAGTCTCCAGCTGGGCTGAAGTGTCCCCAGGGAGACCCCTTGGGCCCTGGCTCAGCCCTCCCCTGAAAGGGCTCACTGGGCCCTGGACAGATGCCACTAGTTCTGTGACAGCGGACAAGTTACAACACACTGTCATCAAAGCCAGCCTTCCAAGGGCTGCAAGCAACTGTAGGCAGGAGCCACATCTTTGTGCCATAGGGGACTGAGCCACAGCCCCAGGCCCTCAGGGTTCCCTCCAGTGGGTGGGGTGGATGGACCCCCCTCAGCACAGAGCCGTGGGGACATAGAGCCACAGGGACGCCCCTGAAGGCAGCAGTGTCTAGCGGGTCTTGAGGCACAGGCCCCCCTGGAGGCAGAAGCAGGCAGAGACCCGGAGGGAAGGAAGGTTAGACCCTCAGAGCTCCTGTGGGGTTTAGACCTGAGAGCAGCAGGGGTTCCAGATCAGGCCCAGCAGCCAGCGCCCCCAGGAGGAGGCCTGGCTAGTAAGTCCGTGAAACTGGGACTCAGGCTTTGCCTCCCAGGGTACGCGGAGGGGCTTGGGCCTCCACCTGGCTCATTCCCCATCTCCATGGCCCCTGGGCTGGCCAGTGTTCGGGTAGCGTGGGGGCCAAGAGCCGGTGGAGCTGCTCCCTGGGGGCTGAGGAGCAGCCGCCCCAGGCACTGCCGGTCACTGGCCACCTGCGCTGGCTCAGGACGGCGTCTTGAGCAGACACTGCGGTGCGCTGTGCCTCATCTCTACATCCTCGGTCTCACCTTCTGCAGATTGTCCCTAAAAAGCACTCAAATTTGCCGGATTTCAAATCCGTCTCTGAGCAGATGGGCGCTGTGCACACCATCACCACCAGGTGGCGCTGCCGCGGCTGACAACAGTGCGGGCCTCTTTCCCCAGCCGGCCCTTGGGGGTCCTCCTGGCAGGTCCGAGCCTAACCACGGGATGGCGGGCACTTTCCTGCAGTCCTGTTGAAGGCACCACGTGTTCATACACCCCTCATTTCTGAGCCACAGCTGCTGTCCCTTCCAGGAACATGGTTGACAGTAGTGGCATTGTGGTCTTGATACCCTCCACAGGAGTGGCCCCTGGGCAGGGGTAGTGACAGCGGAAAGGCCCGAGGGCCAGCAGCATTGATCACAGGAAGAAGTGGAATCCAGACAACAGAGCGGAGGTGAGCCCAAATCTCACTTCAAAGAGGCGAGGAGGAGGGAGGTGAGTGGATATGGAAGGAGGCCCTGCAGGTGAGGCCGGCAGGGAGGCTGGCGGAGGTGACCCATCATGTGGCACTTCCCTGCTAGGCCAGGAGGACCTCAGGAGGCAGCTCAGACCAACCCGCTAACTCAGGGCTGTGTCGCTAACGTGAAGGGCAGGCGCTGCCCATGGTCTCAGGTGGGCACTGTGGTGCCAGGGACAGTGCTCACCCTGCTGTGTGGACTGCCCACGGGATGTCATGCCCACTGGCCCAACATCAGTCCCTGCACCATGGCGGGACTTGGTTGGAAATCCAAGGAGGCTTGATGGGACCGACTGACCAAGGAGAAGGGACGCCGGTCGGGAGGCACTCCCCACCTGTCTCCAGGGGCCCACGGAGCTGCACACCCCATGTTACGGAGGGCAACTGCCTGCCCTGCAGAGCTCCTGCAAGGACACTCAGGAGGCCAGAGCAGAATGTGGACACGTGGGTCCTCAGTGCCATCTTCTAGCAGGGGATGCGTCACGAGGGGCAGGGCCTCGTCAGGCCCCCGAGAGGCAGGAGCATGACGGGGCCTTGGTTTACTCATTCACAGGTGAGGAGAAAACTGGGGTCCAGGCAGCAAGGACCGGTGCCCTGACCTCTGTCCTAGCAGGCAGCCTCCTGTGCTGGACGCCTACGCCCTCCTGGTGACCCCAGCTCATATGAGAGCCACAGTCTGCCCCTCCCTGTCCTCTCCCATACTGAGATTCCCCTCTGAAGTGCCCACCCGAAACCTCACCTGCTGTACCCAGAGGGGCCTGAGGGAGCTGTGGGCAGGGGAAGGGCAGGTCCACCCCCTCACCCGCCTCCTTCTGGCCCACCCTGCACAGCCCAGCACTGGCCGCCTCCTGGCTGCATCCCAGCTGCTCCTGAAGGCCCAGGGCTGTAATCTGGCCCCAAGAACTGCCAAAGACAAATTTGGCCCAAGTGGTGCAAACCCAAGGGCTTGCTGCCCCCTGGAGGCCAGAAGGAGGACTGCCCAAGCCCACTGCCCTGGCCCCAGCC
Organism: Marmota marmota marmota; assembly: GCF_001458135.2. Taxonomy (NCBI): domain Eukaryota; kingdom Metazoa; phylum Chordata; class Mammalia; order Rodentia; family Sciuridae; genus Marmota; species Marmota marmota. The sequence goes on from NW_026000026.1 coordinate 1,098,810, forward strand.
CAGGGCTCGCGGCTGGTTCCCAGGGTAGAGGTGGGGGGCCTTGGAAACAGGCAGGGGAGTCCAGAGCAGCACCAGGCTGAGGCCTGCCCAGAGTGCTGGGGCTGGGTGGACGGAGGCCACACGTGAAGTGCCCTGCCTGGGTGCTGTTGAGGCTGAGGGCTTCACGTGGCAGAGGTGGACGAGGCCCAGCTGCAAGGGAGGTGACGGCCCCATAGAGGGCCAGGGTGGCCACTGCAGAAGGGAGGAGGTCTGATATGTTTTCCCAGGTTACCCCATGTGGTCAGGGCAAGTCACCTACAGGGGGATCAGCTGGGAGCGTCTGGGTCGCCTACTGCAGCAACAACTCTGCAAAACAACTGCCATTTCATTGTTGAGACTCTGGGGGGCCCTAATGGGAGTAGGGCTGAGGGGGCAGCTCATCTGCTCTCTGTGGTCAGGGTTGGGCTGGGTCGGAAGACCCAAGCAGCGTCACTCATACTCCCGGGGCCTGGGAGGCTCTGGGCCAGGCCACCTCCACATGGCCGCTCCTCAGCAGGGGACCTGGACTGGAGGCTCCAGGGGGAGAGTGGAAGGCAGAGGCACCACACCCAGAACTGACCGGGTCCTGTGCCACATGGGCAAGGTGGCCACAGTCCAGCCCGGGTGTAGGAGATGGGCAGAGAGCCACCACCTGGAGGGGGGCTGCAGGCCTGGGTGGGTGGAAGTAGAGGCCGCTTTTGGCAGGACAGGCCAGGGCACCAAGGCAGGCCCAGGCTGAAGGCCAGGGTGACGGCAGGACTGGGTGGGTATGGAAGGAAGAGCCCAGCCTGTGGGTCTCAAGCACACCAGGCAGGGTGCACAGCGCGGGGTCAGCAGGCCTCCCACCTGGGCAGCAAGAGAGATGGAGCCCGGCCTGGGGGGCTGCAAGCTAGGACATGGGGCGGGACGGGGCCTCTGAGAGCCATGACCTGGAACGCAGGAACGTCCCCAGGGAGAAGAGCAAACCTGGACCCACCCCCACCAGAGGCACACCCCTCCCCAAACAAAGGGGAAGAAAGGGGGAGGTTAGGGAAACCACTTCCCACACCCTCCGCTGGACACAGGAAGGGGTTGTGGGAGCCTGGCTGCCTTCCCGCTAGCTGGACACTGCACAGCCTCAAGGCGCCCCTGCCCAGGAAAGCCCAGCAAGGACAGCAGCCCCACCTGGCCGCTAGAGATGGCACCTCGACCACTCATATCCAGCCCTGTGCTCAGGATCCTCGAAGCCCACCACGCTGTTCACTGGAGGGCAGCTGAGCACAGGGGTCACGTGACGTGACCTGCTCTCCCCAGTAGGGCAGAGGGTGGCTCTGGCTCCCACTCCTGGTGCTCCGACTCTGCCCAGCACACTCCCAGCAAGAGATGGACATGTCCTCACTGTGGGGACCAGGACAGCTGCTGCTGAGCGTACCGCCTCTCTCAGAAGACATCCTCTGGGAGACCTTCTGCAAAAGCACCAGCTCCAAAGGATAGCACTCTGAAAGGGGCACCAGGGTGCTGTTTCCCAGGCTTGTGACCATCAGGATGCTGGGACGTGGTGAGCACTGCTCTGAGGCCACCTTAGGGGGATCTGGTGGCTCCTTGTTGGGAGCTGGGACAAGAAAGAGCTGTACCTAGAGGCTCCAGTGAATGGCAGGCTCCAAAGGCACCAGGTGACCCACTCCTAATCAACTGCAGCAGCTGGACAAAGGAGGTCCTGGGCCCTGGCGCCCACGTCTTCAGAAGCGATCGCGTCTCACTGGAGGAAAACAAGAGCCCTCTATGACTTCCACAGCAGAACTTTACAAACCCGACATTCGGCACAAACGGTAAAGGAAACAGCTCCTGTGCACAGCAGAGACACAGGAGGAGACACTGACTGCTCCGTGTCCGGAAAGGAAGGCGAGACTTGGATTTCAGTAGAGACCTTCAAAAACACGAGAAGTTTACCTCTGAAAACAAATGAATCAAAGGTAGTGAGTGCCTTTGACAGAAAATTCAGCTAAGGAGAAAATGAGCAAACCAGAAGGCTGGTCCGTGGACAACACCTGGAGTGAAGTGTGCGAACACAAAGGGCCTGGGGAGGAGGCACTCAGACCACAGGGAGCAGAGAGAAGGGCCAGCCCCTGCTCCTGGAACCCTAGCAGGGCTTGTGTAAGCACTGACGACCGCAATGTCCAGGACCAGTTGAAGGCTCAGGCCATAAACTCAAGGTGCCACAAACCCAGAAGGGATGCACAGCAGAAGCCCACTCCCATGCAGGACACAGGAGCCGGGACCTTCACTCTCCTCCTCAGACAGCTGGACAAACCAGCCACAACCCTCAGGTCCACCGGAGGCTGAGGTCTCAGGCAATCGCTGTCCCCCAACTTGGAGAGAGACAGGCAGATGTGGAGAGTCACAGTCCCTCGAGGAGCACCTCCTGGGAACCAGGGCCAGGCCGGAGAACCACACTCCCTGGAATCACCGCAGGCTCCAGAAGGGCAGGTCAGCGGCGGCACAGGCGCCAGGCGTAGGAGGGCTCCCCACACACCAATTCAACCTCCACAGCCCCTCGCAGGTCCTCCCTGAGCAAGGGGCCCGTGCCTTGTCCTGCTCTCCTGCAGACCCTGGAGAAAAGCCCCCTCGTGCTTGGGCAGAGGGACGAAGTGGACCGGAACTGTGCTGCAGCCTCCTCTTCCTGCCAAGCCCTCCCCCAGGAGAGACCCTTCACCAGGCCCACGCCCTGGGGTTTTATCAGAGCTGACCGACCGGGGAAGGGGATGCCCACTCCAGTTCCCTCTAGCCTGCCATGCTCGGGGGGAGGCCCAGCCCATTCTCCTCTATTGCTCTGGTCTCCCCCAAGGAGAAAACAAAACAGAATCGAGGAGCTCCCAGCCTGGGCACAAGTTGTCTAAGGCACTGGGATGTGACCAAAGGACCAGGAGCACCTCTGTCCCCACACGCCTACCCACTGCGTCCGGGGGCCCACGCCATGATACAACCTGACCACCACGTCCAGGGGGGCCCCACG
>NW_026000026.1:1102683-1106817 GCF_001458135.2 Marmota marmota marmota
ACCCAGCCACCGCGTCCGGGGGCCCACGCCACGCCACGGCTGACCACTGCGTCCGGGGACCCCACGCCACGCCACGCCACAACCCGGCCACCATGTCCGGGGGCCCCATGCCATGATACAGTTAGGAGCCTCAAGGTTCCGACGGTATTAAAGACACCTCTAGGGAAGCCTGGACACAACGGGAATCCAACACAGGTGCTCCAGAGAAGCATTAGCCTCTGACACCACAGCTGCAGTCAACCAGATTCTTGGTTTCCCTTGCCAGGAAAAGGTGAAACGTCCACCAAAGGCCTCTTTGCCTCGTTTACCTTTCCCCAGAACATCACGTCTGCCTTTCAACAAAAAATCACAAGGCACACAGTCTGCAGAAACAGCAAGCATGAGAGCCGGACACAGATACGCCGAGATGCTGGAGATCTCTCTACAGGACATGGCGAGTCGCAGAGGCCAACCACGAACAGGCAGGGGAACTCGGGAAGAGTCCAAAGCAAATGCTGGAAATCAAAACACTGTAGTGGAAATGGATGCCTTCGGTGGACACAGCAGCCTGGACACAGCCGAATAAACGTCCTGAAGAAACGTCCATAGAAACTTCTGGAACCCAAGTGCAGGGAGGAAAAAAATGAAAATGACAGAAGGGAACACCCAGGAACCGTAAGTAAACGTCCAAAGTGTACCCGACAGAGAGAATAAGAAAAAGGGACCGGAAATGTTTGTGCAATGACAGGTGGCAGTCTTGGGAAACTCAGATACAGAGAGTCAGACAAGAGCAAGCGGGTCATAGTGAAGGCTGTGACAGGCACCTCCTATCCAGCCACAGAAAGCCAAAGGCCAGGACAAAACCCTAAAAGAGGCCAGATGGGAAAACTCCTTGCCGTGGAGTAAGGGTGAGAATCACACCCGACTTCTCTTCAGATCCTCGCAAGCAAGAAGAGAGAGAAGTCTAATTTTTAATTTGTTGAAGAAAAAAAAACTGAAATGACCCATTGAAATGATAGCCACTAGTTATAAAGAAATAAAGGCTTCCTCAAGCAAAAAATGAGAGAATTCATCACCAGCAGATCTGCCTGGGAAGAAGTGTTTAGAAGAAGTTTTCAAAAGAATGAAAATTATGTAGATCAGAAATTCAAATCTACATAAGGAGGGGCTGGGGCTGGGGCTCAGTGGCAGAGCACTTGCCTAGCACATGTGACGCACTGGGTTCCATCCTCAGTGCCACATAAGAACAAATAAATAAAGGTATTGTGTCCATCTATGACTAAAAGTATTTTTAAAAAATCTACAGAAAGAAAAGAATAGAAAAGTATGAAATAAAGGTAAAATAAAATCCTTTTTCTTCTCTTTCATTGATCTAGCAGGTGACAGCTTATTTGAAATGATAATCACAGGGTTTTTATGATGATGGCGGATGGACGGACTCAGTGGAGGTGTGTTACAGGGACAAGGAGTAGGTGTCTGACTGCCTGAGCAGTGGTGCAGCACTCCTGAGAGAGGACTTGGACGAGTTGTCCATGAGTTGTCCCCCTGGTGGGAGAACAAGTGACCCCCACTTGGCCCCGGCCCTAAACACCTGGCCAGAAAGTTGCCTCGGAGCAGAGCTACCTCCCCACCCCATTCCCTACCCCTGCCTGGGAGAGGCGCAGAAGCAGGGCCAGGTTTAGGGCTCTGCCTCAACAGCTGCAGTCAACCCTCAGCCTCGGAGGCTCACCTGCCCTCTCCAGCCCAGGACAAGGAGCACTGGATGGTGAGCCCCACCTGCGCAGGATGGGGAGGGGCCCGGGATGTTGCACTGTGATCTCCTCTCAGGCCAGCAGGTGGCAGCATCACACCGAAAACCTGCCTCTCCAGAAAGTGCTTTCAATGCATCAGAACCCTGCAGGGTCCACCCTGGCCCAGCAGGTGGCTTTCCCCAAAGCCCTTTGGTGGCCCACCCCTGCACCCTGCCCACCCCTGCCTACAGTCCTTCAGAACAGCTAGATGCTAGTGGAAGTTCTTGACTGGCCCCAAGCCCCACTCCTAAAGCTCATGGAGGGAGCTTCTGACTCTGGTGTGATTTCCCCCAGGTTGTCACATGCAGCCACCCTAGAACCTGGCTCTGGGTGAAGGTCAACCCATGCCTGCAGCATTGACGCCTGTGCATTCCCAAACCCACCTTAACCCTCAGAGCCCTCGCCAATGCCAGCTCGCACCTCCTGGCCTCAGGTGCCCTCAGGGTCCCAACCCACCATCAGTGCAACTCATCCCCGCCCACAGCCCTGAGTCCTGGGCCCCCTGGGAGCAGGTGTACCCCTTGCTGAGCCTGTCGGCCCTGGGAACCGGGGAGCCCCACGGCCCCACATGCCCTGCTCACCACAGCCTTGGCTGAAGCAGTGCAATCCTGGAGGGGACCTGCAGGAAGTGCCCCCCACCAACTGCATGACAGCCAGAGTGGTCTCTCGGAGATGCTCCCCAGGAAAAGACAGGGCTCTCACAAGGGCACCTCACACCTGGGGACAGGATGTGCTGCTGGCAGATGCCAGCCCTCCAGAACACAGTCAGCTGGACAGGAAAGCCAGCAGGGTGGACGGAGCTGGGCCCTGCTGCTCCTCTCCGCTTCCCCCCCGGGATCACTTAGCATGTTGTGTTTTGTCTTCTTGAGATGACCACCCAGCATGGAGTCCAGGGAGGGGCCTGTTGTGGATAGAAAGAGCATACAGCTCCCACCCACTCACTCCTCAGATGTGACGCCTTCCCAAAGCACTCAGTTGGGTCATCTCGGTCGTCCCTCTCCTGGTGGAAGTTGGGGAACAGAGATCAGCAACTCTGCCAAGCTCACTCCTGAGTGGTTCCACATCTTGCTGGAAGAAGCCAGGGTGACCCAGTCACTGGGCCAGGAGCAGCCATTCCTCACTAAGTCCACCCAGCCTCTAGGCAGTTCCCACGTGGCAGAAAGACTGGCATCTGCCAGCAGGGGTGGATGCATGCACCCAGCTCCACATGCTCTCCTGATAGGAGAGGGAACACCCAGCTCTCCTACCCTCTCTGAGTTAAAATGATTATAGGGTTCTCAACCACATTAGAAACTCCTGACAGGCAGGCATCGGCCCCACCTCCACTCCCTGGGGGAAGACTTCTCGTCACCCTGAGGGAAGCTGTGTCCAGTGACCCATTGAGCCCCAGACCCATTCCTGGCTAGTAAGAGAAATCTCAGGATTGGGTATGGTGAACTCAGCGTCCACCCCTGCAGGTGTCTGGACAGCACCTTTGGTGAAGCCACCTGCAGTGACCCAAAGACTTCTTGGCTGGGACAGAGGATCCCCCATATACACCAGCCTATGGTCAGCTCCAAGAGTGACAAGCAGGATCCCAGGTGACAGGCCCCAGCTCCTTTTGTTCTGCTCCCCAGTTCCACCATCGACCCCTCCACCCACCAAGCAGAGAGAAAATTCCCCAGCAGGCAGGACAAAGTGTGGGAAACGTTTCACACAAAACACCAAATAACTACAAGCAGGGGCTTCTCCTAAGCCAGGGTGTATCCTATAAATTCTGATTCCTGCTTCAAATCACTACTGGATGTTGGGGGACGTGGGAATCACCTCAGCAGGCACCTGGCACCTGTGGGGGACAGGGGGGCAGCTGCAGGTCGGGGAAAGGGCCCCTGCTCACAGATCGCTGACAGCCCAGCGGATTCAACCTGGCCACTGATCGCCCCAGAACGCGTTGCTCAGGCCCACCCGGGACTGCGAGCGAGACCCCCAGACCGTGGGTCCACACAGCACGGGGCAGTGGCTGGGCAGGCGCTGGGCAGACGCTGTGCCCTTGGTGGTGCACAACGGAACCGCTACGCTCCCGTGGCTCGTGTGAGCGAGGACAGGGAACAAGACGGAAGAACTATGAGGGTGTCCACGCGGAACGCAAGCGTCTGGAGGCGGCCAACCCCGGGACACCGGGAGGCCGCGGTCCGGGTCGCTGAGAGGCAGGTTAGTGCCCCGGATTCTGTCTCCCTCGCCCGCCCTCCTGACCGTCTGAGCCGCCGGTGGAGCCGGGCTCCGAGAGAGGCAGTCACCAGGTCCCCTCTGATTGGACGGCTCGAAGTCCCAGCCGGCGCCTCCGCAGCTTAAAACCGAGGCGGGGGCGAGTGGGAGCCAGAGCCCG